>NC_084461.1:88547500-88875714 GCF_027409185.1 Cynocephalus volans
AGCAGATATGAAGATTCAGCTGTCTTAGTGATCTAGACACTGAAAAGATTTACAAAATTGTAAAACAATGCCATTCTTTTTACTGATTTTTTTTTAATTTGGAAAAATATAGTTAGGTTTTCAGAAATATAAAACATTTCTGTAGTGACTTTGTTATTGATATTTTAAATTAATTAAAACCAGTAATTTCTAAAAATCTGTATTAATTTCTAACATGGCAAATATGAAGAAAAGGGAAAAAAAAAAGCAAAAGTTCTCTGTATCCTCAATAATATTTAACCGTGTAAATGGACCCCAAAACCAAACAGCTTGAGAAAATCGGCTTCTTATCTCATGAATATTCATAATAAATAAATAAATAATATATATATATATTTTTTAAAGGCTCTAAGTCTATGTGTTCACTATACATTGGTTGGGTGATTACAGCAACCTCCTCAAGTGGTCACCTTGTCTCCATTCTCATTCCAAACTATCCATGCTGTCATCTGATAATCTGCGCATCTGATAGAATACTCACCGGTGAGAAACCTTTTAATCATGGCTCTCCATCCAAGTAGGGAAAAGACCATCTGGATCTGTGTGCCCGACTACCTCTAATATCCACTGCAATATTAAGCTACCACTAGACAGAATAGCCTACCAAATATATCTATACCTCTTTCTCTTCCCCTTGTGTCTATTTAACTGAAATGCTCTTTCTTCCCTCATCCCCCACCTCACACATCCCACCACAAGCATTCATCTTCTCCACTTCAGGACATTTGTATCTATCATATCTAGGAAGACTTTCTTGATGCTTTTGCTGCCCATACAGAAAATTAACCCTTCTTTCTTTGGGGCCTTTTGTTCTTTCTATGTATTTCTATTATAGTATCACTAACCCTGTACCTACTGTACATAAACACACAGATAATTGAGTTTTCTATAATTTCAGGGGAGCAGAATTTTGCCATCAATATTCTCATGAGCCGATTGTGGTTTCAGTTGCTCTTATTCTTGTGTAGCTGGGTACATATAGTAACTGAGATGTTATCTTTATGCCACAGTCCCACCCTTTGTTTATTCCACTCTATAAACCACAGTTCTGCTATGCTATATGGCTCTCTATTAGACTCTGCCTCATATTCAGCATGTGTTTAAAGATAAACACTTCTCCGACTTTTCTATGCCTTTGGTTAAATTTCAGTGTGCTGAAATATTTTTTCTGTCCATTTGGTACAACTTTATAGTGCTTTGGGGGAGACTATTTACTGATCATAAATCACTTGGTCATAGCCAAAATTCCCACCCTCTGATATTTATTTTTAAGTGATTTATTACTGAGTTGTTACCTCTTTAACATTGAAGAAATACTCAAGTGTTTTGGGGTCATTGCTGTATTCATTATATCATGATGTATAATCACTAAAAAGTACTTCAGTGCAGATCCTGATAAGATGTTTTGGCGAGCTCTCTGAGAGCTAAGCATTGTGAGGAAGGCAGCTGTTTTATCATCTCTAGGCAGAATTGTAAAAGGTGTTCTATCCTTCTAAGTACAACTGAGGCATTTTATATATTATTACTTGAGCATGTCTGTACATAAGGTCAGAGACAAACTGGGGGGAGTTCAGAATTACAATAAAACTAACAAAAGAACTGAAAGGAAAGTTTTGGAAAAAAAATTGGCAGAGTCATATTAATTAAGAAAAGAGTGGAAGTAATCATGATTTTTAATAAGAAAAGTAGAGATTTTAGAAATGAGAATGCCCATTTCTCTGTGCTATCATGTCAAAAAATGCAATTTGACAGGCCAAGAGCATATTGTTGGTGTATCTGGCATCAATCCACTGTTGAAATCCTAAAACCTATGTATTTTTTACCTGCAAATAAAGGTAAAGAGCATCAAGACAAGATGCTTTAAATGGAATAAAATTTCACTACTGTTAGAAACTTTGCTTGAGATTGAGGGAGGATTTTGGATCCAGATTTCTCAGAATAATAATAAAGCACTGCCCCAGGTAAATGTTGCATAAGATCATGGTAGGACCTGAAGATTTATTTTAGGAAAAGAGATGTTCTTATGGATCTTTCTAAATCAAAGCTATAGAGCATCCTCTATATGAAATGTACTGGATATTTTCCTGACACTGTTAATCATGGTGTTACTCTACCTTGATCTTCTGTTTTCCAGATTCTTATAAATTGTAATGATTTATAGAGATGATGGTGTTAACTCTTCTCACTACTGTACTCAAAACCAGATGAGGGATCAGTGACTCTATTTTCATTATAGAAACAATAGTGGATTTCAGGCTGAGGTTTGGAAGTGAGCCTGAATGTTTCTTTTTCTTCCTTTCTCTCTGAATTCAATTAATGGAGCCATCCTGTAGCGAATGGAACAGAAGGAAAGACACAGACTCCACTTACCCCCAAATATAGAAGAATTCTAGCCCTACTGTGTTTAGTTAAGAGGGGGGTCATTGGGGGGAGATATATATGATAATAGCAGGTAGCATGAGAAAGAGACAAAGAGAGGGAGAGATAAGAAAGGAAGAGGATAAAAGTGCTACACAGGGACTATGACTGCAAATACATCTTACTAGTAAAAATGTAGTAATAGTAGGCATAATAGGAATCAATTATTGAATACATTTTCCAATATATCATTTCTCTCTTTCCTCTTTCTTTCTTTCTTTCTTTCTTTCTTTCTTTCTTTCTTTCTTTCTTTCTTTCTTTCTTTCTTTCTTTCTTTCTTTCTTTCTTTCTTTCTTTCTTTCTATCTTTCTTTCTTCTTTCTTCCTAGGAGAGGAGTCAGTGAGAGAAGTGACATGAGAAAACCAATGTATTCTTTCCAATACTATTCTTTCTTAAGGATGGGTGTGTAGAACAAATTATATCATGGAAATATAAGAATAAAGAAACAAGATATCCTCCTGTCAAAGAAAAATTATTCTGACACTTGTTAAAAATAGTAAGGTAGACTTTCTTCAAGATGATTTTAATAGAGGAGAGAGATTAAGCTCAACTCTGAATACAAGGACAAGTGGGGATTTACAGCTAGGGAGTAGAGTGAGGGGATTAGTGAACAGAAAATTACTAAGAGGAGACATTAAAGGTAAGGGGATTCTTGCTAACCTGTCCTGACAAGAACCTTGCTGAATGCAGGCCAAAGACTTAGACATCAATGGGCAAAGGAGCTGAGCAGATATTTTTCGAAAGAAGACTTAAATTGCCAACAGGAACATGAAAAAATGCTTAACATCATTAATCATCCAGGAAATGCAAATCAAAATCACACTGAGATATCATCTCACCCCAGTTAGCCTGGCCATTATTAAAAGGAAGAAGAATAACAAATGCTGACAAGGATTCAGGGAAAAGGGAATTCTTCTATAATGTTTGTGGGACTGAAAATTAGTGCAGTCATTATGGAAAATAGTATGGAGGTCCCTCAAACAATTAGAGATGGATCTACCACATGATCCAGCAATCCCACTTCTGGGTATGTACCTAAAGGAATGAAATCATCATATCATAGAGATACATGCACTCCCACGTTCATTGCAGTTCTGTTTACAGTAACAAAGACTTTAAATAAAGCTTTGATTTTGATCTATTTCTTTTGTTTCTCCTCTCAGTAATTCAATTCAACAAACATTTCATGATACCCAACTTGGGTTACAAACTAGAGAGATACAAAGATTATAGAGTCCAATTTTCCTTAAAGAGCAATGACATTTTGTGGCAAATGGGAATTGAGTCAAACTTAAAGGATAGGATCTGGAAAAACTTCCAAATATGTTAGCATGAGAGAGGATATTTTGGGGGTGGGGGGAGGGACAGCGGCAACACACTGAAAAATTTATGAAAATTTTTCACTTTTCTACATTAGAATTTACAGATTTTTGTAGATGGGAAGTACTTTGGAGTTCACCTATTCTATTGATCTACAAATCATGTGACTTATGCACCTGCAGTCAGCAGAAGTGACTCTAGATCATGGAAATAAAAGAGGGGCAGATTGTGTATTGTAGAAATATATTGTGCTAAAATTAAAATGTCAAAACTAGTAGTCTTTCCCAATCACTTAATTTTACACATAAGAAAAGAGCACAATGGGAACTTCACATACACAGAGATCCTAAGTAGAACAGGAGGACTGCATGCTCTATAGTTCACTATTAGGCCACATTTATTGATGCAATAGATTTCTAGGGAAAAAGATCCATTTTCCAATAACTTTCAAAAAAAGAGAAAATAAAAAATCTTTCAAAGTGCCACCGGGAGAAGAAAAAGGAAAGATTGATTTTCAAGGTTCATTTCATATAAAAGATAAATACACACATCTTAAAACAGAACAATTCTGCCAAAATCAAGGAAAAAATAA
The DNA here is from genome assembly GCF_027409185.1 of Cynocephalus volans. Taxonomy (NCBI): domain Eukaryota; kingdom Metazoa; phylum Chordata; class Mammalia; order Dermoptera; family Cynocephalidae; genus Cynocephalus; species Cynocephalus volans. The sequence continues at coordinate 88,551,870 of NC_084461.1, forward strand.
AGATATACTGGCCAAATTAAAAATACTCATTATACTGAGGAAATATGTTTCTAAATGTTATGGTAGAAATATATTTATTATACATCTTTGGAAATACATTCATTATCAATCTTTCGAAATAAAATAAAGGCAGGGATACTTTCTAATAAGGGTTAACAACGGAAGAAAACTTGAATACTAAAGATTGCAAACTGGAAGAATTCTCCTAAATTCTAAAAGTAGTTAAGTTATCCCATATAAATTGTTGCTTTGCCTCCCACGGATTTGTCACCCCTTTTCTCCTGGGTGACGGAGCCACCAAAGATTACTCAAAGCCCATCTCTTCTGATCAGTGAGAAGCCTCAAAAGGGGGTTAATTTCCCCAAACACTCAAGCATGAGGCATTCCTTCCATTTGGGAAATTAACCACGAATTGGGGTTCTCTTCCTGCATTTATTCTGCAGACCAGCAAGTCACTGGAAGAGAACACAGGTGTGGTTTTTTTCTAAGTACTGTTTAATAAGTTTAACAATAAAAGCTGGTTACATGCAATTAAGTCTATCCACTAACAAACGCTTGATCTTAGCAAACATTCTCTTCCTACAGCAATTTTCCAGTATCTTGACATATCAATTAGTAACCTGTCTGTCTTTGAGCCAGCAACCTTGCTGTGTTACACTTCATTATCTTACAACAGAGACTTTATAGCCTGGGGAAAATTTCCTGTTCTTTGCAAGGTCAATATTTGAAACTGCAAGGCTTTGGAAAACCAGGCCATGTGAAGTACATTTGCTTTATAAATACTCCACAATAAAAGATTCAGAAAAATTTATTATGAAAACATAGAGTGTTTGCTTTGTTTTGTTTTGTTCTGTTTTGTTGTACATGTAGTGGCTCCCAATTAAGAATTTCAAGATTCAAATAGTCAAATCAAACAAATAAAATATCTAATTTTACTTCCTTAAAGATCTGGCTGGTGATTTGACAAAACTGATCTTCATCATATCAAAATACACTAAATCTTTACTGCTGAGAGTTTCTTCTTTTCTACTGGAATTCTGTTTATTTTGCAGTTATGAAAATGGTACTCAGAAGCAAATAAAAATATAAGTTAAATTTATACTTTATTTCAAATTGTGCAGAAAATATTAAATATTGGCTTTTGAAAGGTAAGTGTTTTGTTATATATAGTCAGCTCTGTGAAATAGCAGTGTTCAGGTTTAAAAAATATTTGATTAATTCAGAGAACAATCAATGGTAAATATTTTAAGTATATGTTGAACTTTCAAAAGCTTTCTGGTATCTCTCTTTTGAAAAAAAATTATTTTATTGTGATAAGAACACTTAACATGAGATCTACCCTCTTAAGAAATTTTTAAGTGTGCAATATAGTATTATTGACTGCTGGTACAATATTTCACAGCAGATCTCTAGATCTTATTCATATTGCTTAATGGAAACCTTATGCCCACAATTAGAAACTCTCTATTTCTTCCTTCCCTAGCTGCTGGCAACCACCATTCCACTCTTTGATTCTATAAATTTGACTGTTTTAGATACTTCATATAAGAGGAATCATGTAGGATTTGTTTTTCTGTGACTGGCCTATTTCACTTAGCATAATGTCCTCAAGATTCATCCACATTGTTGCATATAGCAGAATTCCCTTCTTTTTTAAGGCTGAATAGTATTCCCTTGTAGGTATACTACTTTTTCTCAATCCATTGATCTGTTGGTGGACATTCAGATTTTTTCCACATCTTAGTTATTGTGACTAGTGCTGCAATACACATTACAGTGCTAAAGCTCTTCAAGATCTTGATTTCAAAACCTCTGAATACATACCCAGAAGTAGGATTGCTAGATAATGTGCAAGTTCTATTTTTAAGACACCTCCATGCTGTTTTTCACAGCAGCTTCATCATTTTGCATTCCTTTCCACCATGTGCAAGAGTTTCTTTCCAACACCTTTTTTTTTTTTTTTAATAATAGCCATTCTAATATGTGTGAGATGTTATCTCATTCTGGAGACATCATGCTTTCTGATTTTTAAAATATATTACAAATCTACAGGAAACAAAACATACTGGTACTGGCATAAAGTCATGGATCTCTTTAGTTTTGATGTTTCTAAAATTAGAAATTTCAGAAAACTGTTTTATCAATGTTAATCTTTTTTAAATTTTCTCAAAACCATGCATTGGAAGATCTTGACATGGTTTATTTTCTTCTTTTAAATTTTAAATTTAAAAATTATAAATCAAGTAAGCCACTGTTGCAGTGTGGATTCAGCAGAGTACTGTTTAAAATTTAAAATGTATTTTTTCAGTGCAGTAGAAAGTACAAATGCTAAAGAATTCACTATACATTTCTTTTTAATCTAGTAACTTTTTTCTTTACTGTTTAGGATTACTGTTTTTGATGTTTAACTTTCATTCTGTGAGACTTTGATACTTGCATATGAACTTACATTTTCAAATGGATTAAGTTCAAATTATATAAAAAATATAACACTAAATTTAGTTTAATTAGCAAAAAGTTAAGCAAGCTTAGGTGACATTTATCATACCAAGTCTTACATATAATAAATGCTCTAATTAGTTGAATTGATTGTTTTATTTATTCAGAAAGGAATACTCTCAGGGAATTAATTATAGGATAAAACTGAATCTTTTCAGATTTATGCTTTGTCAGAAAAGGTGAACCTATCTTAATTCAAATACCATCCACTTACCACGTGCATATATTGACTCTTGCATAGAAGCTTCTATGCATATATGAGCTTTAAATATTTTGTCTCATGAAAGAGGCAATTTATAGCTGATACCTAAATTCATGATTAAAATTATTTATGAAAGGGTTGACTTTATCATCAGCTATAGGAAAAGGGTATAAATCAACTAACCCAATTTAAATTACAGTTACTTTTCCCTCTCCTGATGATTTCTTCTTATAGCTTTATTGGGCCCTCATCAGTTACTGCTTATATGTATTAGGTTTTTTCTTGTCTCCTCATTCTCTATTTTACTAGATTTAAACCTATGTGAATTCAGGAAAGTGTCTTTATGCTTCAATATCCCATTAGACATACTTTACTTACATTAATAATATCCAACTTAGCAATGCAGCAATTTTGGAGGTAAGATTTTGCCTAATGAAACATTCACCAACTCATTACCTTCTTTCTCACTCGTTTCTGCTCTGCCATGTGTTTATTTATTTATTTATCTTATTTTACATATTTTGTTATGTGATTATCTTTATCCAAAACTGAGATAAAATTGCAATTTTGTAGGAAGTTTTCTGGGACAAAAAACATCAAAGATGACAAAATATGTAGCATGGGAAAGATTTAAATAGCTGTTTTAGATCTTAGAAGATACATTTTTCTCCTTTATTTTTAGATTTTTTTTTATGTTCTGTAAAGCTTAGTTTTTGTTTTTCCTCTGACTGAACACAAGCTCAAAGGAAATACTGAAATAATTATTTTAAAAATATTTTTTCAAAAGGTATATATAAAATAATCCAGCATAAGGCAGTAAGTCAAAGTATAGACACTTAGAAATTAAAATTTGAAATCCTAATCATGATACTTTGTACTGCAAACATGCTAGTTTTTGTGAAGCTAATTAGTCTTCTATAATGGAAAGAGTTTAATTGAGTCTTTATGGTTATGAGATGAATTTGAAAACAATTGCATATTTCCTGAAATTTATATTCATAAATTATCAAACATAATTATTTTTAGTTTTGCAGGTAATTGACTTTTACAATTTTTATAGTTATTGAAATATATTCCTGCTTTGAATTTTTTATAATCCCTATTCTAACAATTTCTTTATTCCAAAGATGTCACAATGTGTTACAGTTTAAACCCATTAGCTACAAGGAAATATATACATATATATATATATATATATATTTTTTTTTTTAACTAAAAGTAGTCACATTATGGGTAAACTAATAAAATATTTCATCACACTTTTTTATAGATGGCAACTTTTTTTTATTATGAAGTCAACATAAACATTATAGAAGCATTTAAATCAGGAAAATCCTTAGTCCTTTCTACCTGAAATGATAGCACGGTGGTGTTGTTCTATTATTGAAACTCTTGCATGAATTTTTGTATAACTGTGTGTGCAATTTTGTATTATGTTTGACATTTTCAAATATGAAAATGTCAAGAAACTGAGAGACCAGAGAGAAGATCATTTATTCAAAGACAATCAAAAAGAGAGAGTTAAATATTACTTGCATGTTATGTATTCACACAGGATTAAATTTAGTAATTTATGTGTGAAGGAAAATAGGGCATAATTTGAAAGAAGGAGAATTGTTTGGTCAAATTGGTGAGTGAGGTATCATTAAGGGCTGTATTGTTCAATTAATGGGTGAATACAACCTGTGAAGTATTAGTTAAGGTTACAAAAAAAAAAAAAAACCCTCTAAATCACAGAGCAATACTTGAGCAAATGTTTGTTTTGCATTTCCCTACCCTACAGTACATGTCTTGGGTGGCCCTGCTCTACACAGTCACAGAGACCCAGGCTGGTGGAGGCTATGCTGCCTTATATTTTTGATCTGGAATATGAGGCCACGTTGTTTATTATAACAGGGAAGAGGAGCAAATCCCATAATTGAAAGCTTTATTCCAGAAGTAAGGCACACCACTTCTCACAGCCCATTAGATAGAATTAATGATCTATCTTTGGCTTACCATCAGGAAGCTGAAAAATATATTCTCTATAGATCCAGAAGGAGTGGAAACTCAGATATTAGTGAATACCACTATTGTCCATTGCATAAAAATAGAGGTTTTTCTGTTGTATTTTATCTGATTAATTAGCATTCTCTGCCTTAATAATATTTAACCAGGTTTGAGAACTCAAATTTTAAGTTAAAATTACTTCATTTAATGACACATTAATTTTTTCAGCATTCTATGTAATATTTCTTCTTTTATATAAAACAAACTGATAAATGATATTATTGGCATGTATTTTTATTTCAATCTGCTCTATCAAATATAGGTTGTTCATCTAAAATTTTTGCTCTTAATATTGTAATTATATGGAAGGGTAAATTCATATTCTATGGCTTAATAAGTAAAATAAATGGCCTAGGAACCCAACTTCAAATTTTTGCTCTATGTCAATAGACAAAGAATTTTCCTCTCAGAACTTCATGTGTAAAATGATAATAATCTGTATTTCTTAGGCTGGTGAATTGTATTAAGCAAAAATAGTTTAAATTGACTCTCTTTCTTTGGAGGCTCATACTTAAAATTTTAACGGAATTGACAAATCATACAGTTTGCTAATGCCATATAAATTAGTATTATATTTTAGAAAAAGAAGATTTCTTAATATTTATCCTTTCTGGGTTTTTTTTGTTTGTTTGTTTTGGTTATTTTTTTGGCAGCTGTCCAGCATGGGGACCTAAACCCTTGACTTTGGTGTTATGAGGTTGCACTCTAACCAAATGAGCTAACTGGCCAGCCCTCAGTTTTCTTAGTATTTGTCAAAAGCCATTTATCATCTGAATATACTATCATAAAAAAATAATTTAACAGAAAAAGTTTGAGGATAAATATCTCCATTAATACATTATTAAAAATAATGAAAAAATAGAAGAAAAATAATGAGTTAAATAAATTATGACTCTATTAGAAAAATTCTATTGAGCTATTAAAATTATAATCATAAAATGTAATAGAAATACAGAAGTTGTTAGAGTGAATGGTAGATTTGGAATTAATCAAAATATGTAATTGCATGAATATGAAAAAGATTTTTTAAAGTATCCAGAAAAAAATGGAGGTATTTCATGAGTTACAGTGGTAGAATTGTAACACACTGTTGCCCATAGCTTACTGAAAACAGGCTGGTGGAAGTCGATATCAAAGCCAAAAAGTATCCAGAAAGAAGAAGATGGAGGAGGAGGAGGAGGAGGAGGAATCAGCAGAGGCAGAGAGAAAGGAGAAGGAAGGAAAACACAGGATTCAAGAAATAAAGAAAAAAGGAAAAATAATACTAAAAGTATGATATGGTATGATTTTAATGAAGTTTTAATACCAATATAAAATGAAAAGCTATATTATTTAATGTGTACTAATTTTTTTTCTGAAAGATTTCATTTATTTAAGCTTTAATATTATTTCTTTCAGAAAAAAAAAGTCATGTCATTTAGCTCAGCCCAGATTTTGTGTTACATCAATATTTTGATAATCTAATGGCTCATGCACAATCTTTCTGAACAAGTCTTGGACTTCTAATTCTCACTGCCACACCACAGTTCAGACTCTTTTATGTCTTGCTTACGTTACTGCAAAGATCTTCAAATTGGGATGCAGTCCCCAGATTCTTTACCTGGTGATCTAAAGTTTCCACATTCAAAGCAACATGAAAACAGCCTCCATGTGCCCAACATTTTCAAGCATCTGCGTTTGTCACTTTTACTAAGGTCCCATTGACCTAGTAAATCATGTGGCCAACCTGGATCCAAGGGCTGGATAAGTAGGATCTACCTCCTGATGAAAGGTTGAAGCAGTCTAGAAATATGTCCATTTCATCTAAGTTGTCAATTTTTTTACATTAAGATGTTGATAATATTTCTTTATAATACTGTTGATATTATTATGTGATTAATTCTGTCTCTCTGAGTTCAAAGATTGGTATTATTTTAACTGTATGGAAACAAAAAATATATAATTAATGCCATTTAATATTTTAACTGAAATAGCATTTGGAGGCATATAACAAAAAAATGCTGGAGCAGTTTTAAAGTACTTTGGTAACAGAAAGTGATGCACATTTAACAAACACAAATGTTTAGGCACCAAGATACACCTTATTCACAGATATAGCCATAAATTACTTTTCTAGGGATACTATGGAGTTAATAATACCCATACACATTCCTTAAGAGGAACCAGGAATTAAAAATTGAAATTTGATGAATGTGATTCTGCTCCTTGTACAAAGATTGTGTGCTGAGTGCAGAGGTCATGCATAGACAGATATGACTGCTTCAGTGGAGCTCTCTACTTGTAGTCACGTTCAAGAAATATTTTATTAATGAATCCCCCACTTGTTATGAATCATTATTCATGTCTATGCACTGTTAAGAAGGAAGAATTCCAGTCTTTCCAGATTGATATTAAGCTTAATGATTTTTTAACCAGGATGAGAAGACATAGGATTCTGACAGTTAAGTCTAGACAATTTTCTCACATTCATCTCTCTTTTATAACAAGATGGGCCACTCACTGAACAGCTACAAAAACATTTTTAAGCTGGAATAAAACTGTGTAACTTAAAGTATCATATCTTTTTCAAATTCTTATGAAGTGCTTCACTTAAAGCATATATAAATGCAAATTCTTCCATCCCGATATTTTTAAATTTTTAAATTTTCATGATGATCAAAAGATGATATTCATTTTATATGTATTTGTTTATGAACATTTAATATGTCCTTTTTGTACATTTATTATCTATCATGCCTTTTACAGTAATAGTTTGCATGGTCATTTGCTTACTAAATTTATAGAAATAGACATGACATACCAGATAATTGAGACCATGCTATGCAAATTCAGGCTATGATTTCTCTTATGGGATAATTTATGATTCTGTGGTTCTATAAAACACTAAGATACTATGATAACAAAGTGTATTTTATTAAAGCCCTGAGCCTTTGATTTATTAAACACTTATGAATGTAAAAAATATATATTTTTATTCGTGTGTGTGCGTGTATATATTTGTACATCTATTTGTGCATCCATTAAATACAATAAAATAATTTTACTTAATGAACTCAGACCAGCTGGAAACAAAGGATGCTATTTTTACATCATATTTATTTTGATAAATAAATTAAATATATTAAAATAGTATAAAGTAAACAAATTAAATAAATAAATAGTTTTGAATACTTTTATAGATATTTGTTATATTTGCCCTAAAAATCTTGGACTTTTTTATGACTTCTACTCAAAAAAATATGTTTTGGTGAGACGCATCAGTAAAATAACATAAAGATGATCCTTACTGGAAGAAATCAATACTCAAAATTATTTACGAAATAAAAGTCTAGAGAATATAATCTTCCTTTCTCACATTTATCTATAGCTGACACTCACCCTGTAGCCCTGAGCTTAATGCTCGTTTTATTATTTAAAGACTTAAATTTTTCTCACCTCGTAGGAATGTCAAATTGAATCTATGTGAAGTAAATTCTTGTGATCTGGAAAGACTTCCTCATATATTCTGTTCCCACTCTATGCTGATGACTTCACTATCTACCTGCTCACTGAAGGTAGAAACCTCGGATGCTTAAAATCATCTGGGATTCTTCCCTATCTGAAAAATAAAGTAAACTGTTTCTTAAAATAAGCTCCAGCCAATATTCTCATCTTTACACATACACACATAGAGTCTTTATTTCTACCACATAATACTACTCAAAATTATTTCAGTAAGCCATTTTCTACTTTATTTCTCTTCCTTGGTGGGGAAAGAATAAATTCACTCATTTATTGAAGGTCTACCATGTTCCAGAGACTGTTCAAACAATTGAGACACAAAAATGAACAAAAAGAAAGCAAAAGTAATTGCCTGTGTGGATTGTATTAGATTTTAGTCTGGAGTTCAAGGAGAAGTGCAGGCTGAAAATATGAATTTGGGTATCATTAGCATATACATGATATGTTAATGTATGAGATGGCAAGGAAGTGTAGATAAAGTAAAGAAAATGTGCAAAGGGTAAGGAAGAGAAAACCAGCAAAGAGACTGTCAGGCTCAATAGATGGGAGGTCACAGTAAGGTCAACAGATTGCTGGATTTGGAAGTCTAGAGGAAGTGAGCTAGAAAGAAGGGAGACTGAGGTGTATGAAAATGAGATTACGAAAAGGTTTTAGGTATTAGGATTGACGTGGTCTACACTGTGACCGTGGGAGTGAGTGGCTGAGGTAGGTGGTGGTCAAGCTCCTTGCAGGGGAGTATTTAAAGAAACCAAGAGTCCAAAGGGTTGGAAAGATAATTTTTGTATTTATTCAAATAGCAAGAAATAAGACATAACTAGATTTGGTGAGAACAATAAGATGGTAGCTAAAAATTATTGAGAGATGAGAAGAATGCCCAGATATTTGTGAATGACAGCAAAATAAGGAATAGTCGTCATATGCTATAGGACAAGAGATTCAAAATTCTTGGTTTTAGGGAATATAGAGGGAGAAAGGTCTGGGATTCTCAACAAGGAACTGAAGAACAAATACTTCGATTTGCTCTAGGCAAATTTTTTAATCCCAGTGGCTCTAGGGATGTGACAGAAAAAACAAGTACCTCTTGAGAAGGCTTCAGGAAGAAAGGTATCAACTGGAGAGATCCAGCTTTCTGTTCAAGTAAAATGTTGAAGACAAAGCTCAAAAAAAGAGGTTACAATACAGAAGATTTTGCTATAGATGGGCCACAAATTGTAGAGGGGTTGGGAGGGGTGAGAGAAGGGGTCTGAAAAGGGCATGCGTGGGGTTGGACATCATTCAAGAGATGATCCAGGAGGTGTAAGGAAGTTTTGGACATCTGTGCTAACTGCAGCAACATCTTGGGTTTAATTCTAGCAGGATCAAGTTATAAAGTTTTAGCAAAAATATGATTGTTGTGGGGCATGGAGTATTCCAGTGTGTAGGGATAAAGATCCCAATCAGGGTTTGTGTAGACTTACTCAGAGTATGTAGGTAAAATTAAAGACTTCATGGGAAGTTTGTCTAACCACAAGCAGAGTTCTTCAGACCCCTGTTGATGAAGGATAGAAAGTCTGGTGAATACTCCCCAACTTTTAAGGCCCAATTGAAATGTCAATCTCTCTATTCTCTGACCATCACAAGGGAGCAGACTTCTTTTCTTGTCTTGTTTCCTTAGCATTCCCTTCACCCAACTATAACCATATGCACCTGCCCATCTTTCCTACTTCCCTGTGAGACTCTTCAGTGCAGGAATAATTTATCTTAATATCCACAGTGTCTTGCATAGAGTCTGGCATATATATGGTATTCAGGAAGACCTTGTGGTTGTGGATGAAAGCATAGTATTCTAAGTCGGGGATTCTCAAACTTTGGTTTTTGGATTTTTTTGCTGGCCAGTGCAGGGATTGATCGCTGGATCTTGGTGTTATCAGCACCAAGACCTAACCAACTGAGCTAACCAGCCAGCTAGGGTTTCTCAAACTTTAATGTGCACATAGATCACATAGAAAGGAATCTTTTTAAAATGTGGATTCCAATTTCTGGGTTGGAGAATGAGATTCTGCATTTTTAACAAGACATCAATCAGGTAGTGTTGGTGCTGCTGGTCCTCAGAATATATCAAATAGTAAGCAATTACACATTAAAATTGTGATTATAGCACATCGTTAATTGGGTCATTAGAAAAAGGATCATGCTTTTTCTGATTTATCAATAGACTTTTTCTAACCTTTTAAATTTTATTTTTCTTGAATCTTTAATAAAGCTTCGTATTCAGTGTTGAACTCCAAGTAATATTACTTTGATGGTCCTTAGAAAACCGAATCACAGAAATTAACCACAAAGTTTAAGAAGAAGAGCAGAATAGCGGCCGAAATCAATTAGGACAATGTCCTCTGATGAACTAGTCTTTTGTCTTTAGTGATCAAAGGCATGCAGTGTTAGAAGAACTGGTCTGATGTGAAAAACATTTATACTTTGATGTCAGGACCCAAGACATCATTTAGACATGGAGCTTTCAGTGTGCTGACTCTGATCAGTAAGCGGATCATTTTGCTAAATAATTTAATTTCTTAGTAATGGGATATTATTAAATTTACAATAAAGATTTGTATTTAGAAGACATTCAGTGTTAATACCATCTGAGCAATATTTTAAGAACTTTCTGGGGAAAGTGACATGCTAAGATCTTATCTAGCTGAACCACTGAGGGACAAAGTGTAGGAATTTTGAATTCCCAAATAGAAAAAAAAAAAAAAATCCTACATTGAGTCCAGTCTTCCTCTAGACTGAATGTAAATCAGATACTTTTCTTTTGGAATTAACTTTGTGAATTTAGGATTTCTTACATTTAAATTAAGGACAAAAGTAGATATTTTTCTAGTAGTAATAGACATCTTTTCTCTCTCTATATATATGTGTATGTATACAAATATATAATATCTGGATTAGGGCTAATTTGAATTCAATAGGAATAATAGGAGTATTATAAGATGAGGAAAAAGGGTATTATATCAAGCCTTTTATGATAAAACTAAAATATAAAAACATACATTTGTTTACAAATTTGAAGGTGCATATACTGATGAAAATTTTACTCAAGTAAAACCACTTTATTGACATTGTGTCTTTAATACCATTTTAACTTGTTAACCATTCCATTTCTAGCTTTGCACAGGGTTTTACATCTTTCCTAATTTAATTGGTAAGCTCTGCAGAGCTTTGAGAGCCTGTTTAATGTTTCCATGCTTCCTACTTGTAGAATATTATATAAACCTTGTTAAAGCTTTATTCATACTTACAAATCTTAAAGCATTAGATAATAAGAAATATGCACTGGTAATGAAAACCAGACTGCTTCACTCATTTCACTCAATTAGATTTGATAGATGGATTGTATAATATAACTAGGCTTTAAGATTTTCATGTAACTTCCAAAGAAGAAACATTTAAAATTCCTATTAAAAAAACTAGCAATTTAAGGATAATTATCCATTAGTTGAAAATTTGAATCTAGGTAAATCTTTATGACTATTTATAAATTACCAAGTAAAAACTTTAAAAAATAGACCAAATATACACGTTAAAGGTTTCTTACAATGATATGTTTTAATAATACACTGATATTTGAAGTGAGAAACAGATTATATAAAGATAAAACTTTGTTTTAAAAATGTCTTTGGCTATACAGAAATATTGGTGTATAATACAGTTATCTACATACTATAATTTAAACAAATCATTCTTTTTTTGAATGGAAAGCTAAAACAAATCTGTGTAATTTTCCTCATATTGTCCAGGATCATTTAAGCATTTATTTATCTAGTAATCACAAAGATATATACAAAAAGATCAAAGAGTGCTCAGACCTTAAATTTTCTTTCTTTTCTTTTTTTTTTTTTTTTTTTTCATTTTAGATATGTTTTAAAAGATTATATTCTGGGAAGTTCTTCCAGATTTATTTTTAGAACAGTTCATTTTAGGATTAGGTAGAATTGGTAGGGAGAGGTAGGCAGGCAGCCTTTGTCTAGAGTGAAAATATCATTAATTATTTTGGTAAAGTCAGCTTTTAGCTCAGCTGAGGATTCCCTTATAAATCAGGAAAAAAATAATCTCTTCTACAAGGAGACTCTGTTTTCTAATTTTCTTTCAATTTATTACATTTAATTTCTAACTACTGCCTATACTATTTCTATGCAATCTGGTATTTCTACCCTATCTGGACAACAGAGTTAAATAGTCTTTAACTGTCCTCAGTCAAAATCCATCTTACTTTGATCTAATTACTTATAACTTTGTATAATTCTCATTCCTCAAACTTTTCACTTCTGATCTGAAACCAAAAATACTGCTATTAGACAAAGACTTCGAGAGCTCAATTGCTTGGGACTCTCCACTCTCATGACATGCCCTTTTCTTCTACTTAATGAAGATGGAAACTTTGGTCTCCACACTTACCTTTCTTTCATTCAGTAGGAGAAAGTGTCTTTCCATTTTTTCAGATAGATTTTAGCAACTTGTTTTCAACTCCCACCAATTTCTTAAGCCTAAAAAATAACACAACTGCATTCATTTTCTCTTTTTAAATATTTCATCTCTTTGTCTAGTAGTTTCTGATTCAATGACACAAAAAATAGTTCTCTCATAATTAAAAAGAAAATAAAATTACACAACTTTATCTTGATTTTGATGCCATCTCTAGTAATCATTTTATCTGATTTTTAAAAAGTATATTTTATTTCTTCTATATATTATTTCTTCTTACATTATTATAAATTTATTATATTTGTATATATTATTTCTTTTTTATTCAAGCACCTAATTCTTTAATCCTTATGAAATTATGAAGCATAAAATTTCAGAGATCATAACACTTTTGTTTTCCAGTGTGCCAAACTCAGGGTCTTTTCCTATTTCTCTCTCATCATTGAATTTATCACCTTTGAGATTAAATTTTCTTTGGAAGCCCAGTCTTCTTAATAGTTTCTCTGGCCTAACAATGTCCTTGGCTTCCTACCTGTTCCATTAATCCTTCTCTCTCTGTCGTATAATAGTTTCCTTTGGATTTAAATTCAATGTAACTTAAACTAAACTCTTTTACTTTCAACACCAAATTAGTTGTCCGTTTTAGTGTCAATTTTTCTGTGTGCAAATATAAAAACCACAATGCCAAAAATTTGAAAATTTGTGTGTAGTGGAACAATTAATGCACATAAATAAGATAAATGAATGTCTTCTGACTGCATAAAAAACAGTTGAATTCCCAAAAGAAACAATGAAGGAAAGAAGGCATAGGAATGATTTTTCATTAAAATCTGAACTAAGGCAATGATAACCGTATTGGTAACTTCTATTTGACACGATGCTGAATAATTATAGGCATCCAGATCAGAAAAATAAAAGTAAAAATATCTTTATTTGCTGTTGACATGATTCTGGAAGAAAATTCTAAGGGAAAACAATGATTAAAACTAATAAATAAGTTTAACAAACTCACAAGATACAAGATCAATATTCAAAATTTATTTAGCCTTATATACTAGCAGCGAATAATCTGAAATAAAATTTTAAAAGCCATTTTATTCAATAGCGTCAGAAAGAACAAACTTCTTTGGAATTAACAAAATAAGCATAAGACTTGCACACTAAACATTACAAAATGTTATGAAGAAATAAAAAATCTAAATAAATGGAGAAATATTTCATGTTCACTGATTGCAAGACTCAAAATTGTCACAATCGCCATTACCACCAATATAATCTACACATTTAATATAATATTTACCAAAATTTCAGCAAGTTTATTTTTTTCTGCCTTTTAAAAATATTATACTTGAAACATAATTGATTATATATATTTATGGGGTACAGAGTTGACTATCGATCAGTATTTGTGTACAATATGTGATGATCATATCACTATTATTAGCATGTTTGTTATTACCAATCATAATTATTCTTTGTGTCCATTATCCAACTTCTCTCTAAGCCCCCACCCCCTCTCTCTTTCCCACTTCTATCAACCATAGATCTGTTTTCTCCTTCTGAAAGTTCAATAATACTTCTAAAAGTATTATTGTGGTTCTTTCTTTCTTTCCTTTTTTCTTTCCTTCCTTCCTTCCATCCTTCTTTCTTTCTTTCATTCTCTCTTTCATTCTTAGCTCCCACTTACGAGTGAGGACATGAGATATTTCTCTTCCTGTGTCTGAATTATTTCACTTACCATAATTTTCTCCAAACTCATGCATGTTTCTGTCAACAGCAGAATTTCATCCTTTTTAATGGCTGAGTAGTATTCCATTGTGTATATATACCATGTATTCCTTATCTAGTCATCTGGTGATGTACGTTTAGGTTGGTTCCATATCTTAGCTACTGTAAACAAAGCTTCAGTAAATATAGGAGTGCAGGTATCCCTTTGACATGATGATTTCCACTGCTTTTGGTATACACCCAGTAGTGGGATTACTGTATTATATGCTAGTTTATCTGTAGTTGTTTGAGAAACCTCCATGCTGTTTTCCATAAAGGCTGTACTGATTTACAGTCCCACCAACAGTGTAGAAGAGTTCCCTTTTCTCTTCACCCTTGCCAGCATTTGTTATTCTTTTTGTAATAATAGCCAGTCTAACTGGGGTGAGATGTTATCTCAAAGTAGTGATTTGCACTTCTCTGATGATTAGTGATATTGAGCATTTTTTCATGTACCTGTTGGTCATTTGCATGTCTTCCTTTGAAAAAAGTCTATTCCTCTACTTTTCCCATTTTTTAAATGGATTATTTGTTTTCTTACTGTTGTTTGAATTCCTCTTAAATTCTGGATATTAATCCCTGTCAGATGTATAGTTTGCAAATATTTTCTCTCATTCTGTAAGTTGTCTTTTACTCTGTTGATTGTTTACTTTGCTGTACAGAAGGTTTTTAATTTGATATAATTTCATTTGTTTATTTTTTCCTTTGTTGCCTATGCTTTCAGGGTCTTATTCATAAAGTCTTTGCCCATTCCTACATCCTGAAATGTTACCCCTATGCTTTGTTCTAGGAGTTTTATAGTTTCAGGTATTATACTTAAGTCTTAACAGACTGGTAATGAGCAATGAGACTGAAGCAATAATCAGCAGTCTCCCAGTGAAGAAAAGCCCAGGACCAGAAGGCTTCAATGTTGAGTTCTATCAAACCTTTAAACAAGAATTAACACCAATTCTTTTCAAACTATTACAAAAAATTGAGATGGAGGCCATACTCCATCTGAGTATGAGGCCAGCTTCACCCTGATACCAAAATCAAAGACACAACAAAAAAGAAAGCTACAGGCTGATATCCTTGATGAACATTGATGCAAAAATCCTCAATGAAATATTAGCCAATAGAATACAAAAGCATATCAGAAAGATTATACACAATGTTCAAGTGGGATTTGTCCCAAGGATGCAAGGATGGGTTCAACATACAAGTCAATAAATGTATATACCACATCAACAAAAGCAAAGACCAAAGCCATACGATTATCTCAATAGATAAAGAAAAAGCATTTGAAAAAATTCAGCATCCCTTCATGATAAAGACCCTCAACAAATTAGGTATAGAGGGAAAATGTCTCAACACAATAAAAGCTACATATGACAAACCCAACACCAACATCACCCTGAATGGAATGAACAGGAACAAGAAAAGTATGCCCACTCTCTCCACTTCTATTCAACATAGTATTGGAAGTACTAGCCAGAGCAATCACATAAGAGAAAGAAATGAAGGGCATCCAAATTAGAAAAAGGCAAAGTCAATTTGTCACTGTTTTCAGGTGACCTGATCCTGTATATAGAAAACCCATAATCTCTACCAAAAATCTACTAAAGCTCATCAATGAATTTGGTACAGTAGAATACAACACCAATACACAAAAATCAGTAGTGTTCTTATACACCAACACTGAGCAAGCAGAAAAAGAAATCAAGAAAGCAAGTCTATTTACACCAGCCACCAAAAAAAAAAAAAGAAAGAAAGAAAGAAATGAAGTACCTAGGAACTACAAAACACTGCTGAAAGAAATTAAAGAGGACACAAAAAGATAAAAGATATTCCATGTTCATGGATTGGAAGAATTAATGTTGTGATGATGTCTGTACTACCCAAAGCAATCTACAGATTCAATGCAATCCCCATCAAAACACCAATGACACTCTTCACAGAAATTGAAAAAAAAAAAATCCAAAGTTTAATATGGAACAACAAAAGACCCTAAACACGGGCCGGCCTGTGGCTCACTCGGGAGAGTGCGGTGCTGATAACACCAAGGCCCCGGGTTCGGATCCCATATACGGATGGCCGGTTTGCTCACTGGCTGAGCGTGGTGCTGACAAAAGACCCTAAACAGACAAAGCAATCCTGAGCAATAAATAAATAAATAAATAAAACTGGAAGCGTTACACTACCTGTCTTCAAACTATAATACAAAGCTATAGTAACCCAAAAAACATGGTACTGACATAATAACAGACACATGGATCAATGGAACAGAATAGAGAACCCAGAAATCAACCCATATACTTACAGCCAACAGATCTTTCACAAAGATTCCAAGAACATACACTGGGGACAGGACATCCTCTTCAGTAAATGGTGCTGGGAAAACTGGATATCCATGTGTAGAAGAATGAAAGGAGACTCACACATCATGCCATATACCAAACTCAACTCAAAATGGATTAAAGGCTTAATTATCAGACCAGAAAGCTTATTTATGGAAATTAAAAATTTCATCCTAAAATATACATGGAAAAACAAAGAAACTAAAATATCTAAAACACCTTTGAAAAAGAACACATTTGGAGGATTATACCACTAGATTTCATCTTACTTTAAAGCCACCATAAAAAACACAGTGTGATACTGCAGCACTGGTAAGCATATAGTTAATGGACCAGAATTGGGAATCCAAAAATAAATTTTTATTTTTAGTTCATTTTCAACAAAGATGCTAAAACAATTTAACAGGGAAAGGGTATTCTTTTATAAATTGTGCTGGTATAATTGGATATCCACATGCAAAACTGAAGGGGGGTTGGAAGAAAGAGGAGAAGGAAGAAGGAGGAGGAGGAGGCAGGAGGAGGAGGAGGAAGAGGAAGAACAAGAGCAAGGACAAGAAGTTGCTCACGTCACACACAAAACTTAAATCAAAATGCCCATAAATAAGCCCAGCAATTCTATATCTAAGAATCTATCCACGAGAAAATTTTTAAATGTTCACACAGACATGTAAGCAAATTTCACAACAGAATTAATTACTCATAAGAACCTAAACTGGAAACAATCTAAATGTCTATAAGAGGGATTGGAAGAAAATAATGGGTTATAGCCATATAATTAAATAATATTCAATAATTAAAGTGAAATATTGATACTTGTTACGTATAGATGAATCTCAAAAAAATTATGCTAAGCGAAAGAAAAGAGATCAAAAAATATGTGTTACATGATTCTTTATATATGGAATGTTTACAAAAGGCAAATGTATTGAAACAGTAGATGAATAGTTTTCTATGGCTGGGGGTGAGGGGTGGGAGTGAGATGAACTGTAAACAAACATGAGGCCACTTTAAGGATGACTGAGATTTAGAGCATCTGACCATTTGGGTTTGTCTCAAAGTGCTTCCTGGGATGTGGGACTTTCAGCATTGAAACCAAGAAAATTTGAAAAACCAAGTTAAGTTAGTCATATTGTGAAATATTCTAAAACAGGTTTGTGGTGATGGCACACAACTCTAGAAATTTACCAAAATTATTGAATTGTATACCCACAATGATTAAATTTTTATGGTATATAAATAAGAGTCTCAATAAATTTGTTAAAATAAATAACAATGATTAAAATATTAGATATACCTCACGAATAGTGGCTTGATTACTTAAGCAAATGCATTAATTTAGAGTAAATATTGGGAGAATATGAATGTTAAAAAGAAAAAAAGTCTCAATTTACTGATATAATAAACTATAAACAAAATTTAACTTTATATTTTATAAATTTTTGAAAGTTACAAAATTGTGCACTAAGTTTTTAAGAAAAGTCAAATTTACTGTTTAGGTTATATAAAAAATAAAAATAAAAATGGCAATGGCAATCCAATGCTGCATTAACGATGTTACTGATTTGTAGAGCAAGTTCAGAGTTTGATAAACGTGAGCATCTCTCCAGATTTGCCCATTTCTCTGCGAGGGGAAAATCTACTTTGTATTAAAACAGCTATTGAAATAGTTAACTTTTTTTTTCTCATCAAATATACTTGTAAAAGAGAATTGCCCTTTAATAAATTGTTTCCTTAAACTGTGAATATTTACATGAAGAAAATAAAAATATGTTCTTTATACAAAAGCAAGCCACGATATTTTAATAGTTTTACTCTCTAATGATGACAGGTGATACGATACAAGCACATTTCATTTCATACTACCTTACTCATTGTCATTAGATTACTGTGGTTTTGTTTAAATAAGCATAGCCAGAGGCGTTACATAATTTTAAGGCACCAGAAGGAAAGCATGACTGCAAATGTACATCTCCACCAGAACTTTGCTCTAACAGCCAAGTGCAGACTTTAGTTAGCGCCCTGTTTTGACCAGAAAAAAATGGAAGACAGAAGAGAGTCTAAAATATTTAGTGTTTACCACAAACTACAATATAAACTGATTAATCCAAATGATACTCTTTAAAATGGTGGATGAGCTTGTTTCCTTCTATTCTCCACCCCACTTCCCCCACCCCCACAGCCTGCTTTCAGCAAGAATAAATGAAAAAGAAAAACAGAAGGAAAGAAAAAGAAGGGAAAGGAAAGGAAAGGATTATCTGTAGAAAATTTAAAATGCTGCATTTTTTGATATTTGAATATTGTATACCTATTTTCAACGACAGAAGGTTTAAATACTGAAACACATTTTTTTCTAGAAAAAAAAGGTTTTTTCTAGAAAAAATAAATTGGATAGTAGCTGCAGAAGGATGTGGACTGAGTTATTTTCTTTTGCTAATAAAAATATTATTTTCTCTTTCAAGTCTTTTATCTCCTAAGGTCAATGAATTTTCTTCCCAAACAATAAATTATTCTTAGTGCTTATAAACTACTAACTTTTTCTCTTCTCACTGTTATTTTTTTCTTTTTTTTATTGCTATGTTTTTCTCCCCTTTCTCCTTGACATTGTATCAAGTATATTACCAACTTTCATGGAAAATTTTCACTAAACACAATGTCCTCACAAAAAATTAATTTATGGGTTATCATTATCCATCAGAAAAAAAATCTCTGAGCATATGGATGAATGTGTGTTTCTCCTGTTTTACACCACAAGGAACATGGAAAAGGAGGGGACAGGGTCAGGACTGAGCCTTGTCCAGAGTTCTAAAAAGTTCACTGGCTGTATTAGTCCATTTCTGTTGCATATAACAAAATACTTGAAACTGGGTGATTTATAAGAAAACGAAATTTATTGCTTACAGTTTCTGAGCCTGTGAAGTTCAAAGACCATCTGGTGGTGGCAACAGTGACCCAGGGGCCTCACATTGCAAGATGGGGGTCAAGCTTCCAATTCACAAAATTTGGGGAACACAATTCAAGCTTCAATGAGTTTGGGGGGACATAATTCAATCCACTACATTCCACCCCTTGGCCTCCCCAAACTCATGTCTTTTCATATGCAAATATATTCATTTCATCCCCAAAGTCTTAACTTGTTTCAACCCAAAAGTGCAAAGTTCAAAGTCCCATCTGTGAAATCAATAAAAGTCGTCTACTTCCAAGAGACAATGGTGAGACAAACCTAGGGTACATATTCCCATTCCAAAAGGGAGAAATAGGGCAAAAGAATGGTGTAATAGGTCTGAATCAAGTCCAAAACCCACCAAGTCAGGCATCAAATCTCAAAGCTGCTGAATTAGGTACCTTGACTCCTTGTTTGACCTCGTCTGCACACTGGTGTGGGGTTGGGTCCCCAAGTCCTTAGGTAGCTCTGCTCCTATGGCTTTCCTGGTGGCAGACCACACTACAGCTCTCCCAGGCTGGCATTCTACTCTGGTAGCTCCACAAGTCTGGGGTCTCCGTGGCGGTCCTGCTCTCAAGGCTCTGCTAGGCATGGCGCTGTTGTAGTTTCTCTGTTGCAACTCTGACTGCATGTTTCCACTTGGCATTGCTTTAGTGAAGGCTGTCTGTGGTGATTCTGCCCCTGTGACAGATCTCTTCCTGAATCCCCATCCTTTTCTGTACATCCTTTGAAATCTGGATGGAGGCTCCCAAATCTTCACAGCTCTGGCATTCTATGAGCCTGCAAACTTAACGTCATGTGGATGCTGCCAAGGCTTCCGACTTGTGTTTTTCAAAGCTGCAGGTCCAGCCACACCTGGAGCCAATTTAGCCATGGCTGGAGCAGTCAAAGCAGCTGGCGGGCTGGTGCTGGAAGCAGCTTCCCAAGGTGGCCCTGAGCAGCGAGACTGTGGAGGGTGCCTCAGGCCTGTTCCCCAAGACCACTCAGTCTCCCTAGGCCTTTCAGCCTGAAATGGAAGGGTTGGCCCCAGTGGCTTCTGCGATGACTTCAGGGCCTTTTTCTCCTTCTCTTGATAATCCCTTTACTTTGTATTCATCTTCTTAGCACCATTGGATTTTTCTTCTGAAAATGCTCTCTGCTTTTCTACCCCATGGCCAGGCTGTGAATTTTCCAAGTCTTTACACTCTGCTTCTCTTTTAAATTCTGGCTTTATGTCATGCCTTTCTGCCATAACTCAGAGTAGGCTGTTACAAGCAGCCATGCAGCTTCCTGAATGTTTCCTGAATGCTTAGAAATTTCTTCGGCTGAAGACTCTGGTTCGCAACTCCTAAGTTCCAACTTCTACAAAATCCTAGGGCATGGACATGCTAGTTCACAACAAGGGTGATCTTTACCTCAGTTTCCAATAAGCCCTTTCTCATTCACATCTGAGACCTTCGCAGAATGGCCTTTACTGTCCATATTTCTATGGGCATTCTGCTCACCACCACATAACCAGTCTCAAAGACATTCCAAACTTTCCCTCATCTTTTTGTCTTCTTCTGAGTCCTCCAAACTCCTCCAACCTTTCCTCAACACCCAGTTCCAAAGCTGTTTCCACATTTTCAAGTATCTGTTATAAGCAACATTGCACGTCTCTGGTACCAATTTTCTGTATTATTATGTTTCTGCTGCTCATAACAAAATACTTGAAACTGGGTGATTCAAAAAGAAAACAAAGTTTATTGCTTACAGTTTCTGAGCCTGGGAAGTCCAAAGTCCATTTGGTGGTGATGACAGTTACCCAGGGGCCTCACATTGCAAGATGGTGGAAGCAGAAAGAGTAGAGAGAGAGCAAGAGAGAGACAGACTCTCCTCTGTCTTCTTTTAAAGCCCTCATAACCATGCCCCTGACCACCATTTTTAATCTATTCACTATGGCATGGTCCCACAATCCAACCACCTCTTCAAGGCTTCACCTTTCAACTACCATAATAGGATTTCTCACCTTCTAAATTGTCACAGTGGGGGCCAAGCTTCCAATTCACAAAAATTGGGGAACACAATACAAGCTTAATTGAGTTTGGGGAGGACATAATTCAATCCACTACACTGGCCAAATGCAAAATCCTGTAGAAATGGTAGTGAATAATCAGACAGGAAGTTATTTTATATTTCATTCCTAAACCACAGTTAAATACACTACAAAATTTTTTCCTCTCTATTATCCTATTTTCGATTCATAATTATTATGTCTCAGTCCTTTTTGACATTGTATAGGCCCTCTTTCTTTAATGTGATAATATTTCTAAAAGCATGCAAAATAACGTTTGCTTTTCTCTAGCTACATATCTCACAAAAGCTGAGGTAAAAACACATCATGTTTCAAAACTTGTGAAGTAAAATTTAGTATTATGAAGCATAGAATAGAACATTCTAATGTATCAAACAATATGTAACATGATGCAGTCTAGATACTTTAATGGCATTACTTGTGTCTGATGAAAATTTGAAGCATCACATAAATAACTAATGGATGAAATTATGCTGCAAATAACACCTATAAATGTCCATGTGAAGAAAAGAAAACTTGAAGCGCAGTGTAAATTCAATCATTTTCTCTTCTAAAGAGT
The DNA here is from genome assembly GCF_027409185.1 of Cynocephalus volans. Lineage (NCBI taxonomy): Eukaryota > Metazoa > Chordata > Mammalia > Dermoptera > Cynocephalidae > Cynocephalus > Cynocephalus volans. The sequence continues at coordinate 88,574,238 of NC_084461.1, forward strand.
AGTCTGTCAACAATGATGTTACAAAGGGGACAGACTCAACTAAACAATAAGCTGACAGACACAAACATCCATAATGCAAAACAAATTTCTCTAGAAAGATGTATGCAGTAGCTAGGATGTCTATTTTGTGCATCTTCAATTGTTATCTTCTGCCAACTATATGCTAGAACACAGATCATGCTTTTATATTTTCAGCTCAACAGACAAGCCACAGATAACCTATGGTACACTTATTCTTTTTTTCAAGTATCAATTTAAAAGAAAACAAAATGAAGCAAACATTTTGAAGGTAATAACTATAGAGCTGCAAATGTAGCTGGTAAATACAAAGAAAATTAAATTAAACAAGGACAACTTTTTAAGCAAAAAGGTTTTCTATGCAGCTGCTTCATACAGCTGAGCCTCAGGAATTGCTGTGCATTTGATGTTTTTCTTTGAGATGTTAAAAACCTCTCTTGAGCAAGCAATTAAAGATTCTGGCTATCGAAGTGCATTGATCTGTGTCACCCCTCCTGAAAAATGTTTGAACAGATTTTATCATTGTAGTCACTATATTTAGTAGTCAATTTCCCTCTCCAAACTTTGCTTCAATTCTATTCTGCAAACTTTATTCCACTTTTTCCCTCTTTATCATATCTTTTTCTTCATCCAAACTTATTCAGAGGGAAATGATTCCGTGATAGTTCATTTAATGTGTCAACCTGATGGGGCTAAAAGATGCCCAGACCGCTGGTAAAACATTTTTTCTAGGTGTGTCTGTGAGAGTGTTTCTGGATGAGATTAGCATTTGAATTGGTAGACTGAGTAAAGAAGATCCAATCTGTTTAAGGCGCAAATAGAACTAAAAGGCTGAGAAAGCAAAAAGTGGCTCTTTTTAATTTTTTTAGCTGGTACATCGTTCTACTCCTTGCCTTTGGACATATGAGCTCCTGATTCTCAGGCCTTTTGTCTCTGGGACTGAAACCAGCAGCCCCCTGATTCTCAGGCCTTCAGGCTTGAACTGAGAGTTACACCAGAGAGAGGGAGAGAGATCTATATCTGTATCTATAAATATTTCTCTATTCTGTTCTGTTTCTCTGAAGAACTCTAATACTGACTCCCTACATTACACAATGTAATCATTTTTGGCCCTTTACCAATTTTCTGCTAACCCCCACCCCCACCATCTCTTTACCACCTCTGGTAGCCTCAGGTCTGTTCTCTTCTTTGGAAAGTTCAACAAATTATTGTGATTGTTGTATCTTTCTTTCTTTGTTTATTTCTTTAGCTCCCACTTATGAGTGAGGACATGCAGTATTTCTCTTTCAGTGCCTGGCTTAACTTAACATAATTTTCTCTGTGCTCATCCCTGTTGCTGTGAATGGCAGAATTTCATTCTTTTTTATAGCAGAGTACTATTCCATTGTGTATATGTACCACTTTTTCCTTATCCAGTCATCCATCGATGGACATTTATGTGGGTTCCAACTCTTGGCTATTGTAAATAGAGCTGCAATAAACATAGGAGTGTAGGCATCCCTTTAGCATGATGATTTCCACTCCTCTGGGTAGATACCCAACGGTGGGATTGCTGGATAGTAAGAAAGTTCTATCTGTAGTTGTTTAAGGAATCTCCATACTGTTTTCCATAATGGTGCACTAATTTACAGTCCCACCAAGGGTGCAGAGGGGTTCCCTTTTCTCCATATCCTCGCCAGCATTTGTTAGTCTCTGTCTTTTTGATAATAGCCAGTCTATCTGGGGTGAGATGATATCTCAATGCGGTTTTGATTTGCATTCCCTGATGATTAGTAGCGTTGACCATTTTTTCATGTACCTTTCGGCCATCTGCCTCGAGAATATCCACCTGAATCTCAATTTCCAAACATTATTTTTTTTAAAAAAAGATAGAAAAAATAAAAATCTTCTGGGAATACCGTGTGGCATTTAACTAATTCTTTCAGATATTGACACTGGGGAGAATAAAATAACCTTATTGACTGTCAATATCTAGCATGTTATAAAAATTGGTGGAGCAACATGGTGAGGGAAACCTTCTTTTAATGAATTTTTATGCTCTGATTTAATTACATTTATTCCAAATGTGATTCCTTGAAAATTTAGTTACATGTGGACTTTGTGTTTATTTTCTTCCCAAATGAAAAGATCAGATTTTTTTATATTAATTTTTTTCTTTCAAATGCTTTATGTGCTTCATTTTTATTTCACCTCAAGGTTGGCCCTTTTTTTCTTTTTCAGAGAAGTATGTGTGATTTCATGTGATTTCATAGTTATGACATAAGGTAATTAGTATTGTTAGCAAAGCTTTTTCTACTTTTTAAAAAAGTGCTTATTTTATTTTTGCAAGTTTTTTTAAAGACAACATTCTCCTTAGCCTACAAAACCTACCAAGATTTTTCTTGTGTATCCAAGAATCTCTTCTGATATTTTCAATTAACTCGAAATACATGTTGTGATCAATAACGGTATTAAGCTTGCAAATGATAACATCTTTCATTGATACAAAACCTACTATAAATCAGTAAAAGATTTTTTTCATATTTGCAGCAATTCTGGGACATAAGCAAGTTTTCTAATAGCTTTTTCATTCTTTCATATAACGTGGAGACAAGGTTATTACTGACATGGAATTGAATGCCGATGAAACAAATGAAAAGCTTAAAAATGATGAAAATATTTCAAACTATTTCCTGAGGAAAGGTCTAAATCCAACCAAGAAGATTACACATTGCCATTTTAAAATGAAGTTTTCAATATGAAAATCAATTTAAAAAAATAAATAAGTTGGTCAGGTGTTTAAAAGGCAAAGATTTATGTTAACACAGGAAACTAAATAGCTTGTCTACATTCTAATCATTCACTAAAAAACATGATGATTTTCTACTTAGAATACATGCACTCTCAAACCATTAGATACACCCAACATAAAGTAATTTACTATTATTATTACTTTGTGTTTTCTATGAGTTGTTATCACTACTCAGTGTGGTCTGGTTATAAGTAACAACATGAAAAATATCAAAGCATGTTATAATCACTTATGAGTATTATAAAACCAGAAATGTCATGTTCTCTGCAGTAACTTACTTTAGGATATTGATTCATAAGTTCATTTTGATCACATGTCTGAATATCACATAACAAAAGATTTCTGTCTAAAACTTGGTTTGACTTAGACCTTTCTGACTAAACAAAGTAAAACACACACTCATACACACACACACAAAACACATGTGTTGTTTTCTAATATGGCACCTGTTTTTCCTGCTTAATATTAATTATTACAAATTATTCCATTTCTTTATGTGTTAACTTGTTACTGATTGTCATCCCTATTAGAATACAAATTCTAAGATGGTAGGAACCAGATCTACTGTATCACCACTGTTTTCTACCACCTAGCACAATGTCTTGGTACATTTTTTGCTTTATAATATATATTGTCAATGAATTTACTAAAATAAAATCACATTTTTTGTAAAAAAAAAAAAATGTTGTAGACTAATTTTTTTATACCATGCAAAATGTATGTCAGTGCATTAGCTCATAGGTCTAGTCCCTTACATTTACTGGTACTTAGCTCATATAGTGTTCTGCTTTAAATTAGCCATAAATTCTGGGGAGTGGGAGGGGGTGTGCTTTTTTGGGACCCACATGACATTAAGTTTGCATTGTCCCACCTTGAATAATTTCTGATACTAGTCAAAAAGGATATAGCTTTAAGTAAAATAATATCGAACATAACTTAATTGTAATAAGGCCTATCATGTTATTAACCCACTCACCCATGATTTCTTAACTATCACCTCCACTACTTTAAATTTTTGACAACATTAAGTCAGTTAAAATAATTTCAGTGATTCATTAAAACATTCCTTTATTTATTCATTATTTCATTCATTCCTTTTTTCTTTCTTCTTTCCTTCCATTCGTTCTTTTTTCTTGGCTGAAGCAATCTTGAAAGAGAAGCCTCTTAATCATTGAACAGGCATTATTCTCTGGTTCTTTAATATCCGTCTGTTATTACACTTTCTAGTGCTCTCCACATGCTTGTACTCGCAGCTATCTGGACACAAACCTGTGAATTACTTCAAATCCATCTCAATTCCATGCTTCAAATTTTCTTATACTCTATCAGTGTCTTTTTTTTTTTTTTTTTTTTTGTCTTTTTTTTTATGTCTTGAATCCCTTTCTTCACATTATGATTTGGGAAAAAAATGGACTATTCACTGTGACTAGAAGTAGAACTCCCTTAGCCACCTGCTTCTGGTAGTTGCCACTCAACTTAGTTCCACACAGCAAGGGTTGCCCAACTCTGTACCCAGCCTGTTCCTCCAAGAAGCCTAGTTGGCTGAGACCACGGTGCCATATTCCACACTTATGCTAATCGTAGACTTAAGCCTGAACAATAAATCAAAGACTTACATTTAAGTTATGTTTTAGCATATATCTAAAAATCTAGTCAATTAGTAAGCTATTTTCCATATTTCAAAAAGCCTGTTGGAAATTCAGTCGCTGATACCAATTTTTCTTATAGCTGTTTAGTTATCCAGGTCTTGCTGGAATAAACATGGGAAAATAAACTATTGCTGAAAAAATACAGTCTGATTAACAAATAATAGCACAATACATTGCAGTTTTTAAAAGAAAATTGTAAATAACAGGGAGGAGAGAACTGGAATCTCAGAAAAGAGGAAATGGACTGAAGAAAGTTTCTAAACAATGAGAATGTTGCCAGCGTAATTTAGGCTAAAATAATAATCAACATAAGCTCATGACCTTTTAAAAATTAATTCTCTGTCTCTATAGAGGCTTGGAAACTCCCGGCATCACCCTTCCTTCTGCCAGTATTCACACAGTCTTCCACAGTTTTAATTACCAGTGTTAACAGTTTTAGATGGCATGCAGCAATGTTAAAGTGTGCTTTTAAAAATAATATGTACATTGCTTTTTTAATTAAGTGAAAATATTGGAATGCATGGAACCATTTACAAACTAGGGTAAAAAATGTGGACAACCATTAGATGTGAAGAAATGAATTTTAAAAAGCAACTACCAATTATAAAATTCAAGCAATGACACAATGAAAGACATATCTCACCTTTTAGAAAATTAAATGATAAATTATATAAATTTCTCAAACACTGTGAATTTCCCAATGGTTTTATAAATTATAGTTATATATCATTGAGATATAATAATGTTTGATTACTTCAGAAACTAAAAAGTAGTAGTCAAATATTGTGGATATCTATTTAAATACTGTGCATTTGATTTGTATTCTCTCAGGTAATAAAATTCCCATGGTAAAGCAAATCAAGGCTCCCAGTAAGCCACTCATGCAAAAAAACTTGATAAATAAGATAAATATAGTCCATCACATTATTACTACCACTTTTAAAAATTTAGAGAGAAAATATGTAAAAACCAGAACTATGTTATTTTATGCATTCAAACAATGAATCATTTAAGGTTATAGTTAGTACAATTTTGAGGATTCTAGAATTAATATATTAATTATAATTAATTATATTCCCTCATTGGTTTAGAAAATGCTTTATTACAAAAATATATTGTACTACAATAAAAAATGAGACTATCCAACAGGCAGGAAAATGAAGGCCTGTCTTAGTTTGTTAATTATATTTCAATTTTTGGCCAGTATATCTTTATTTTTTCCTTGATACTGGTAGAATTGTAGTGCTTTAAGATGTGTATATTTATCCTTTATGTGAAATGAAATTTAAAGTTTTAAAAAAAATGTGGTTCACTATTGAAGAAAAGAAATGCTACTGATTTTTGCATGTTGATTTTGTATCCTGCTACTGTGCTGAAATCATTTATCAATTCCAACAGTTTTGTTGTAGAGGTTTTAGGCTGTTCGATATATAGGATCATGTCATCTGCGAACAGGGACAGTTTGACTTCATCTTTTCCAATCTGGATGCCCTTTATTTCCTTCTCTTCTCTGATTGCTCTGGCTAGTACTTCCAACACTATGTTGAATAGGAGTGGTGAGAGTGGGCATCCTTGTCTAGTTCCTGTTCTTAAAGGAAAAGCTTTCAGCTTTTCCCCATTCAGGATGATATTGGCAGTGGGTTTGGCATATATGGCTTTAATTATGTTGAGATACTTTCCCTCTATACCTAACTTATAGAGGGTCTTTGTCATGAATGAGTGCTGAACTTTATCAAATGCTTTTTCAGCATCTATAGAGATGATCATATGGTCCTTGTGTTTGAGTTTATTAATATGGTGTATCACATTTATTGATTTGCGTATGTTGAACCAACCTTGCATCCCTGGGATGAATCCCACTTGATCGTGATGAATAATTTTTCGTATGTGTTGCTGTATTCTGTTTGCTAGTATTTTAGTGAGGATTTTTGCATCTATATTCATCAAGGATATCGGCCTGTAGTTTTCTTTTTTGGTTATATCTTTACCTGGTTTTGGTATCAGGATGATGTTTGCTTCATAGAAGGAGTTTGGGAGATTTGCGTCCGTTTCAATCTTTTGGAATAGTTTGTAAAGAATGGGTGTCAATTCCTCTTTGAATGTTTGGTAAAATTCTGCTGTGAATCCATCTGGTCCTGGGCTTTTCTTTGTTGGGAGCCTTCTGATAACAGCTTCAATCTCCTTTATTGTTATTGGTCTGTTCAAATTTTCTGCGTCTTCACGGTTCAGTTTTGGGAGCTTGTGTGTGTCCAGAAATTTATCCATTTCCTCCAGATTTTCAAATTTGTTGGCGTATAGTTGTTTATAGTAGTCTCGAATGATTCCTTGTATTTCAGATGAATCAGTTGTAATATCACCTTTTTCATTTCTAATTTTTGTTATTTGAGTCTTCTCTCTTCTTTTTTTTGTTAGCCATGCTAATGGTTTGTCTATTTTATTTATCTTTTCAAAAAACCAACTTTTTGATTCATTGATCTTTTGAATTGTTTTTTGGTTTTCAATTTCATTCAGTTCTGCTCTGATCTTAATGATTTCTTTCCGTCTGCTAACTTTAGGTTTGGATTGTTCTTGTTTTTCTAGTTCTTTAAGGTGAAGTGTTAGGTTGTTCGCTTGCCATCTTTCTATTCTTCTGAAGTGAGCATTTAATGCGATAAATTTTCCCCTCAATACTGCTTTTGCAGCATCCCACAGGTTTTGGTAAGATGTATCATTGTTTTCATTAGTTTCATTAAACTTTTTGATTTCCTGCTTGATTTCTTCTTGGACCCATATGTCATTAAGTAGAATGCTGTTTAATTTCCATGTGTTTGTATAGTTTCCAGAGTTTTGTTTGTTATTAATTTCTAGTTTTAATCCATTGTGGTCTGAGAAGATACATGGGATAATTCCAATTTTTTTGAATTTATTTAGACTTGATTTGTAACCTAATATGTGATCTATCCTGGAGAATGATCCATGTGCTGATGAGAAGAATGAATATTCTGAGGTTGTTGGGTGGAATGTTCTGTAGATATCTGCCAATTCCAATTGGTCTAGAGTCTTGTTTAGATCTTGTGTTTCTCTACTGATTCTTTGCCTAGATGATCTGTCTAATATTGACAGTGGAGTGTTCAGGTCCCCTGCTATTATGGTATTAGTGTCTATTTCCTTCTTTAGGTCTAATAGAGTTTGTTTTATAAATCTGGCTGCTCCAACATTGGGTGTGTACATATTTATGATTGTTATGTCTTCTTGATGGATCAATCCTTTTATCATTAAGTAGTGTCCCTCAATAGTGAACATGCAGAAGGAGAAATCAAGAAAGCCTGCCCATTTACAATAGCCACCAAAAAAATAAAATACTTAGGAATTGAGTTAACTAAGGAGGTGAAAAATCTCTATAATGAGAACTACAAACCACTGCTGAGAGAAATTAGAGAGGATACAAGATGGAAAGATATTCCATGCTCTTGGATTGGAAGAATCAACATAGTGAAAATGTCCATACTACCCAAAGTGATATACAAATTCAACGCAATCCCCATCAAAATTCCAAAGACATTTTTCTCAGAAATGGAAAAAACTATTCAGACATTTATATGGAACAATAAAAGACCACGAATAGCCAAAGCAATGCTCAGCAAAAAAAATAAAGCTGGAGGCATAACACTACCTGACTTTAAGCTATACTACAAAGCTATAATAACCAAAACAGTATGGTACTGGCATAAAAACAGACACACTGACCAATGGAATAGAATAGAGAATCCAGAAATCAACCCACACACTTACTGCCATCTGATCTTTGACAAAGGCACCAAGCCTATTCACTGGGGAAGGGACTGCCTCTTCAGCAAGTGGTGCTGGGATAACTGGATATCGATATGCAGGAGAATGAAACTAGATCCATACCTCTCACCGTATACTAAAATCAACTCAACATGGATTAAGGATTTAAATATACACCCTGAGACAATAAAACTTCTTAAAGAAAACATAGGAGAAACACTTCAGGAAGTAGGACTGGGCACAGACTTCATGAATACGACCCCAAAAGCACGGGCAACCAAAGGAAAAATAAACAAATGGGATTATATCAAACTAAAAAGCTTCTGCACAGCAAAAGAAACAATTAAAAGAGTTAAAAGACAACCAACAGAGTGGGAGAAAATATTTGCAAAATATACATCTGACAAAGGGTTAATATCCAGAATATATAAGGAACTCAAACAACTTTACAAGAAGAAAACAAGCAACCCAATTAAAAAATGGGCAAAAGAGCTAAATAGGCATTTCTCTAAGGAAGATATACAAATGGCCAACAGACATATGAAAAAATGCTCAACATCACTCAGCATCCGGGAAATGCAAATCAAAACCACATTGAGATACCATCTAACCCCAGTTAGGATGGCTAAAATCCAAAAGACTATGAACGATAAATGCTGGCGAGGCTGTGGAGAAAAAGGAACTCTCATACACTGTTGGTGGGACTGCAAAATGGTGCAGCCTCTATGGAAAATGGTATGGAGGTTCCTTAAACAATTGCAAATAGATCTACCATACGACCCAGCCATCCCACTGTTGGGAATATACCCAGAAGAATGGAAATCATCAAGTCGAAGGTATACCTGTTCCCCAATGTTCATCGCAGCACTCTTTACAATAGCCAAGAGTTGGAACCAGCCCAAATGCCCATCATCAGATGAGTGGATACGGAAAATGTGGTACATCTACACAATGGAATACTACTCAGCTATAAAAACGAATGAAATACTGCCATTTGCAACAACATGGATGGACCTTGAGAGAATTATATTAAGTGAAACAAGTCAGGCACAGAAAGAGAAATACCACATGTTCTCACTTATTGGAGGGAGCTAAAAATTAATATATAAATTCACACACACACACACACACACACACACACACACACACACACACACACACACACACAAAAACCGGGGGGGGGGGAGAAGATATAACAACCACAATTATTTGAAGTTGATAAGACAAGCAAACAGAAAGGACATTGTTGGGGGGTGAGGGGGGAGGGAGAAGGGAGGGAGGTTTTGGTGATGGGGAGCAATAATCAGCTACAATGTATATCGACAAATAAAATTTAAAAAAAATAAAAATAAAAAAATTAAAATTAAAATTAAAAAAAAAAAAAAATGTGGTTCAAGAAAAAAAACTTTTTATAAAGGACCCTGCAATCTCACATAGTGTTTCAGGAACCTTCTTCTGGTGAGGGGTTCCATACAAACTCAGCTTCCAAACTTCTCCTTTGCTTTCCCTCCTTGATCAGAGAGGCTGCCCCCTGACCAGAGGTTCTCAATCTCTCAAAAACTCCAAAGTCTCTAGGTGTTGGAGCTTCTAATAATTCCTTTAAAGAGTTTTATTTTGATTTTATAGTCAAATGAGAGAATACTGTTTCCACAAAATTTTTCCCTTTCATTTATTCTCAATCTAAATGAAATACAAGGCAAACTATTTTATTATTTAGAAACTCTGAAAAATAAACTTTGGTCAAATTTTTTATCATGGCCTGAAATCCTCCTAATCTTCACCATATGCTAGTTCGGGGGAAAAACATATTTGTAAACTAATTTATGTTACTTTACTATTTTATTTTACTGAATTGAGTCATACCAAGACACATGAACATATACTCCAGATGATAATTTTCACAAATTGCAAAAGTGAAAATATTAAATGCTTAAACAGTTTCTTCTGAAAGTCTCTGTGTTCACTTGTCAACATTAAATAACTAATATTACTATTCAAATAAAGAGAAATGTTCATTATGTCCACCTCAAATGAATTAATGTGGATATCCTCAGAGTTTATGCATTTCCACTCAAAAGAAGTTACAGAAAGGACCAGAAGGAATACCTTTCATTTAAGCAAAATTCCCAATTGCAGCAAAACCTCCCACTTTTGCACACACTTATATCAGCGCTAAAAACTGGCAATTCAAAGATTTTTTTGTTATGTTACAAGGAGAAAAAATATATTAAATGAGAAATTGAATTTTATGTGGTAGTATCTGAACATTTTCTAAGACTTTTATGAGTAGAGAAAAAAATAGGGTGATTGGAATAGCACTTCGGCTGCTATGTTATTGCTTTTTGTTATGGTTACTTTATTATTTATCTTAAAAATAACTATAATTAGTCACAGTTTACAGAATTGTCGCTTTCTTGACTTTATCAATTGACTATAACAGGAACTTAGCGGACTCTGTGTGAAGTTATATTACTCATCCAAAGTTTTTCTTAATCTGCACAGGCTTAACCCTGTCCTCTTTAACAATTTGAGAAATTAAGATATTGTTTTTCTTCCCCATGCATCTCAACCTTTGCACATTTTTATTTTAATGCACTCATAAATTTGTAGATAAACTAGACCTATCTTTAAAAAAAAAAAGGAGCTTGTTTTTGGGGGAGTCTAGTTCTTAGTGCAGTTGTAATATTAAGGTCTACAATAATAGTAAAATAAGAGAAAGGAGCAATGAGATGGGGAGGGAGTAAAGATTAAAGTCATTGAAGGAGAGTTTGGAGTTTCTAGTTTCTAGTTCCTGCTTTTCTGGAATCCAGCACCTACCTAGTGAGCACCCACAGGCATGATGTCCTCTCCATATTTCAAGACTTCCTTGAGTTCCTTCTCAACTTAGACTGAATAGACACACATACACACACACACACAATATCCTACACGTAGTACATCAGTAAGCTCAAAGAAATGGGGTGAGGCCCAGGACATCAGTGGTAGTGTTGGTTGCGGGTAATTTCTTGAATCCATGCCAGGGAACATGCTGAAAGGACAGAGTGGCTAAGTCCAAGTTTCTCATCTTGATGGTTTATTTCTACTTCAACACTTTAATTTACCTGCCTTACATAGTTACTCAACTGTTAATAGAGTTTTCTTTTTTTTATTGAAACATAATTGACTATACATATCTCTGGGGTACAACATTGAATATACGTACCTGTGTGCAGTATGCGATGCTCAAATCAGGATAATTAGTATATTCAACATTACACAACGTAATCATTTTTTTGTGGCTCCTTACCAATTTCTCATTACCCCTCCCCCTCACCTTTTACCACCTCTGTTGGCCTCAGTTCTCTTTTCTCCTTTTGAAAGTTCTATGAATTGTTGTTATCATTGTATCTTTATTTCTTTCTTTTCTTTATTCACCTATCTTTTTAGCTCCCACATATGAATGAGGATGTGGTATTTCTCTTTCTGTGCCTGGAATATTTCACTTAACATAATTTTCTCTAAGTTCACCCATGTTGCTGTGAAAGAGAGAATTTCATTCTTTTTTATGGATGAATAGTGTTTCATTGTGTATATATACCACATTTTCTTTATCCAGTCATCAGTCGATGCACATGTAGGTTGGTTGCAACTCTTGCCTATTGTAAACGGAGTTGCAATAAACATGGGGGTGGAGGTATACCTTCAACGTGAAGATCTCCATTCTTCTGGGTATATGCCCAGCAGTGAGATTGCTGGACCATATAGTAGATCTATCTGTAGTTTAAGGAAACTCCATACCATTTTCCATAATGGCTGCACCAATTTAAAGTCCCACAAACAGTGCAGGAGCGTTAGCACTTCTCCACATCCTCGCCAGCATTTGTATTCTCTGTCTTTTTGATAATCGACAGTCTAACTAGTGTGAGATGATATCTCAGTATGGTTTTGATTTGCATTTCCCTGATGCTTAGTGATACTGAGTATTTTTTCATGTGTCTGTTGGCTGTTTGCATATTTTCCTTTGAAAAATGCCTATTCAGCTCCTTTGCCCATTTTCTAATCAGATTACTTGTTTTTTTACTAAGTTGTTTAGAACCCTACTTCTAAACACAAGAGTTTGCTATATGGCTTGTGTGTCTGTTCAAATAGTTAACAAATATTTCTGCTATCTTCTAATACCTCACTAAAAAAATAATAATAATTATACTCGTGATAAAATTAGCCATCTTATACTGAAGGAAATAAGAGGGAAAATGTTTTATAATTTATTTAAAAACAATAATAAAATAGAAATTTGGGTAGAATTTGGCCCAGTTAAATTTAAATTTCAGATAATCAATAAATATTTTTTAATTTTTAATTATCCCAAATACTGCATGAGATATGGTAAAATTGTTTATTTGAAATTCCTATTTGACTGGGTGGCCTGTATTTTATCTGGTAACACTAAATTAATGTAAAGATCGGGGTGAAATTTACATGAGTGTATTATATAGGAATGTTACACTTATACTGAAAAATACAAGAAATCTAAGCTACACATGCAAAAATGCCATTTTTCCAAACAGAAATAGAAGCTTTATACACATGTACACTGGCATTTGAAAATGTGATATTTTGACTTTTGAAGGATGTATAGTACCTTGAGAAAATATCACTAAAAGATTTGAATGCCAACAAAATCTGTGTTATAGTCAAGATTTGACAAGAGTCTTAAGGTATGTGGTAGTTATTTGTTGACTTTATGAACAAGGTTCCTAAAAGGTTGTAATTTGTAATGTATTTGAGTTACTAAAGAAAAAGTAGAAGTGGAGGATTTCTTATCAGTAGCTTGAAAAATATGTAGCAAGGATGTAGACCATAATCCTGTTACAGAATGTTATCATTGTAATTTTCTTAGTGCCAAAAGGTTATAAGAATATCCCCAAAACAAAAATGTGAGTAGCATTCTACATATTGAATATAACTATGAAAACTATACTCAAGAAAAACAATTATTTACATGAGATATTCACCACCTTCAATGTTTGTGTCACTAGACATTTCTTGCAGTCTTATATGCTCCCTAATGTCAGGGTCTCATTCATCTTCAAAGCTCAAACTGTCCAGCTACCTACCTCCCACAGCACTCTGTCCACTGCATAGTGTCAGTAAACAGTCAGCTTATTAAATTAAAATTAATCATACTAATCTCTAACCAAAGCATACCAGGCGATATTATTCACAAGGGTTGAGAGGACTTGACAAAATCTTGGTGACCAATTAGCAAAAGAACTAAACTGTAGATGACAGTTGTTAGTGTATATGTTTTTCACACCAGTAAACTACAGAGTGAAAACCCATCTATGTGCTCAGTAAATGTATTTGTTACTCATTTTTACCAAAAAGAAATAGAAAATGGCAAATAAAGATATTTTTATCCCCAAGTAGTCTATGTTTTCATGGTGTGACTTAAACAGTCAAGATTAAGAATTACTGTTGATCCGTTGAAGACACACCTTACAAATGAGTTCCTTCTATATTAAAAAGATAGTCTAATGTATTATCTATAACAATGTACTAAGTGAAATAAATATAGACTTTTGACATGTTTGAAACTGGTAAAAAAAAAAGACAAAACTATTTGTTAAAACCAGTTATTTAATTTAAAACATAATATTTCATACTTTTACAAGGAAATTTATCTTCTTTGTATCTTTATTTCCACTGATTATAATAGCAAAATATATTGCTAGAATGTAAGATGAATTAGAAAAAACTTCTCTATTTTTCATATCTGTTGTTTATGAATTATTTCTTACAAAAGTTTTGATCATTATACTTTTCAAAATTATGGATTGAGGAAATCTCTTTAAAGAAGGTTTCTTAGCATAAGGTGTTCATATGAAGTGTTATATTTGGCATTTTGATATGTCTGAAGTGTGAATTCATTTTTTTAATAAAAGGCAAAGTACTATTCAAGGTTCTACTGTGCTTAATCTAATAAGGACATTTCTGCTTGCCAAGACAAACAAATCTTTTCATGTAAAGTTCAGAACTTTCATATGAGATCCTTTGGGAGCAAAACTAAATACCAAATCTTCAGGACACGTTTTCTGGTATTTTCTGGTCATCCAAGGTAGTGACCACAGTGTAAATACTGGCTGCAATAGATCATTCAATTACCTGAATGCAAGCAGGGTTGAGACCTTGGTTAAACCATCAGGTATGACTGAAAACACAAGAATAACAATTCTTGTTAAATGAAAATTTGTACTCAAATATTGTAAATAATTAAAGAGGCTTATTTTACACATTACAAATGCATCTGTAAATCTGTTCAATTAGAAAGACAGAAAACTTCAATGTGCACAACTCAGTGCAGGATTTCTGTAGCAAAAGAGTCTTATATCCCTCGAGTGGGTTGGGGCAAGAAAAGGTATTAATTTTCTGTTCTCATAATAAATTACAACATACAGTGGCTTAAACAATAAAAATTTATTATCTTACAGTTCTGTGGGTTAGAAATCTCATGGAGCTTAAGTCAAGATTGTTGGCAGAGTTGGGTTCCTTTTTGGAAGTTCTAGGAAAGTTTCCATTTCCTGCTCACTTGGGTCATTGACATAATTCAATCCCTTGCAGCTGTGGGACTGAGATCCCTGTTTCTTTGCTAGTTGTCAGATGAGGGCCTTCCCAGCTTCTAGAAACCACCTACACTTCTTGGTTCATGGTCTCCTTTCACATTTTCGAAGCTAGCAACAGCAGGTCAAGTCTCTAATGGTTTGAATTTCTCTTCCTTCTTCTTTTGTCTCATCTCTTGTGATCCAGCCAGAAAACGTTCTGTTTTATGAACCCTAGAGATTACATTGGGATTACCTAGATAATCCAGAATAATCTCTTCATCTCTAGGTCAATACCCTTAGTCACATATGCAAATTCTTTCACCATGTAAAATAACATATCCACAAATTCTGGTCTTAGGACATAGACACTGGCAGGGAGTGCAACTGGAGGAGGTGTTATTTTGGGTACCACAACCATAATATAAATAAACAATTCAAGTGGACATCTTATAATTTATATATAGCTCTGCAAAATAAACAGCATAGTCATTTTCATGGAGTAAGCAACTATATTTAGGATCCTATAAAATGTCAATAGATTTAGCACATGTAATGATATCTTCTGGTGCCAAATATATGGAAGAAAGTCAATATACTACTTGAACTATTTTTGAGATTTCTGATAAGAGCAACTTGAAAAGGATGGCCTTAATATAATCTTCTAATAACAATTGCACAAAATGGTCTCTAATATTCAATCTTTAGGAATATTCACATTAATATTCAGTAAAGTCTATTAAACATCAATGTACTATTCATCTACGAATCATATTTCTTTTGAGATAAACCTTTTTTAGCATTTTCTTCACATGTTTATTGGGTTCTTTCCTTGTGATACTTGGATTCACACGTAATAATTGTTACACATAGGTTTCAGGGACAGCATCTTCTTTCTCATCTAGGCTGTAAAGTTAGAGGCATGAACCACGTCAAATATATGTATTTTGTATCCTTCTTTTACAATCATCCACCACCAGCTTTCCGTGATGATTAGCACATGCTCTGCAATAAACATATTGGTTTTGCTTTCTCCAGTACTGAGGCTCATGTATCCATTCAATTTGTGTTATATAATACCATGCCTATCAGGCATTATGAAGAAATTTGTTTTAGAAGTTATTTTCCCCTAGGAATGAAGCTACATATTCTTGGGATGCCTGGTTCACCCACTTGGTTACTTGAGTTTGAAACTTGAGAACACTAGGATTAATTACACATTTACACATGTCTAGTGAACATAATTACCATGTTTGAAGCACCTATTTTTAAAACACCTATGCATCCAGCAGAGAACATGCTGGTATCCCTAGTTATACATTTCACCTGAACCTGAAACTATTAAAACAGGGTATGAGCGTGAACAGATTTGATCATACAATCATCCTGGTACTGGGGAAATTTGGCTAACATATTTGACACCTTTAGAAACATAGCTTAAATCCATCCTGTTTTCCTTACATTTGCTGCCTTCCTCTCTGCCTGCTAGGAACAGACCTGCTAACTATATTATTTGGAAAAGTAAAACATAAAGTTTCTTCTTATTTAAAAAGGAAACAAGCCTAGAAACCCATGAAGGTTATTCACAGTTGCCAAGCAAATAAATGAAAGTAAATGAAAAGTAAATCCTAAGGAAAGGAATCAACTAAGGTTTTCCACTAAGGCATTTTCTATAATTATAATGCCATCCTTGATAGAGTGACTCTTTTATTTCTCATCTATAAACTATCTAGCGTTTTCCCCAAAGAAAACAAAACTACTAATTGAATTGTGCATTTTGTTTGGCATATCGGTTGTTATCACAGGTTTATTTGGACATTTATATTACACATACAAATATTTTATTTAAAGAAAACTTTGTCACATTGATATTTTTACATTCACTAATAGCTTTTATAGTATTGTGAATATTTTATAATAAATATTTATGTAATTTGCCTGTTACTGTTTTATAAATCAAAGAGGATGCTACTTTCAATAATTAATATAAAATATCATATATTTAATATTTGTGATGGTAATCATTTATTAAAAACCTTAGTAATAAAACTGTGTAAAACTACTGGAACTGGTTTTATTGTCCCTCCTCATGCCATTTTCCAAGTTCTTGTAGAGTGTAAGTTGAGCATGTGCAAAGAGAAGTTTCCTGCCCTCCAGAAGGCCTCAGGCATCACAGGAACCTGAAAATTCTCCACCAATATTCTGGATTCAGGCTCAACCAATCAGCTCTTATATGTATCATACGACCTGACTCAGGCCCAACCCATCAGCTTGATTCATCGGCTAATCAGCCCTTGAGTGAGTCATATGGCCTGACTCAAGCTGAGCCAATCATCCTTTGTCTGGTCATGTGATCTGAACAGGAGCCAGCCAGTCCCCAGTCCCTGATCCTTACCAATCTTTTAAAAACCCATCCAGCCCCTGGTTCAAGGGGACAGATTTGGGAGCATTGTCTCCTGTCTCCTTGCCTATCGACCATGCAATAAAGCCTTTTCATTTTTCAAAAAAACAGTGCCATGGTATTGGCTTCTGTGCACATTGGACAGTGAGCCCTTGCTTGGTAACAGTAAGGTTAAAAAAAAAAAATCACATTTGTTAAATATCTCTACCAATCTCACCAAAAAAGTCTTTAAGTATACAGAATCTGTAAAACTCAAGGTGGCAGATTCAAGTTTTTCAACATTCGAATTTTCCCTTGACAGATATACTTTTCTCTTTGGCTGCAACACTGTTAATTATTTACCATTTCAATGGCAAACTCACTTTGTTTATTTTCAAGGTAATCAGATACCCATGTCTGAATGATCATAGTTTGCTTGTCAATCATTCTTTCAAATAAACATAGTGTTCCACGAAAAAAGTAGCTAGTTCATATCACAAGTTAAACAATCTCACAAGGGTTTTTCCTACAGACAGTCATCATGCTTTGGTTAGCTGCAGAACTGCTTCATTAAAACTATGTATGTTTATTGATATATTTATATTTATTAAAATACTAAAAGCATAAACTCTCAAAGGTCAAATATTCAATAAAATTAATCATTTGTACTTCTTCAGCAAGACATTATTAAGTAAAACTGCCTTTTTTTTCCACTGTGAGTGTGTGGTGGTAAAGATTACAAGAATACTAGTACAACTGTGTCAGTGACTTAATTCATGCTAAAGAGCTAGGCATTTTACCTACCAATGTTTTTGCAACAGCAGTTTAAATATCAACATAACAACAACAAAAAAGAGACAAATAACATTATAGTATTGTTATAAAAGTAGTTTTGAATTTGCGGACCCTTGAAAGAGTCTTAAGTCCCTCAGGGAGTCATGAACCTCACAGTGAGGACTACTGGTATTGTTAAGGTTGCTTTTACATAACTTGTGTGTGTATATGTGTGTATTTGTATGTGTGTGTGTGCATGCAAAGGCATATCGATATGGATATGGATGTGTGTTTATTTAATTTTGTGACCTACAATAAAACACACCTTTTTTCTAAAGTTCAAGAAGCATTTACTCCATTTGATTCTATATTGACATAGAAAGAAAATTTCAATAAACACCTAAAAGCAGCAATAATACAAAAGAATGTACACTGACGGTGTGTAAATAACAAGATTTCTTTTTCAAACAAAAAAAAAGCCAACCCCAAATAATCCAAATCAGTGACAATTTTTAAATATTACTAATAACATGTGACTGAAAGAACTCCATCTAAATTATCTTAGGACTATTTAGAAATTAATGACTCTACATGATTGATTGATAGATAGGAAAAATGATACATTATACTACTAGGGTACTTCAAAAGGTTCGTGGAAAGATTTGTATTATCTTTTATTCTATTTTTCCATGAACTTTTTGCAATATGCTCATATATGTACTCATATACCATATATAGTTACTATATACATAGTTTCTTAATATATGGTATTTAGTCTATCATGTCTAATGGTACCTTTAATATATGTTATTTTAATATATGGTATTTTACAAAGCCACATTCAGAATAACACTTATGGCTTCACTGTTTTAACCAGTAAGCAAAAATTAATGCATTGATCAATTTAAACCTAAAAAGAAAAAAAAATAAAATAAAAGCAAGGATCATTTTAAAATAAACAAACAAGAAAGAGAAAGAAAAAATCAACAATCACAATAATACATTAAACTTTTAGAAAAAGAGAACACAACCATGGTTACTAGAAGTGGAAAGGGGGAGGGGGAAGAAAGAAGAAGGGGAGTTAATTAAAAATAAAATAAATAAAAGTAATCTATTTATTTTAAGATGGGAAAAATGCCAAATATTACCAAATTTAACAACATAATTTATCCTATTATTATTCAAACATTATGTCCTCAATATACTGAAATACATATGTGAAGATATTTCCTGTCCAATCATACCACAAAATATCTTCGTAATCTTAGAAAAGATGTATATTTCTCTAATTATAATAGTAGTAAGAAAAATTATTGACATTACCAACAAAATCAAGAAATATAAAAAATTAAAAATGGTTTTAATGCCATTCTCATTTAAGTATGCTCTTTTAAGGTCTAGCTGATGTAAAAAAAAAAAGAAAGAAAAAGAAAAATATTTATGAAAAAAAAGACTATAAATGTGTTATAAGCATTATTTACATATGATAATTCACCTGAAAATGACAGCAAACTGCATTTTATAAAAGCAAAATCTTTTGAATATAACAGCAGTTACTCACCAGAAAATAGAATAAGATACATGTAGATTATATAATACCATTTTAAAGAAATAAACACCCCATGCATGTGCATTTGTGTATGTGTGTTTGTCTATGTTTATATCAGCACAAGGAAAAAAGTTGTGGAAGAACATGCAATGGGCTGCTAAAACAGTACAGGGACAATGGAGGAGGTTGATAAACATTGCAAACTTTTTTCTTTATATCTTTGTTACAATGAAACATATATTATTTATTTTAATTTTTGAAAAATAGAAAACACTTAAAGAGAAAATGATAATTTATATTCAATAATAGAATGAAAACAGCACTAATATTTATAAATAAAATACTTTATAGGCATTAATTAAATAAAAATACAAAGATGTCTATTAAAATGAAAATGGAGGCTTGAAGAAATAAAGAAAAAATTGATGTTCCAGGATAGGAAATCCCAACATTATAAGTATGGTATTTTACTTATAAAATTAACTCGGTTTGGAACTTGATTAAAATTATATTAAATATACCTTGGAATAGAAAAAAAAAATGGTCACCTTGAATTCTTTGGAGAAAGAAAGGTAAAGAGATAGATGGATTTCTCTACAAAACATTTAAAAGTGGTATTTTTAAATGTGGCCCAGGATCATATAGGTAGTCTTAAGGTATCAGAACTGAAAGTCTGTATTATACTACTTTTTAATATAAGATGACAATATAACATTTTAAATAGAGAAAACATAAAGCATCAGATTGTTGAAAGAGACTCAAACAAATCAGAGATCTTGCCCAATATAGTTTCACTAATTTCAAGGATGCAAGGAATCAAGAGACACAGATGTCTCTCAGTGAAGTACGCAGACTGCTTCACACAGCAAGGTGTGTTTATGTCATAAAATATCTCCATCTTGCACTTCAGAGAATTGTATAGCTCTAAATCATAAAAAAACTTATTTTGTTACATTCAATCATTACATGAGAAAATTATTTTTATTTTTCTTCATAAACCTATTTCTATGTATGTAGACTCTTCTTTTGCATTGAATCATTATAATACCTATTGCCTTATATCATAACTATTGATTTACTTTACTATCTTTCACAAAAAGTTTGAGTAGGTCAGGACAAGATCATCTTCTGTTTATCTTTGTGTTGCACTCTTTCTTTAGTGTTTAATTCAATGTCACTCTTATAAGAAGCAATCACTAACTGTACAATAAATAAATATGTAAAATGTGCATGCATACATTTATACATACGTGTGTAAGCATGCGTGTGTATATGTGTGTGTGGGTATATATATTAGAGATAGAGAGAGTGCTAGTTGTATTAATTATGCCCATTTGGATTACTTAAGACTCAAGAAACCCCCAAAACATAATAAAATTAAAAAATACAATACAATAGGAGAAAGAAACCATAGGAACTCATCTGAAAAATCTGATACTTGTAGGGATAGCTTCCAACCCAAGGAAGAGATTGTTTGAGAATCTGCTTCAATTCCTTCATGATTACTAAAAATTATCTGCATTCAGGTCGAATTTCTACATATAAGACGGTGTTTCGGGTAATCTTAAAGCTAACTTGGTGGTTTATTCAGAGTTAGAAAGCTATACATTAATTGGTTTGTCAACAACATTAAGAACTTACATGAATTCTTTGTTTAAGATGAAAAATGGAAGCATTAACAATCTTAAATGAGCGTATAGAGAAATCAGAGGAAATTTTAGAATGTTTTCAATTCTGGAATCCTGTTATGCTTGGTTTCTTGCTGTGCCACACTAGTTCCTGCTTTTCACAGTAAGATGTCATATACAGAAGAACTAGATAAAAAGTTCTTAATAATCAGAGATGATCCAACCTTTAATGATGTTAGGTTCCACAAACCTTGGAAATAATCACTGTTTTCACTAGGATTTCATTTATCTCAGATTGTTAGAAGACAACTCAACTATTGATGACTACTTTCTAGAAGACACAGAGCATTTTAAATGGGCCTTCAGTCCCTGAACACTCTATTAGTAGTACCCACTGTGTATTTCATTCTAATACTGGTATAGTGAAGGTTAATTCTAGATGTCAACTTGATTAGATTAAGGAATGACAAGAAACCTGATAAAGATATCTTTTTAGGTGCATCCATGAGAGGTTTCCAGAAGAAATTAGCATGAGGGCATGAGTGGATTGAGTGGGAAAGATCCACCCTAAGTATGGATGTGAACCATCCAATCCATTGGGGGCCCAGAGAGAACAAAAAACAGAGAAAAAAGGTAAAGCTCTCTCTATCAATAGCAGAGATATACTCTTCTCTCCTGTCCATGCACATCAGAGCTCAAGACTCTTCAGGTTTGGGTTCCAGAACTTACACTAAGGACACCATCAGCTTCCCTGGTTTTGGGGCCTTTAGAACTTGGACTGAGCCACGCTACTGGAATTCAGTGTGCAGACAGCCTATTATGGGACTTTTCTTCAAAATCGCATGAGCTAATTCCCATAATAAATCCCCTCGTATATTTATAACATATCCTGTCAATTCTGTCTCTCTTAAGAACTCTGACTAATATGGGCAGTCACATGCTATTAATAGTTCAGCAGTTCCTGCTGTGCCTACAAGTGCAAATCTTTCTTTACCTTATTCTTCACATATCTGAAAGAATCTGTGCACAAAGAGAAGAAAAGATAAGGTACTTTATATCTGTTAAATATGTTGAGTAACAAAAAAAAAATCAATTTGATGCATTTCATGTTACAGATAATAATATGCAACACTGCAAAAATTATAGAATGCAAACTAGTGCTACAGTTACCAAATTTCAAGTATACAATACAATATTGTCAACTGTAATATTCATGCTGTACATTAGATCTGTAGAAATTATTCATCCTACATAAATGAAAGTTAGTACCCATTGACCTACATCTCCCCATTTCTTCCTCCCCCCATGCCCTGGTAGTAACCATTCTACTCTGTTTTATGAGTTCCACTTTTTTAGATTCCATATAAAAGCAAGATCATGCAGTATTTATCATTATGTGACTGGGCTTATTACAGTCAGTATAATGTTCTCTAAATTCATCCGTGTTGTTACAGGTGGCAGGATTCCTTTATTTTTTAAGGCTGAATAATATTCTATTGTGTATATATACACACATTTTATATATATATACATATATATGTATATGTATATATAACATTTTCTTTATCCATTCATCTGTCAGTGGGTACTTATATTGCTTCCATATCTTGGGACTGTTGTGAATAATGCCACAAGAAACATGGAAGTGCAGATATCACTTCACATACTAATTTTATTTACTTTCGATGCATTCCCAGAAGTGGAAGTGCTGAATTATATGTTAGTTCTATTTTTAATTTTTTGAGGAACCTCTATACTGTTCCTAATTTACATTCCCACCAACAATGTACACAGATTCCCTTTCCTCCACATCTTGACCAACTCTTGTTAACTCTTGTCTTTTTTATAATAGCCATCCTAACAGGTGAGTTGATATCTCATTGTGGTTTAGATTTTCATTCCCCGATGGTTAGCAAGTGACTATTAACTTTTAGACTGCATGATTAGCAGTGAGAGTTCTGTCATGGTACTTATTCAAACAGAGACCAAATCACAATTTTGATAAGATATTTTAGGGAGAAAGAGTAGGTTTTCCATTGAATTCAATAAAATTGAAGTTTTTCTTGCTTACAGACTTAATAAAACTAGGTGGTCTTTTGTTACTCCTTTAAAAAAATATATTTTAAATACTTTGATCCTGGCCTTCATTTATTCCCTACATGAGAACCAAAGTTTTTTAAACTTTGGTTTTTAGTTCTGTTTTCCACATTGCTATCTCAAAATTTAGGATGAAAAAGTAGCCGTTGTTGTTTTCAAATAGTAAGTGTTTATGAAATTACTTTAATACTGATATTAATTTGAGCAATATATTTTTAAAAGCAAATATGAGTAGGTTCCATAATACGTACTGTAGTGTACAGTTGGAATTTGATAAGAGAGTAGATCTTAAGTGTACTCACCACACAAAAAAGGTAACTGTGAGGTGATGAATATGTTAATTAGCTTCATTGTGGTAATCACTTCACAATGTATACATATTCCAAATTATCACATTATATACCTTAAAAATATATGACTTTTTAATTTTTATTTGTCAGTCAGACCTCAATAAAGCTAGAACTAAAAAAGCTAATAGAGAATGTAATATGACTGGACTCACGTGTCTTTCTCTAACTGTCTTAGGAAATTACTCTTCACAGCAGAAGAGACAGAATGAGCATGACTTCTGAGCCTGAATGAGTCACCCCAAGCATCTTTTCAAAAGTTCAAGTTTCTTTGAGATACTGGGCTTTATTTAAAAAATTCAAATGGATTTTGCATTCTACATAATATAGTGCTTATTATCGTTCTCTATGAGAATAAAATTGGTCTCTCAATTTCTAAAAATTTGTACTGAATTAAAGAGCCACAAAAACACCAGCTTGGTTCAGTGTTTTATCTTTCCTTGGTGTCACACATTTTCAAAAACAGGCTTACACAATAAAGTGCATGCAAAGGGCAAATGTATCTGCATGCATGGAATTTTTATGTACCTACCTGTATGTATGGGCTATTTAACACTGAGAGGAAGGCCAGAAAACACTGTTAAAGAGGGAGTATTAGTACAGTATTCCTATGCTATTATTTGTGGAAATTTTGAATTGTGCTTCTTTGTGTTAGAGATCAAGTTGTTTTGTATCATGTGGAGGACTAAATGCTATTGATCCACCTGTCAGCCTTGTACATATTTTAAATAATTTTTTGTAAAACAGGTGCCGATAATTTTTATTTTTTTAAGCCACGAATAGTGTAATTTTCATAATGCAAATGATCTGAATATCTCAAAGAATATACACATCATTCTTTTTACATAGCCCTTAGACCTTATTTTCTCTAAAGCCATCTTATCATGAGACATTGAAACATTCAGGCTTGTATTATAGTTGGTGTTTGAATGTGTTCAGCCTTGAAAATACATATGATAATTAAGACACTTCAAGGATGATTCTTTAAGTGGATTATTACTCTTATTCACCACATCAACATTTTCAGTTTGTCATAGCATCACTTTTATGTATCTGCAAAATTTTAAAACAAGCAATTTTTTATTCGGTTCATAAAATTCTGAATAGCAATTACCTAAACTAAGCTAGAATGTATTTGTTTAATAAAGGGAGATTATAAAAAGCACATTTCATTTCATTAAATACTTTTAAAATTGTGTAGTCAATCAATGCTTTAAAAATTAAGGTAGCATTTTACTATTCATAAGATTTTTTTAAAAAATTCAAGATGAGACTCTTTGATTCAAAATGTTGGTAAATATCTGATATCAATGAATGTATTGGGGTGCACAGTGACCTTGAAATAAGCTCCCTATCCTGCCTGTCTGCATATTTTTCCAATCAATACTGTGTTCTTATTCACACACACCTTTTTTTTCAGACATTTCTTCACCAGTTATTTTACCATTACATACTTTTAAAACTAATCAGTATGCATAGACATTATTATAAGGTGGCCAGAAAGATATAAATCAGCCATTTCCTTAATATTTATTCTTTTATACAATTCTTAGGAAAATATCTGGATTAACCTTGAGCTGTCAAGTAAATTTTCAAGTTTATGTTCTGAGCAAAATACCAAATGCATTATTTAATTTTTTGTACAAGAAGAAATCTTTTTTGGCTTGACTGCATTTTTTTCTTTTTTTACTCAAAGAGATATGTTCGCCATACTTCAGGGCTTTCACATTTTCTTACATTACTTGGGAATTTTGTCTCAAAGCAATTCTAGAAAAGATCCTAAATAATATTTCAAACAACTTTTGTGTCTGCTTGTTCATATGTTCCGTTTATAGCATTAGCTCCTAGCCAAGATTTTTCTCTATTACTGGTTGCAGAAAAGTTCCTATTATTTTATTTTAAAAAGGAACGCAATTACTTTTTAAATGTAGCTGTAAAAAAATATGGTTCCATTCAGTAGGGTGTTCTCTAACTGATATCAAGAATTAGATTAATTTATAGCTGCACAAAAAATGACGCAATTTTTAAATTAGCATCTAAATGGACCCTATTTTTATTTTTTTAGATTCATTGTTATTGCTCACTGCTCATTTCACAATGGGAACTTTTACATCCATTCCATATCTAAGATAGCCCTCAGCCTTAATAAGTTGTTCTCAAATGCCTTCTCAATCTCCTTTACTTCCTCTTCTACCATACCTAATTTTAAAAAATGAGGAGGCAAGTTTATCTGACATCATGCATTTCACTATCTTTAACTGAATACCTAGGAAATGACATGTAGAAGCTCTAAAATTACTTTCTAGCTCCATTGCCAGGGAAATATATGGTTAAACTCTGCATAGTAATTTTACTCTGAAATGTGGGATAGATTATTTGCAGTTCTTAGTCTTAACATTTCGAGATCTGTCTTCACAAAGCTTTGGGAGAAAGTTTTGAACAAGCAATATGCTTTGAACTTAAAATAAATATAGAATACAGTAGGGGCTCTCCAAATAATTCTCTAATTTTATTATTTCTATTTTGTTTTTAATTTATATTTTTTAAAATAGATTTTTTACTTTTTATCTCAGTTTTTATTTATTTACATTATTTTATTTAGTCTATCCATTAATTTTATATTATTACCAGAAATAGGCACACACACACACAAGTACACTGACAGTCTTTGAATAAATTAAAGAAAACCCCACAGAGCTATCTGTATCAGCCTAGTGTAATAGTCACTTAAAACCCAAAAAGGAAAGTCACTTGCTTTCTTTTTCACTCTTGAATTCTCAGGAAAAATTAGTAGGAAAATAAGTCTAATTCCCTGGTAAAGATTATTTCAAGACTGCATTTAATATGACTGTTTAATAACCCAGAAAAATATCAAAGGCTTATTTTTAACATGAAGTTATATGAAATATCAATCCTAATCATTTAATACGAGTATATCAATTACACAAAATACCAATATCAATATACTTCTGTTGGAGACCAGATATTTCCTCCCCTGGAAAGTCTCTCTCCACTACAAGTGAGAGAAATTGCTTCAGGATTGTATTCTTGTAGTGAATACATCTTTCTTTGAAGAAAGCATACCTCTTAAGATGCTCTCCAAGATTATGCCTCCTCTAGGGGCATTAAAATAGCAAGTTCTCCAGACCGTAAGTTCATTTCTCAAGTCCAATTTCTCAGACAGCCATTTGTTAAGTGTAGAGATTTATGATTTAATAATCACTGTTGTCACTGTCTCTCAAATCACCTCTTCGGAGTAAAATAAAATCTATGCTGTTACTCCAGGAGAAGAGATTGAAATTATCCCAATTCAATACTTTCTGATGGAGATGGTAAAGATTAATTTGTAGCAGTAGGAAGTATAGCAGCAAATAAATTGTAGGATTACACAGTAGTGTTAAAAGGCTCATTCTCCATTCTCATTTCTGAAAAATTAGCATAATAAAAGTTCTGTTACCCCTAAACTGTATATTAGTAGTCTATGCTTTTGTACCTTAATATTGGTAAATCCTTAACTATCATTAATTTTTAGGGTCATCAAAAGCCTTGAATAATCTATGGCACTTGTCCATGAAGATATATCCACAGGCAGCATCTAGTGACTAAAATTTATTTTATATTGGCAGACGTTGACATGAGAGAACAGTGCTAGGCTTTTCCTGTCTTGAGCAACATTATACATCATCAGTCTTGACAATAAAAATTGCACCTGC
The DNA here is from genome assembly GCF_027409185.1 of Cynocephalus volans. NCBI lineage: Eukaryota > Metazoa > Chordata > Mammalia > Dermoptera > Cynocephalidae > Cynocephalus > Cynocephalus volans. Next base: position 88,601,530 of record NC_084461.1, read on the forward strand.
TTCCTGTGATTCTGCACTGTGTTCCACTAAATTCTCAGCATGATTGTTATTGAAACTTTAAGTATAACACTACCATTCAAACCCCACCAAGGAGGTCATGGTGATCTCAGGCAGCAAAATTCAGAGAAAGGGGAAATAAATTAATTTAATTAAAGCAAAGGATAGCTATTGTTTAGACACTTGCTTTAATCTAACAAAACTGACTTTTTTCTCTTAACATCCTCACACAATCTGTACAAGGGAACTCAAGACCACAAAGAAGTAAACTATGATTAAAAAATATTAGGTCAATGGAGTTAGAATCTGGTGGTGTCCTGAACTAACATTAAAATCAAGAGTTCTAGGGGCTTAGTATAAGGGTATCTATGGCAAGAGCTTTGAGGGCTTCTAATTATGGCCTGGATGTAGCATGAAAAACAATGAGACTTTGGAAATGCTCAGAAGTTCTCAGAATAAATAGTCATTTGGTGTTCCCAAAAACTTGTTTCATGAAACAAGCAAATCCAAAAATGTAAAAAGGAACAAAGCAGACATCAGACATCTAGTCATGGACTCAGAGCAGTATAAATAGCCATGGCTTCAAGGGGAGGGAGGGCAGTTGCGTGTAGCATCAATCACAGTCTCTTTTAGAAGAAGAGAGTTTGTATGTAAAGTAGATTAGAATATTGGATTCTGTTGTTGCTAAGAAAATGTATGAGAACTAGATAGAAGGATCCAGAGATTGATCACCCTGTATTTTGCTATACCCACCAAATATCATTATATCTTAAACCAATTGCAATGTGATTTAACTTCCTACTTGAGAACTTTGTTTCTAGTGTATAAATTTATCTTCCATTAAGCTATAAGATATATGATCACCCTCTGAATCAACAATGAATAACATTATCTCATCAGTTTTCCAAAACAATTAAGAAAATAGAACATATGCAGGAAACTCTGCTGTCTTTCATATAATAATGGCTACAGATTTATAATAGTTATTTATGTACAATTTTCAAAGAATCATCTTTGGTAATGGCTCATACAGAGAAAAAGGATACTATTTAGGATAATTATGAAACATATTTCCATGTGCCAGAAAACACAAAGTAAAAGCAAAATAACAGAATGGGATAATAATTCTATCAACCTGGGATGTGATATAAGATCAAATCTGTGGTCACCATTCTCCTAGGGCTGAAATCAACACATACTCTTTTGTCTTGTATAGATCTAATACAACTTGGCAACCAGATGATATTGGTCTCCTCATATGAAAAGGTTATATATATTCTAGGTCAATTGTGATCATTTTTAAACATGAATTTTCTCAACTTTTTTTTTTTCAGTTTGTGCCTACATGTGTGTTGTGGGTATGTGCTTGAATTCACAGCATTCAAAGTTCAAACAGAGGTGAAATATAATGACATATAAGATCTATCATTAATTACAGTGGACTATGTACTAGCTAAAAATCTTGATTAACTTCCTTTATCTTAGTCACTTTATCTGTAAAATGAGTTAGAATGATAAGCTGATATTTCTTCATTGGTCAGGCTGTTTTGTTTGTTTTATTTGGGGGCAGTTTTAGCTTTCTATTTGCTTGTTTTTGTTTCATTCTATTTTCTTTTACTAATAGTTTTTTTTTTTTTCTGGTAACATACATTTTCCCCCTCTTTCCATCTCGATTCTCATTTCATTTGGTTGAGGCAGAAGCAGAGCTGATATACTCTTTCCCTCCATCCCTCAATTCTCCCAGCTCAAGCACAGGATTTGTAACACAGGTTTGACCAACTACTGTCTTCCAGTCTCTTGACTTAAACTATTATGTCAGTGATGGGCATGGAGCCTAAACTTGCCCTATAAGAATGAAACTAGAGCTTTTGCTGGAATTATTGAGAAAAAAAAAGCACTCATTTTAAGTTAGCATAGTTAGCTAGTGGATTATTTGTGTGAGACTCTGGTTGGCTTTATAAAACATTCATGTCAGGATTCTGCATAAACATAAAAACACAACAAAAGTGGGCAGAGCACAGCAATATGGAGAATAGTTATACCATTTCAAATGATGCTGTCCTTTGAAATCTTGGATCCACTCATAATTAAACTAATGAGATTTTCTACTTTGAATCCTCTAGTTTCATGAGCCAAAATATTCCCTTTCAAATCAACTATGTATCATCTGTAACTGTAACAGCCCAACTGATCCACTCTCAAAGATAAAAAGACTAATATAAAAAAATTCTTTCTTAAAATCTGCATCAATAAATTTCATTAATTTCATCCTATGTCTTGCTTAGTTCTTTGACACACGCAAAGAAGAAATAATATTATGAACCAACCCATCATCTATTTATTGAAATAAACTTTATGTAGATCAACTAAAGTTATTACTATATTTCAAATTTATTTATTTTTGAGTGATTTTATTCATAAGTCTTTAGAGGCAGGGCCTTGCGATAAGTTAGCATATAAGAACCCAACCACTTCTCAAGTTAATTGCCAACACCACACATAAAACAATACACTCTTTTCTAAAATGTTTCCAACTGCAGACACCAGGGAGCCAGTTGCAGCAACCAGTGCTGCTGCCACTCCCATGAAGTAATCCCACTGCCACCAAGGACATGCAGATGTGAGAGAGGCAGGTGCAGCAACCAGTGCTGCTGCCCTCTGAGGTAATCCTACTGTCACTGCAGACACCACTGCTGTCCCCATAAGGTAGCCCCACTGTCACTGCAGAAACCGCAGATGCAAGGGAGGCAATTGCAGCTGCTGGTGCTGCTGCCACCCTCACGGCATAACTCTGCTGCCACTGTGTATACTGCAGACATGAGGGAGGCAGTTGTAGCCACCAGCACTGCTGCCACTCCCATGAGGTACTCCCACTGCTGCCAAGGACACTGCAGACACCAGGGAGGCAGTTGTAGCCACTGAAGCCACTGCCACCACCATGAGTTAACCATACTGCCACTGTGGGTGGACACGACAGCTGCATGGGGCACCACTGTGGACACCACAGCCAAGTGGGCAGCTGCTGCTACTGCCACTGCTGCTGTTGCTGCCACCATTGGTTCTACAAGGCAGCCACCATCATCATGTAAGCAGTCTGCCACCACTGGAGACACCACTGTTATGTGAGCAGCCCACTATAGCTTCTTCTGCAATCACTGCTACTGCAAGGACAGCCTGCTACCACAGTAGCAGGCACTGCCACTCTGCAGGCAGACTGCCAACTATACGACTGAATTAACACAAGGAGGGTCACCAATGGAGTCCAGGGAAGGACAGTAATAAAAGAAACAACTACTTTATGAGATGACTAGACATCAATGTAGATATACTAAAAATAAAAATAAATAAAAAAAGTATGAGTCCACCAAAGGAATGCAATAATTCTCAAGAACAAGACTCCATAGAGCAGGAAACCTTTGAAATGACTAAAAAGGAATTCCAAGTAAAAATCTTAAATTTTTTTCAATGAGATACAAGAAGACACAGTGAGACAACACAATGGACTTAGCAAAACGATCCAAGATATAAAAGATGAAATCTACAAAGAGATTAATACTTTAAAAAAGAGTGTAACAGAACTCAAGGAACTGAAGGAGTCATTCAATGAAACAGAAAACACAACTGTGAGCTTAAACAGCAGGCGAGAGCAAGCAGAAGAAAGGATTTCTTGTCTTGAAGACAGTCTCTTTGAAATAAAACAGGCAGACAAAAAACAAAAAAAAATTTTTTTTAAATGAAGAAAATCTGAGAGAAAGCAGAAAACTTTGAGCTCACAAACATCTGAATTATGGGTATTCCTGAAGGGGAGGAGAAAAGAAAAGGCACTGAGAAAATATTCAATGAAATAATTTCAGAAAACTTCTAAGGTATAGGGAGAGATATGGACCTTCAGATTCAGGAGGCTCAAAGATCCCCAAACAGATTCAATCTAAAAAAAGCCTCACCAAAGCATATTATAGTCAAACTGTCAAAACTCAAAGACAAAGAGAGAATCCTAAAAACAGCAAGAGAAAAACATCAATTCATCTGTAAGGAAGGCCCCATCAGACTAACAGCAGACTTCATAGCAGAAACTCTACAGGCCAGAAGAGAATGGGGTGATAATTCAAAACACTAAAAGAAAAAAACTGTCAGCCAAGAATATTATACCCAGCAAGGCAATCCTTCAGAAATGAAAGAGAAATAGTATATTTCCCAGACACACGAAAACTATGAGAGTTTACCACCATATGTCCATCCCTACAAGAAATCCTCAAGGGAGTCCTTCATCTGGGATCCAAAATATGCTAATCACTTCCATGAATATACAAGAAACAACAAAACCTGATGGTAGAACAAAAATGCAAATGAGAAAGAGAAGGAAAATGTATCTTACCACCTCCAAAAACCAACAAATACTGAGGACAAAAAATAAAAAGGAAAGAAAGAAAGAAAAGATATTTAAAACATCCAAATAAAAATCAATAAAATGCAAGAAGTAAAATATTACCTTTCAGTAACAATCCTAAATATAAATGAATTAAATCCCCCCACAAAAAACACAGACTGGTTGATTGAATTAAAAAGCTTGACCCAACTGTACTTACCTCACCTGTAAAAACATACACAGACTACGAGTGAAGGGATGGAAAAATATACTCCACACAAATGGAAACCAAAAAATTAGCAGAAGTAGCTATTCTTATATTGGATTAAATAGACTTTAAGAAAGGAACAAAGAAGGCCATTGTATAATGATGAATTTATATATCCAGCAAGAAGACATATCATAAGTATATATGCTCCCAACATCAGAGCACCTAGATATACAAAGGAAAAACTATTAGACCTAAAGAGAAAGATAGATCCCAAAACAATAATAGTTGAGGACCACATAAACCTCTCTCAACATTGGACAGATCACCTAAGTGACAAATGAACAGAAAACACAGGATTAAAACTACACTTTAGACCAATTGGACTTGGCAGAAATCTACAGAACACTTGATCCAACAACCACAGAATATACATTCTTCTCATCAGTACATGGAACATTCTCCAGGATAGACCACATGTTAGGTCACAAATCAAGCCTCTACAAACTTTTAAAAGTTAAATCATTTCAAGTATCTTTTCAGAACACAATGGCTTAAAACTAGAAATCAATAACAAGCAAAACTCTGGAAACTATACAAACACATGAAAATCAAACAACATGCTCCTGGACAATATATGGGTCCAATAAGAAATTAAATAAGAAATCAAAAAATTTCTCAAAGCTAATGAAAATAAAGACACATCATACCAAAACCTGTGGGATGCTGCAAAAGCAGTTCTAAGAGGGAAGTTTATTGCAATAAATGCTTACATCAAAAGAATAGAAAGATTTCAAGTAACCCACCTAACACTACACCTCAAAAAACTAGAAAAACAAGAACAATCCAATCCCAAAATTAGTAGATGGAAAGAAATAATATCAAACAGAACTAAACAAAATAGAAACCTATGATACTACAATTATACTACAATGGTGGGTGGATACGTGTCATTGTACATTGGCAAACCCAGAGAATGTACAGCAGAAAGACTGAACCGTAATGTGTATTAGGGACTTTTAGTTATAATGATGTGTCAATATATTCATTGATTGTAACAAATATACCTCTTTGGTACAGGATGTTGATAGTAAGGGAAGATATGCATGAATGCAGACAGAGGGTATGTGGAAACTCTGTATGTTCCATATTTTTCTGTGAACTTAAACTTTTGCACAAAATGAAGCTTATTTTTTTAAAAAAAACTGCCACTCAAAAACCATAGATTATTTGTATGTCTTCTTTAGAAAAATGACCTATGGTTTTTAAGTGGCAGTTTCTTATTTTTTTTTTTTAATCTTCATTTTGTTGTAAAGTTTTAAGTTCACAGCAAAATGTGGAACATAACGTAAAAAAACACAAATAACCTAATTAAAAAATGGGCAAATGAGCTGAATAGACATTTTTCAAAGGAAGACATACAAATGGCCAACAGATACTTTTTTAAAATGTTCAACATCACTACTCACAAGGGAAGTACAAATTTAAAACCACACTGTAATATCATCTCACCCCAGTTAGACAGGCCATAATCAAAAAGACAGATAATAACAAATGCTAGTGAGGATGTGTAGAGAGGGGAACACTCCTATGCTGTTGGTGGGACTGTAAATTAGTACAGCCATTATGGAAAACAGTATGAAGTTTTCTCAAACGACTACAGAGAGATCCACCACACGATCCAGCAATCCCAATTCTAGGTATACCCAAAGGAATGGAAAGCATCACATCAAAGGGATACCTGCACTCCCATATTCATCAAAGCTCTATCTACAATAGCCAAGACACGGAACCAACTTAAATGTCCACTGATGGACGACTGGATAAGGAAAATGTGGCATATGTACATCATGGAATACTACTCTGCCATAAAAAAGATTGAAATTCTGCTATTTGCAGCAACATGGATGAGCTTGGAGAAAATTATGTTAAATGAAATAAGCCAGGCACAGAGGGAAAAATACTGCATGTCCTCACTCATATGTGGGAGCTAAAACAGAAGGAAGGAAGGAAGGAAAGAGAGACCACAGTGGTATGTTAGACTTGCAGAGCAAGAGAGCCTACACAGGGTTGTGGAGTGGGATGGGAGAAAAGGGGAGGAGGAGGGAGGTTAGGGATTAATTGGTTGAGGGACATGGGTAATAATCACAATTTGTGGTAATAGGCATGCTGATAATATTGATCTTACCATTACATCTTGGGCACAAGTGGTGATGGTCAGCTTTGTACCCCATGAATATGCATAATCAATAAATGAAATGAAATATACATAAATTTAAAAAAAACAGGTCAAATGAAAGAAAAATTTTAACTGGAAAGAAATTTTAAATCATGTTTGAATGTGATGTTATGGGCTTTTATCAGTGTTAATTACAAAAAAATAACCGTAGAGAATATATTTTGCGATTCTTATAAAACCCATTTAAGCCACAACCTATTGAAGCCACTGTTTTCTTTCCTTACTCATGGTCATTTGTATGAGGTTCCTATAGGAAACTTGTTCCCAAATATAGTATCAAGAAAACTTAATCTTCTTAGAAATAGTGATTTATTCATCAGTTCTGATAAGAACATTTTTGATCCAGCTACTAAGTCATCATAGTCCAAAGTAATAATTACAATAATGACATCACTTTTTTAGAGTCTCAGCATTTTATTCCTCCATTTTATGTTCCTAGTTTACTAGTAAATAGGCAAAGGAAAAATGTTGAAGATTTGGCAGTTTAATTAACTTGGCATCCGGTATTTTTGCATTTGTGCATATCAAATCCTAATTAGAAGATATGTTATTATGATAATTTGAGGAATAATGCTATTATTGTTTACTATGACATTCTGAACATTAGAACAGAGTTCATTTTTATCCATACTTGAAACTATGAATATATTATGATTCTACCTAGTTTAAAAGTTATTTATTTCCGATGCCTCCAAATCATCTATTGCATATAAAAAACTGCTATCCTAGGGTTATAAGAAATTTTTGTAGATGTATAAAAAAGTGCAGTGGCCTCCATTCTTGCATTGTTTTTTATTTGAGCATTCTCAGACATTATACCACTACCATAAAATTGAAGCTCATCATTTTCTTTTATGTCTGAAAGACCATTACAAACATACCAGTTTCAGACAGAAATATCTAGTCATGTGACATTAGTTTTCTAGGCTCTGTATAATATCCAGTGTACAGATACCTATATATCATACTCACTGTCATAAGCAATAATACTTCTCAGGTGGGGAAAGTGAACCATGTGAATCTGCAAAGTAAAACCCGGGGTGAAGACTGTAGCCATTAATTTTGTTTTGTGATGTTTTTTCTTTTATTATAATTATGTTTAGAATGAGTTTGTTTCCAAAGTATTAGCCTGTGGCAATAAAAATAAAGGATATAATGTGTTCAAATGCTAGGAAAACACACACACACACACACACACACACAAATTATGGAGAATCAGAATGTTAATTTGAATTCTGTAAGGAGGGCTATAACAAACCACTCAGCACCAGAGACATGGATTGAAGGGAACTTGCACAAAGGCAGTGATAAGAAAACTTTAAAATAGTTCTTCACTAAGAATTTGGTAAGATTGCCTTATAAATCTTTGTTAAAAACCATAAACCACATATAAAGATTCTGCCTTAATATACTACTTGGATCCATTGACTGGAAGATTTAAAGATTAAAGTTTCCAAGCAGTTGACAGATGAAAATTGCTGTTGTATATGCCCATTTTTAAAACAAACATAGCTGGACTCTTAACTATAATTTATTTCACTTGCAGGAGTTTGACAATTTATTAATAACTTTTTAGTAATTCCCTAGACTCAATGACAATGTTGTATCTACATCAGTGCTATTTTTCTGCAGTCAAACAAAAAAAAAATTTGTAACAGCATAAATAAATGTAATGGTTGCTAAAAGGCTTTTACCTACCTGCTCAGAGATTTTAGTCCTCAAACTGAGTGCAATGCATTTAAGTCCCCACACATTCTAGGCAGAAGTATGAGCCATACCACTGCAGTTTCTATTCAGGTGTGTACAAAATGGTTCAGATAGTGCCACTCCACCCAGACTAAATAAGAGAGGCCAGGGTTCATTAGGACAGAAAACAATGCTTTGAAAGAATTTGAAAGAGTGGAGAATACTGTGATAAGTAGACTAGGCATCAAGAGAACTCAGACTCCTTGGTATGACTGGCAGAGTTGCTTTAAAGTAAGAGAGATGGATATTTTACTCCAATCTGAGTGTTTGCTGAGCTGCAGAAATGGGAATCTATGACACCAGAGTTGAGCACAATGAAATAATGCATGAAGAAGTTGACAGGTTATCTAGAAGCTTGAAGAATATAAAGACTGGAATTGGACCCTTTCTTGAACTCTGAAGAAAAGTAGCGGGCTGGAGCTGACCGTATCACAGAATAAGGAAAGAGAAAAGCATGGGAATGGCCTGCACTTCCGGAGTTGGATAGAGCAGTGATGCATGAATTCTAGTGGAGCATATGCTCTGTGACATGTTGAGTCATCTTGTAAAGATTCTTTCCAGGATACATACCTTCTAGATCTATCCAGGAGAAAGAATGGAGGTATAGTGCTAGAGGGCAGGAGTTTAGGAGGACATGTAAGAGGTTATCCAAAGATGTCATTAACTACAGAAAAGAATGGTGTAATACACAAGTCTCTAGAGGAAGAGTCTTCAAAGAACCTACAAAAGAGCTTTATGCAAAAAAATCAGAATTTAGCTGTCTATCATACAGGACACAGTGACAGCCAGGATAAATATGCCCCAGGCAAGGAATACTGTATCCATTCTCTCTAATCCACTCTCCCCTTGTTCTGTGACCATGGAAGAACCAGAAACAGCAGAGTGAGCTAGCAAGGAGGAAGAATAACAAGGGTTAAAGGACTCTCATGGCTCTTTTCCCATATTGGTCTAGGTATCCTAGGAGTTGAGCAGAGGGAGATTTGAATTGGATGAGAGATTAAAAGTTAGGTTTAGGTTGGACAGAACACTTTAATGATGAAACTATTCTAACAGCTGAAAAATATGAAACTGTTCAAACACCTGAAAAATCACTGAAGTACTTGAGATACTCTTGAGATATTGGCAAGACAAATGGGGGATCTGGGAGAGTGTATTGTGAGCAACATTCAGAAAAAAAGAAAAGTCAAGCTATTTTCAAATTGTATCATGCCAAGACGAGGTCTTCTGTAACCAAACACATAGTAAGAAAAATAAAAACAGAGCTAGTCTTTTTGTAGTAAGAGTGGCATTCCCAGTCTCAGCTGCTCATCCCTTTCTTTCTTACACTTGTCTCTGATCATTGTCCCCCTAGCTATAAGAAGCATACATTTAAAACCAACTATACGTGTCAATAGTCCTCAGTACCTATCCACAAGCCAACACCAGTCCCTCATAAAGTTTCTATTGGAACAGAGAAGAAAGAAGGAAGATGTGGTACATTCTTGTAAAACAAAATTTATTCAATGTAAATAATTATAATTTTTCTACTTCCTACATAATTATTATTAAATGTTAATTATTTTAGAAAATGATAAAATGTGCTAGTAGGAGCAAGTTTTTTTGTTTTTAAAAAAGAATAGTTCTTAGAAAAAATTAAAGTTGGCAACTTTTTTATTGTTTTCACAATAAGTTTTTATTGTGAAATAAAAAAATTTTATTTTTTCACCAACAATTTTTTATTGTTTCACAAAACCCACTTATTAAACCTAAAATCCTCTAGTTAACATTTTTCTATTCCAATTTTACTGATCTAAGAGAGATATAAAATACTTTTTTTCAGTTTTGCAGTACAGTTTTGTTCTTTTGTGGAGTCTTTAAGGTTTTCTACATATAGAATTAATTTTTTGTACTACAAAACTAAAAAAAAAAGCAAAAATTGAGCAATGTTATAGATTTCAATGGTAACAGAAACAGATTATTTCATATCTGCGACAGATGGACCGGAGGTTTAATCTCCCCACGAAGTAAACTTACGTTCACTCTATCTCCTCTTCCATAAGATCCCCTTATCCTTACCCAACCTCAGTTGAATGTTCTTCTAGCACCACATTACAAAACTCTCTGTAGCACACTTACACTCCATTTCTACATCTAAAGTAATCATTGAATGCAGTGAGTATCTAAATCCCTTTATCCCTCCATCCCACTGCATTTTCCACTTTGAACAGCCAATTCAAAATTTCTTTTAAAAAGTTATCTATATTGATGAACATTTAGTTTGTTTCTATGTCTTTACTATTGTAAATAATGGGTCAACTGACATGAGATTTCTTTGAAATCCTGATTTCAAATCTTTTGGTTATATACCAAAAGAAGTGGGATTTCTAGATTATGTGGTAGATTTATTTTTAATTTTATCGGGGGCCTCCATATTGTTTTCCAAAGTGATTGTACTAATTTACATTCCTACCAACAATGTATAATGGTTCCCTTTTCTGTACATTCTTGCCAACATTTTTTGTCTTTTGGGATTTTTGACAATAGCCTTCTTATATGGTAGAAAGAGATATCTCATTGTGGTACTGATTTGCATTTCCCTGATGAATAGTCATATTGGGCACTTTTTCATATACCTCTTGGTCATTCGTTAGTCATTTATTTTTATTGAAAAATAAAAATTGTATATAAATGTGATATATAATATCATATATAATATGATATGATATGTTGAATTAGTATACATTGTGGAATGCCTAAATTGAGCTAATTAGCATATTCATTACCTCACATACTCATATTTCTGTGGTAAGATCACTTAAAACCTACTTTCTTAGTGACTGTCATTCAGTTGATTGTTTCCTTGTCTTCTTTCGAGAAATGTCTATTCAGGTCCTTTGCTCATTTTTTTCACGCATATAATACAGGGGTATTAACTATAATCCTCATGTTATACAAAAGATCTCTTGAACTTATTCCTCCTAACAGAAATTATTACTTTCAACCAACATCTCCCACTCCCGTCCCCTAACCCTACCCCAAACCTTGGGTAACCATCATTTTACTCTCTGTTTCTATGAGTTCACTTTTTTAGATTCCACATGTAAGTGAGATGACACAGTAATTTGTCTTTCTGTGCTTAGTTTATTTCACTAAACATAATGCCCTGCAGGCATGTTGTCACAAATGACAGAATTCCTTTTTTAAGGTTGAATAGTATCCCATGGTGTATCTATACCACGTTTTCTTTATTCATTTATCTGTTGATAAACATTTAGGCTGATTCCATATCTTAGCTATTGTGAATAATGCTGCAATGCACATGGGAGTGAAGACATCTCTATAACATACTAATTTCGTTCCATTAAATACATACCCAGTAATGGGATTGTTGATCATACATTAATTCTGTTTTTAATTTTCTGAGGAACCTCCATTATGTTTTCCATAATGGCTATACCAATTTACAGTCCCACCAACAACGTGCAAGGATCCCCTTTTCCCGACATTCTTGCCAACACTTGTTATTTTTCTTCTTCTTGACAATAGACATTCTAACAGGTGTGAGTTGATATCTCATAGAGATTTTAGTTTGCATTGCCATGATGATTACTGACATTGAACATTTTTTCATATATTTGTTGGCCTTTTGTACGTATTATTTGGAGAAATGTCTATTTAGTCTTTTGCCCATTTTTTAATTGGTTTATTTGTTTTCTTGTTATTTAGTTTGAGTTCCTTATATATTTTGGATATTAACCCCTTATATGATATATCATTTGCAAATATTTTCTCCCATTCTGTAGATTGTCCCTTCACTCTGTTGAGTTCATTTGCTGTGCAAAAGCTATTTAGTTTGATGTAATCTCATTTGTCTATATTTGTTTTGTTGCCTGTGCTTTGGGGATGACATCAAAAAAATTATCTCCCAGACCAATGTCATGGAACTTTCCCTCTATGTTTTCTTCTAGTAGTTTTACAGTTTTATATCTTATATTTATCTTTAATCCATTTTAAGTTGAATTTTATATATTGTGTGAGATAAGAATATAATTTATTTTTTTTTCTTGTGGATATACAGTTTTCACAATACTATTTGTTGAAGAAACTGTCCTTTTCCCTTTGTGTGCTCTTGGCATCTTTTTCAAACATCAGTCGACTATAAATGAGTGGATTTATTCTTGGGCTATCTATTCTGTTCCATTGGTCTATCTGTCATTTTTTATTCCAGTACCATACTGTTTGATAACTATAGCTTGGTAGTATTTTCAGATTTCAAGTATGATGCCTCCAGCTTCGTTCTTTTTTGCTCAAGATTTCCTTGGCCATTTGGGATCTTTTGTGATTCTATGCAAACTTTAGAGTTGTTTATTCTTTTTCTGTGAAGTACGACATTGGGATTTTGATAGGTATTGCATTGAATCTGTAAATCACTTTGGGTAGTATAAAAATTTTGATCCATAAACATCGGATATCTTTCAATATCTCTCACTTGTGTCTCTTTTAATTTTATTCATCAATTTTATATAGTTTTCAGTCTAAAAGTCTCTCAGATCTTTCATTAACTTTATTCCTAACTTATTATTTTTAACGCTATTGTAAGTGGGATTGTTTTGTTGATTTCCTTTTTGGATGGTGCATTGTTGTTGTGAAGAAACATTATTAATTACTGTATGTTGACATTGTATCCTGCAATTTTACTGAATTCACTTATTAGTTCTTTTGTGGAGGCTTTAAGGTTTTCTACATATAGAATCAGGCCATCTACAAATTGAGATAATTTTACTTCTTTTTTCTTATTTTTATGACTTTTATTTCTTTTTCTTGTTTAATTGTTCAGATTAGGACTTCCAGTGCTATGGTGAATAAAAGTTCTAAGAGTGGGCATCCTTGCCTTTTTCCAGATCTTCTTAGAGGAAAACTTATCATTTTTTTCTCAAAAGGAAAAGCCGTCAGTTGTTCCTTCCTAGAGGAAAAGCTATCCATTTTTCATCACTGAGTATGATGTTAGCTGTGGGCTGCTATTGTGCTGAGGTAAGTTCCTTCAATACCTAATTTGTTGAGAGTTTTCATTATGAAAGAGGGTTGAATTTTGTCAAATGCTTTTTCTGCATCTATATAGATGACCTTGTGATTTTTCTCCTTCATTCTGTTAATGTAGTGTGTCAAATTGATTGTTTTGAGTATGTTGAACTATTCTTTCATCCCAGGGATAAATTCCACATAGTCATGGAATATGATTGTTTTAATGTGTCCTTGAATTTAGTTTGCTAATATTTTGTTGAGGACTTTTGCCTCTATGTTCATTGGGTACACTGGCCAGTAGTTTATTTATCTTGAGGTGTCTTTGTCCTTCCTTTGGTATCAGAATGATGATGGCCTCATTAACTGAGTTCAGAAGTGTACCCTCTTCTACTTTTTGGAAAATTTTAAAAGGGTTTCATATTTATTCCTTATTAAATGTTTGGTAGAAATCACCCATGAAGCAATCTAGTCCTAGACTTTTCTTTGTTGGAGGTTTTAATTACTGATTTTATTTATTTTATTTTTAAATGTTCCTTGACAGATGAATTAATAAAGTGTGATATATATAATTAATAAAATGAGATATATATATTTATACAATGGGGTATTATTCCACCTTAAAAAAAAAAAGAAATTCTGACATTTGTGGCAACCAGGATGAACACAGAGGGCATTATGCTAAATGAAATAAGCCACACACAGAAAAGCAAATATATGATTCTTCTTATATCGTGAATCAAAAAGAGTCAAACTAATAGAAGCAGAGAGTAGAATGCTGCTTACCAGAAGCTGGGATTAAGGAATCAGGGAGGTGGTCAGTCAAAGGATACATGATTTCAGTTATGCAAGATAAGTAAGTCCTAGAGATCTGCTGTACAGCATAGTACATATGGTTAACAATATTGTGTTGTACACTTAAAAATTTGTTGAGGGTAGATCTTATGTTAAATATTCTTATCACAATAAAAAAAGGGAGAAAGGAAACTTTTAGAGGTGATGGTATGTTAACGTCATCATTTATAGCGACATTTTAACTGGTGTGTACTCATCTTCAAACTCATCAAGATGCATGCATTAGATGTGTACAGCTTTTCTGCATGCCAATTATTCCTCAATTATAAAAATAATAAAAACATATTTTTAAAAAGCTGTTTCTATTGCAGTGTTCACTGAGCTACTTCTCTTTAATTCCTCAGTTCTTATAGTCTGTGCCACACACATAGATCTATACTTAATCATGTACTGTTGCATATGTGCTTGTGGGTTATCTCCAAAAAAACAAGGTAAAGTTTTCTTTTTGTTTGTTTTATTTTGGTTTGGTCTGGTTTCAGTTTTGGACAAAGGATGAGACATTTTCTTAGTTTCTAGCATAGCACTGGGTACACATGCTCTAGATTCTATCTTTACCAAATGCTCAGCATATGGCTTTGGACAAGTCATTTAAGCATTCTAAACTTTATTGTCCTTATCTGTAAAATGGGAGTTAAAATAATTCCTACATCTTAGGTTTGTTCAGAGGTTTAAGTGAGCAAACCCACAAAAGCATAGAAGAATGGGTGCCATAAAATAATCATCCCCCAAATGCTCCTTTTTTGCTGTCTTCCTCTTCTTGTTATTAATTATTAATATTCACCTTCCTCTTCTTATATTAATTATTAGTATTCACCCCATAGGACCTAAAACAATATTGATAACAAGAGTTATTTGATAATTACTCAATTCTATATTTTTAAAATAGTCTAAAAATATTTTACAAATTTATTCAATTTTTGTCTTTCCCTTCAGTATCACTACCATTCCCCCATAACCACTTTAATTTTTCTTTTTGATGATATCTCAATGTGGTTTTGATTTGCATTTCCCTGATGCTTAGTGGTGTTGTTTACATTTATTATAACCCTCATCAAAAAAAATTATTCGTCTTCCCTCTACCTCTTCAGAAAACATTTTGGTAACAGTGTATGCCTGTTATTGATTTATTGCCTCTCAGCTCCAAATTTACCATTTTTCTTCCTCAGAGAGAATGAATATTGGTTCTTTAAATATTTTTCTTTTGCCAGCAGGCACTGAAACTTTAACAGTAGAAGGTACTAGGGAGTCATTGCCACAGGAAATGGTATTCTTCCCATATGTTCCCTTGGCAGGTTCCTGCAGCACACATCTAAGCTCAGCTCTTTCAGTGCAGAGGTTAGAAGTATTTAGTGGCCATCAGCTTTCCCAAGTGCCACCACTGGGCACTTTGGGGTGAGTGCATCAGTGAGATAGCTTCTTGTGAACAGCATCCCCAGACACCACCACAGCAGGATTCCAGCAAGTCCCACCAGGGTGACTACAGTGAATTATCTGCCATCCACTGATCCATGGCTATGCCATCTCCGTCAGAGTCTGGATCTCATCCCTGGGGGGAGAGAGAGAATGTGGGGACACTTTCTTGGGTGTTCTACCTCAGCCCTAAGTTTACTGATTGTTCCTTATATGTGCTATTTCTATAGTCTTTAGTTTCTTTAATTCATACTACCAAATTACTCATTACTTCACTCTATTATATATCTTGATGCCAAACTTTCCCTCTTCAAATTATGTGTGATTTACCTTTCTTGTTAAACCCAGGCTAAAACAGAGTCCATAATAGTTTAATACAGCAACATATTCTAGACCTTTATCTTTGTTTTTTGATAATATAAAATCCTTAATGACAGGTATGAGATGCTATATAGACTGTGTATACTTAATTGAATTTTTTTAAGTGTCAAATAAAGTCAATCAGAAAAGCAGAACCTGTAAAAAAAATAAATAAATAATAAATGTCAAATAAGGGAAGGATGGTAATCAGCACAGAACTATGTTAATTCTACAATATGACTCTGTATGGGGAAAAAAATAATTTTTTCTTCAACCTTCATAGGATCTTAGTTGAAATGGACCCCATAACAAAAAACAGATTAACAAGAGAAAAATAAACAGAAGTTCATTAACATGTATATTGCATATGTACATAGGAAATACCAGAGAATGAGTAGTCCTCAAAAAAGCTGGCTTTGCATTACAGTTTATATAGAAACTTCCATAAAGAACATTGAATTTTAAGAGAAGTGACAAGACAAAAAAAAAGGATTTTGACTCTCTAGGGGCAGCAAATTTGGCAAGGTAAATAAACGGCAGATAAAGACCAGTTAGAAATGCTTTTTTTTTTAGGGCCAACCCGCGTGGAGAGAGTGCGGCGCTGAGAGCATAGCGGTGCTCCCGGCCATGCAGGTTCGGATCCTACATAGGGATGGCCGGTGCGCTCACTGGCTGAGCGCAGCACCAAGCCAAGGGTTGTGATCCCCTTACCGGTCACAAAAAGGGCAAAAAAAAAAGAAAGAAAGAAAGAAAGAAAGAAATGCTTTTTTATATAGATTCCTCTGGTACCATCTCCAGAAGGTTATGGGTCTAAAGTTGTCTTCAGAGGTTAACTTTTGTTCTCCCTGGTAGGAAGGGGCAGGATACCTGTTGTCTTTGTAAACCTATGTTCTGCTTTTAGGCAAATAGACAAAGGGCAAAGAGATTTCCTGCATCTGCTTCATAATTGTCTTCAGCTCAACAACTCTTCACATTTTGGGGTGACATATTCTGGTCTCCCACATAGCTCATTCAGACAAAGGATAAAATAGCCACCTATATCTTATATATTCTATCAGAAGAAGTTATTTATTTCTTTGAACATATAATCAATTGTAATTTTTTAAAAATTAACAGCATCTTTTAATCAGAAGGAGTTACAAGTTCAAAAATTCTAAGTGACAAGATGTAGTTACTGCATTCTAATCAAACTGAGCACTGGAATTAGATCCCATGTACAAATGAATTCACAAAAGAGTTGATTTCCTGGGGGGTAAAGAGAAAAGAAGGAAGAAGGAAGAGGAGGAGAAGAAAAATAAAGAGGATTGGGTTTTATTTTCTCAGCAAGATAACTGTCGATCAGAGCATCTCTTTATCTCTGTGCTCCTTGTATCACTTTCTCTATTTTCTTCTCATTTATTTAAATATCCTTTCAAATAGCATTTTTTATCCTAACAATACATATGTAATTCTTTCTTTTATAAAACTTAAATTTCTGAAATAAAATTATATTAAAAGAAAACATTTGCTCTCATCTTTTTTTGTTTAAGAAAGCAGCAGGTTGAGCACATGGGTGATGGTGTTTTGCCTTTTCCCCCCATCATTTGTCACATCGGCTCTCCTGGAAGTACATTCTTTGGTTCCCAAGATGAGAGGGCAACCCACTGCCCTAAATGCAATGCAGTCATCCTTCATCTTTATTAAACACTCTTATAAGGTTCAGGAAACTGCCAAGTATCTGCTGCCATCACAAGCAGACACTTACAAGGTTAGACACAAGGCCAAAGTCCAAAGTGAGTGGTCCAATCTGCTCTTGGAGAGATGTGTTTATTTTCTTCCAGAAGCAGAGCATTTCCAGTAAATATGCAATATAAAAAGGAAAAGTCTTGTCGGAAAGCACACAGAGTATGCAGTGCTCTATATAAAAACAAATTCGCCAACTTATTACATTTTCGTGTATTCACATATTTTTGAATATCACTATCAAATACCTTTTAAATTCAACAGAAAATTCTGCTGTTACACAGGTAACCTAAGTTATTATAAGGAAGAACACACATACATACACTCATACACACACACACACACACACACACACACACACACACACGCAATATCAACAGAATAATGATACCATTCCATAGAAATATATGTATTTTCAGCCTCAAAATTTAAATCTCGTTAGCAATCTGGAGATATAGCATCACTTTAAAAGCTTTAGCATTTAATGAAACTTTCATACAAGACAGAGAGAAAATTATAGATCCTCTAAAAGGAAGGAAAAATATTTAAAAAGCCTTTTCCCTCACTTTACTCTGACACATGTACTTTCAAACAGTGAAAAGGTACCTGATAGGAGAATAATAAGGATATGGCTCCCATTATTTTGGGAAAAGGTTACTGTCAAAGCAGAAGCATCCTCCAGGAAATCTTATGATTAACTTATTTTACCACACAATGGGCACTAAAGATTCTGGTAGAAATATTGAAAACATTAATTAAACAACAAAAACTAAAAAATGTCATAAATGAGATGTTAATTTGATACTCTAACCTTTATTCTAAAACTATACCTTAAGAAGAGCAATTTGATTCACAAAACAACCCATTTTCTTTTGTGTGGCATTTTAACCAAAGCTTATAGAACAAGTGAGTCCATCCACTGTACAAGCCACACCCAGGGATAGCATATGTTGTTTGTTTTAATGGAATTATTGAAATATATTTTTAAATCTCTCTACCTAATGAAGAGACTAATGCCAAGTTATTACACAAAAATAGCACTTATAGTTAATGAGGTCAGCTGTTATTATGGTTAAATATTTTGACACAAAACATGGAATTAAATTTAAACAAAAGCACAAAATCATAAAAAAACCACTTTAATAATACAAAGTGTACATTATCAATTCTCAGTTTACTGGGTTTTGTTGCTATTTTTCTCCTCCTCTGCATTTTGATGCTAAAGTTCCTTCATAAATATTCATAAGGTTTTTTTCCAGAATCTTTTTTGCTTACTCAGATACCTGACACTAACACTCAAGTCAGGTCACTTATCAGTCAGGCTCAAATATAACATGGCTTGTTCTAATATGTAATAACTGAATAAAGGCAGGTATCTGTTACGAGTGTATCAAAAAATGAAATGCTGTATGAGCTACATTGATTTATCAAATATTTATAAGTACCTTCTTTGTCTTGAGTTGCAAGTCTATGTACTGAAAATACAAAAATGAATAATGGATTTCTGTTTGTATTTTCTATGTCCTCAAGTAAACGAACTGACTGGTGGCAGTGGCTTGCACATAAATAGATAACAATAATTGTACTGTTACTATAATATATTCCAGAGGAGGCATGGAGTAGGGGATATTCACCTAGCTATGGGGGAGATATGTGAATTGGGCTTTTATGTATAGGTAGGAGTTCATCAGGCAAGAAAAGGGGGTTATAGTCACAAGGAATAAGAGGTATACAAAACCTAAAACGACTTGAAGAATTCAAGGAATTGTCAGAAGTTAAGTACATATGACAGGAGTTTTGGGAGGCAGGTGATGGTACTCATGACATGAGTTCGGAGAAACAGAGACAAAGACCAGATCGTGGATGCCCTGAAAAGTAAACTTCTCTTTGTCCATAGGGTCACCCAAGGATCACTCAGAGTCTCAGTAATGATCAGATAAGTTTTTTAAGATCAGCTAATTCAGACTTCACAGTGTTACAATAGAATAAAGAAGACCAAGGAGAGCAGTTTGGAAGCTGTTCCTATAATCCAGGTACAAGATTCTAAGGGTCTAAACTGGGACAACGGCTGTATTGGCGACACATACAGGAGACATCGACTCAAACTAACTCTCACCATTTTAATAAACCAAGAATCACCAAAATTACACATGGGAGACAAGAGGGGGAAAATAAACAAACAAAAATAACTCCTGATAATTCAAAGAAAGTATAACCACAAAACTGAATGTATAAAATGTTTCATTGTCCCTTGGAATTAATACAAGCTCCTAATACAAACTAAAATGAAAAGAATAATGCACATGCTGCTCCTGAGCCTAACATCAATTTTCTGGAAAGTGTCAGTCACTTCCCTCTAGCTGTCTCCATTATTTGTTCTACAATTAAAACCAAATTCCTGTGAAATCCCCAAAGCAATACAATATAATAACAAGTTAGAAGAAAATATTGTTATTATTCAGGTTTTTAACTGATAATCAGTTTACTGAAAAAATAGCACATATAATTATTAAACAGGGTTTTCTATATATTCTACATATTACATATTACATTACTTAAATTTTAATATCAGAATTATTAAAATATTCCTCCTGAGTTATAACGTTTTTTTTTACATTCACCTTTCTTGTTGATTTGTTAACAAGAAAGAAAATACTACTTTTTATGTTTAAAATTTATTTTTTCAAATTGATAGGTAATATTGTATGTATTTATTACGTACAACATGATGTTTTGAAGTATATAAACACTGTGGAGTGGTTAAATCTACCTAATTAACATATGAATTACCTCACATAGTTATTATTTTTGTGGTATGAACACACTTTTTAGAAATAAAGAGCTACGAAATTTGAAGACCATTTGATTTTTTGTCTATCTTTTCTTTCAACAGACAGAAATCATTTAAATAAGGTACATCTGTAATGGAAACTGACTATTAGGGTTAAAGTAGTTTAGCCATAAGGTTACGGAAATTTAAAATCTGCTAACCAAAGCCAGCATCCAGTTAAGGGAATTCAAACTGTCTCATGCTATAATTGGGAGCACATGAGGGCTATTTACTGAGAAATGAAAAATGAATACCTTATGAGCTAACTGGAATTTGATTATAAATCTGCATTTTTGAAAAGAAAAATTCTCTCTTTGTGCCAACACCCTGACTCAGAGTATAGACACCCACAAAATAACTACAAATAGTTTATTATAGGGAAACAATCTATGCAGGATAGCAATATGAGCATTATCTCATTTTCAAAATAACATCACTCTTGAATGTTCATTTTTTGATAATTGCTCATAGTGGCTTAGTCTTTGAAGAGCTAAATATTCACACGTTTTAAATATTTCTTTGTCCTTTAAAACTAAATGCATTTTAGCATTCAAGTGACCAGAAGACTTTTCCACCAATGTCACACCCATTGACATCACCATCCACCCTCTCTGAATTTTTTCTATTATTGTTATATTTTTTGAATAAGATAACTGAGTTTGGTTAAAATATATTGAGGCTTGAGGGAGAGTTATGCTTGAGCTTTTTAAATATATATATATTCCTATAAATTTAATATATATATTAATAAATATATATTCCTATAAGTTTACGTTAAGAGTTCTCCAAAGGAAACTGGTACATAACTGAACAATTCAAGTCAGGAAAGGTACTTTTTACTTGTATTAGCAAATAAAATGCACTACTTGGCAATCATAAATATTTAAGTTTTTGCCCAGATATATTTGTCATTTTCTAGGATTTGCCTTAGACATATTTAAAAGCATTTGACTTGATTAAAATGCTCATAGAATCTAATAACTAATAGCAGGCTGTCAGATTTTAGGTAGGTGTACAAAAAAAAAAAACGAACAGAATTTTACGTTCTTCTAGTGGGGCAAAATGATTGACATCCCTTTTCCTCTTCCTATTAAATGAGAAAGTTAGGGATCAGGTGATAAAATTTATGGTGGTGATGTGGGGTCATCCATTCCAAATTTACTCAGACTGAAACATTTCCATCTAATGCTGAGGCCATTTTGGTAAGAATCTTCTTGGAAAGGTATCAAAAGCTTTTCCACTCATGTATGCCAGAACTAAATCTTAACAAATTGGAGAGCAGAGAAAAGTTCACATGAAGAATATATTTGCTTTATGTACAGATCTACAAGTTTTACGTTGAAAGAAGTAAGAAAGAATAGTGTTTCATATCAGATTTGTTTGCTCTTAAAAAGTAGGAAACCAGCCAAATCGTACTGGTTATGATTTTGAACTACATTTGAAACAATTACCATATTTCTACCTCTCCATTTGGAGTCACCTACATCTTCAACCGAAATCTTAGCCAGGAAAAGCCTCCATTAACCTTGGGCTAAAGCCTGATACATTAGGAACTTCACGAAGTGACAATGTCAGACATGCCTTACCTGTTTGCAAAAGAACAGAGTTTCCTGAGTGAGAGAGGTGATAATACACAGAGGTTGAAAGAGAAGTACCAAGTAAATTAAGGAGATGGAGACAACACTCAGAATTAAATTGTAGTATAAAATCTGAGGCTACCCATCTCTTGCCCTCTTGCCCTTACAAGGAAGCATACATATTTATCAGTTATGCCTAACATCCAGTGGCGCTCACCATGCTGTTAGACGAGGGAAGACAACACAGTACCATGTACTTAACAACAGCATCCATTTCCTGTTGATCTGTTGAGAGATCCATGTGAGAGGTTCACTTGGAACACGAGGCAAAGAAGACCATCAGGCAGTCTCCCAAGCATGACAACCCACAATACCAATTCTCTTCGTCTTTTCCAATGACCCACACTGTATGATGGAACAATCCACCCACCCCACTGCCAGCCGGAAAGGATAGAAGCTTACTTTCCTTCACATAATTTTCTCCAAGCTCATCCATGTTGCTACAAATGGCAGAATTTTATTCTTTTTTATGGCCGAGTAGTATTCAATTGTGTATATATACACCACATTGTCCTTATCCATCCATCTTTTGATGGATGTTTAAGTTGGTTCCAACTCTTGGCTATTGTAAATAGAACAGAGATAAACACGGGAGTGCAGGTATCCCTTAGACTTGATGATTTCCATTCCTTTGGGTATATACCCAGAAGTGGGGATTGCTGGATCATATGGGAGTTCTATCTATAATTGTTTGAGAAACCTCCATACTGTTTTCTATAATGGCTGTACTAATTTGCATTCCCACCAACAGTGTAGGTAGGAGGGTTCCCTTTTCTCCACATCCTCCCCAGCATTTGTTATTTTTAGTGTTTTTAATAAGGCAGACACAGGAAGAGAAATATCACATGTCCTCACTCATAAGTGGATGCTAAGAGAGAAGGAAAGATCCCTTGGCCCAGAAATAAGCAAGAAGCATGCCCAGGGTCCTGGACAGGAGTCAAGGGCAGCACCCTCCACCCAGGAGCAGACAGGGAGCATACCTAAAACACCACTTCTGTGCAGGTGGCCCACCACAGCCACTTCCACAGCCACAGCTGCCACAAAATCACCTCAACACCACAGCAGTAGCCCCAGCCACCATGCAGGTGGCCCACCAGACACTTGACTACATTGACACAAGGAAAGTCACCAGCAGAGACTAAAAAAAAAAAGAGGGTTTTTCTCTCCTCAAAGCCTATTCCAGAGTAATAGAAGAAACAGCTGTTCTACCAAATGACCAGATATCAACTTAGAGATATTAGACATACAAAAACCCAAGAAAATATGACACAACTAAAAGGATACAGTAATTCTCAAATACAAGACCCCACAGAGTAGGAAACCCTTGAAATGACTGAGAAGGAATTCTGAGCAGCCATCATAAGGAAACTGACTGAAATACAAGAAGACTTAGTTAGACAACATAATGAAATGAGAAAAAAAATCCAAAATATGAAGGAGGAAATTTACCAAGAGATTAATACCTTAAAAAAGAATGTAGCAGAACTCATGGAATGAAAGATGCACTCAATGAAATAAAAAAACACAACCTAAAGCTTAAGCAGCAGGCTAAAACAAAGAGAAAAAAGAATTTCTTATCTTGAAGATACTCTTTTCAAAATAACCCAGGCAGACAGAAAAAAAAAGGAAAAAAGAATTTTAAAAATAAATAAAATCTAAGAGACCTAGCAGACCTTAAGTGCACAAGCATTCAAATCATAGGTATTCCAGAAGAGGAAGAGAAAGGAAAAGGCATGGAAAACCTACTCAATGAAATAATAAAGGAAAACTTCCCAGGTATAGGGAGACACATGAACCTTCAAATCCAGGAGGCTCAAAGATCCCCAAACAGACTCAACTCAAAAAGACCTTCTCCGAGACACATTACAGTCACACTGGCAAAGCTCAAAGACAAAGAGAGAATCTTAAAAAAAAAAAAAAGGGGAGAGAAAAGAATTAAGTCACCTATAAGGGAGCCCCTGTCAAACTAACATCAGACGTCTCAACAGAAACTTTATAAGCCAGAAGAAAATGGGTAATATATTCAAAATACTGAAAGAAAAAACTGCCAGCATAGAATACTATACGCAGCAAGGCTATCCTTCTGAAGTAAGGGAGAAACAGTGCATTTTCCAGACAAAAACTGTGAGAGTTCACCACCACAGGGCCAGTCCTGCAAGAAATCCTCACGGGAGTTCTGCATCTGGAATCTGAAAAATGATAATCACTACCACACATATACAAGAAAGAAGAAAATTAACTGGTAGAACAGAAATGCAATGAGAAAAAGAAAGAAGCTAAATCTTACCAACACAAAAACCTGTAATAACAATGAAACAAAGGCAAACAAACTCCCCGTCTCTTTGAGAGATGAGAGTGGAACAATTCATTTTTCTAAAGCTAGTAAGTAAAAGGGAAGAGTCAAGCATTTATCCTGTCTTTCTTGTATGAATTTTTCCTCAGGGTAGCCATAAATAGCTGAGGAGAGAACATTTGTGTCTAGTGAAGTATCCCAACATCACTAGACTAGTAAATAAAGAGGGAATAAAATAATTAGAATTGGCATTTTGCAACCCTATGGAAATGATGTATCTAGCAAATGATCATCAATGTCCGCTATCGTCACAGAGAGATGATCAGGCATAATTGGCCTCCTGCAGTAAGAACATACACCTCTGAAGCCAAATCTAACCTGAGTGAATCAGTGAAGCTCAGAATCCAGCAGCCAATCATGAGGAAATGCAGCGAACGGTGGAAAATGTTAATGTCAATTGACACTACTGGGATGGAGCCAGCAAATCTAGACCTTGGGAAACTTTATGGAGCAAAGGAGAAAAAATTAGATGAAAGGGGAACCTATAGATTAAAAGAAATTTAAGAGACAGCTGACATAGCAACCAATGCAACAAGCAGAAGTTGTTTGGATCCTGATGTAAATAAATCAATTGTAAGAAAGAAAGAGGGAGGGGGAGAGAATTGGAGAAATTTGAACGTATTTAATGTTTGATTATATTAAGTTATTATTATTGATTTTTAAAATGTGAGTATATACTGAGAAAAAGAAATTAAAGCAAACAAATTTAAGTTTTCTTGTATTGAAAATAACCTGTAAGTGCATGTTTTGTAGTCCTACATGTAGGTTAACTGTGTTTTTAGATGGTTACAACTTCCCACCTTTCTGAAATCTTCCCTGCAAAATTAATTTGGCTTAAACATCAAAGCTGTGATGAGTTTATTTCCAATTTCTTGTTCATGTAAGATTTCAATAAAACTCAAAAATCTATTTGAAATTTTTTTTTTTGAAAAAAGATAGAAGGAAAGAAAAAAAGGAAAACCACAGTAATATGTTGAACTTTCAGGAGCAGAGAACAAATCTGTCGTTACTAGAGATGGGAAAGGGGGAGGCGAAGGGGACTAGGGAGAAATTGGGTAAGCAACACAAAGAATAGTTACAATTTGTAATAATGAATATGCTAATAATATTGATTTGGTCATCACATATTGTATACAAATAATGATAGTCAATACTGTACCCCCAATAAAATAAATAAATAAATAATTCTTAAAAACTAAAAAGAAAAAAAACTAAGTGAAAACAAAAGATATTCCAATATTAAAAAAAGAAAAAGAAAGGATAGAGGTTGTTCCACCTCAATTATCCCATATCTGCATTAAAAAATAGAAACATTACTTTTATCCTTAGCATTCTTCTTTATCTCTCTGAGAGGCAAGTGTTTATGTAAAGATGGGTGAGAAAATGTGAACTTGATTCCTTCTAAATTATAGTAAAATGTTTTTTCTCTGATGCTACATGCAATCAACAAGTACCCAATAATTTTTAATATACCCAGCATTGTACGAGACCATGTGCAAAGATACAAAGGAAAAGAAAATACAAAATATCACAGCCACTTAGAATTTACTTCAGAAGGCAAGACACATATGGCATATTTAGAGAATATGGCAAAATTCATAAATGAATGTTAAATTCTATGAAGAGAATTCAGAAATAGTAAAGACTTTTAATGCTTCAATTATTTGAAAAGACTTTCTGTAGAAGGTAAGACTTGAGGAATACCTGGAAGACATGAGATAAAGAACATAAGTCCCCTCTTACCCCAACTGCCCCAAATGAGAGAGTTATAGGATTGATCTCACTTTTTCATCATGCTGTTATTCAAAATAGTTTTCTTGTTATAGGAACAAACCAGAGAAACACATCCTCCCGTAAAAATTCCACTCTGCAAAATCTCCTACACACCTCTAGGGAATGTATTTCCTCTTTCCTTTTAAGCAGAATATTCAAAAAAAAAATTTCCCCTTGACAAAAAATAAAGCTGAACTTCAATTTATCCATCTCCTATTCTGCCAGTGGGGGAAAAAATGCACTTCTGTGTGTGGAAGCTGGCATTTATTTTAAAGTTCTACTTTGGGCTATGATTTTGCACTTTACACAGTCTTATTTTTCAAAATAATTTTAACAAAAAGCAAATAATTTTAACAAATATATTATTGATGATGAAATTGAAGCTACAAGAGGTTAAGGAACTGTAGATAAAATAAAGATCTTTTTCTTTTACACTCTAAAGCTCATGCTTTCCCCCTTATCTCATGTGCTTTCATTATAAAGAACACAAATCTTGGGGAGCGGGATAGTTTCACAAACACTCTATCTACCTAAGAGAAGAAAAAGCAGTAGCCCTTAAGAAATTTTTTATGAGGACTATTTCTCACGTAAAGCTTCCCCTGAGATGATGGCTTTTTCCACCATATCTTTGTAAAACCCAGGTCATATACTTACTCTCAACATCTAATTACAGCAAAATAGACATGAGGGACATCCTCTCCAGATACACAAAGCTATGTGTTCCAAGTAGCATTATTCATAAGTGTTCTATTTAAAAACATGTTGTATGTTGAAATAAGTATGGAAAATACTTGTTAAACAAATCCACAAGCATTTTAATGAAAAATTTCTCTGATTCTTTACTATGCTCATGTGTGATGTGATCCTACAAAAAGACAAGCAGTGTGCATATTTCCCAAATGCATTTGACCCTACAATTCTGTTTCAGGGATGGGCAATGAAGGATAGCTTATATCTATTAACAGCTGGAGAAAGCAGTAATGTTTGCTGAAATCTAGTCTTGGAAAAATAATCCTGGGAGAGGGAGTGGAAGATGTGTATGTGTAACTCTAAGGTAGGCAGAGAATCTGACCCTGGTTAGGAGTTCGTAAAATGAAAGGAAGATCAACCCAGCGAGATAAACTCTAGTGTACCAAGTTGTATCTTCATATGTCAGAAGAAACCGGCTTAATCAAGGCTGGCTCTTAAGGGTCTAGAAATGACTGACTAAACTAATAACTAATAGAGCTGAAATGAGGTTGGGCCAGCCCACGTTTCAGCTACAGAATATCAAGAGCAGATGCTCTTGAAAACAATTATTACTGGC
This sequence comes from Cynocephalus volans, assembly GCF_027409185.1. NCBI lineage: Eukaryota > Metazoa > Chordata > Mammalia > Dermoptera > Cynocephalidae > Cynocephalus > Cynocephalus volans. The sequence continues at coordinate 88,629,330 of NC_084461.1, forward strand.
TAGATGAGATAAGTGAAATACAAGTTCTGCTGTAAGTCTCAGGTCGTGCCTGAGAGCCACAGCAAAGGCCATAAGACTAGAGATTTTTCCAAAGACAAACAAGGCAAAAGCAGGTGTGAATTTAGCAGTCACAGCAAGGAGATCCTGGATGAAGAGCCAGGATCCACCAACAACTCTCCTTCAGCTGAAATGAGACAGACTTTGTACAGGAGCTCTACGGCACATGGCCATCTGGGAGGAGGCATGGCAGTGGATCCCTTGGGTACGACTGAACTGAAGCTAGGTAGATGAACCATCTCCTAAAGGATTCAAGAACTGGGAGATGCTCACTGTGACCCTTTTGGAAACCCCAGCATCATGACATTCCTGATTACCATGACGTTTCTAATTACCTAGAGAATTGTGGCTGATCTGTTATCTAATCTGATTCCACACTAGAGTTTATGCAAGGAGAAGTGACCACAAGTCTATGGTGGAGGGATTTTTTTACATTTCTGATTGGGGGCTCAGTACAACTGATGCTAACTTCACAGAAAAGAAACTTGATGATTGAGTAATTCATTTGACACTAAACTTACACTTGAATTCTTGAAATCCAGGGAAAAATAAAAAGTTAAATACATTTTAATTGCTATTTTGCCCCAACTCTTTATTTCCAATGTTACCAAGAAATATCTCTCCTTTAAGTTTATGTTTTTTCTCTCTCTCTGATTATTTTTCTCCTACTAATCTCTAGCTAGATGTGTAATTGAAGAAAAGGCTCTCCTTTCAGCCATATATGAATACATTGGAATCACTAATGTCAACATATCAATTAATGTAAAGCACAATGATATAATAGTTTAATAATCAGTGAAAAGAGAAATAACATCAGCTGAGATCCTGGATAATTAACCCTAGAATAACCTGTGCACAATTTGGGAAATAACATGATAAGCGTTACTTTATATTTCTTTCCTGTGAATTTCAAATCTTTGCATACTTTTTAGCAGACTGACAAACTAAATAGAAAATAGTCTTTTTTTAGTGATGGAGATCTGAGGCACAGAGAGACTGTGTAACCTCAGTTACCATCCTAGTGAGTCAGAAGCAACCAAATTTGTTTTCATTTCAGCCATTAATCAGAAAGGTAATGGATGGCAGAGGCTGGTTAGCTGTGCCTCAAACAGTTTCCCTTTTTCTCCTGGGTACACAGCTGGGCTACATTTTCCAGCCTCCTTTGCTGTGAGTGCAGCCATGAGTCAAAATCTTAGAGAATAAAATGAGGGCAGAAACAAAGCACATGACTTCCAGGCCTAGTCTATAAGACCCTTGTCATGAAATCCTCCATTCATATTTCCCGTCTGCTAGCTGAATGAAGAAAGCCCTTAGATCTGTGCATAGAGATAGCACAAAAAGTGAGTAGTATATTGTTTTAAGCTATTGACATTTGAGGACTTTTCATTATATTATAACTTTTTATGAATTAGCCTACCCTGATAATAAGAAAAATAATTTTGTAATATTTTTAATCAGAATGAATGTTTCAAGCCACAGTACCCCCATTTGCTGCTAATATTCAAATTCACTCCTAACTTGCCTATTTTTGACATCCTCTTTATACACTGAAAGGGAACAATGCCCCACTGCTGCTGGTCTTTCACAGGTCAAGTGATGAGACTTTGGATCCTAGAAATCACTCTAAACGTTCAAGAAAGACTTTGCCCTCTGCTGTTTGATTCATAATTCTGAGGATCCTAAAAAATTTTAAATGTTAAAAAAAAAAAAAAAACCTTAGGAAACAGGTGCTTTTAATTTCCCCTTTCCGATTTATCTCAATATCTCAATACCATTTTTATAATTTTTCTCTGTAAATATGGCTTTACTGTTGCCTGTCTTATTTTTAAAACATTCTTATGACTTTTTTAAAATGTATAAAGAGAAGCCAGTTGGCATCAAAATACCAGTAAATGCGCAGCATTCAAAAATGAAAAGTTGTCTTCTGAAATAATATGAATTTGATTAAGTTTCTATTTTGTTGGGGTAAGACTGCTGCATGTTAGAGTCATATTTTCTGTTCTTTTTGAACATTTGTCTTTTGGCTTTATATTGATTTTATAACAAGGCACTGGCGGTTTGGCTTAAGTTATAAGGTCAGAATTGAATTTAGCAAAATTGAGTTATCATGTCATCTTTATAGAATCCACATCTTAGCAAGAGCCATAACAGAGTTGAGAAGGATCTATTCAAAAATTGCTACAGATTTTAAAAAGAAATGCTGTAGTTATTTTCTGTGTGGGTCTATTCATTCCTGATTTCTGCTTGAGGGATCCTACGACTCTTAGAAAATAGTGCCTTGTTCCTTAGGAGTAATTACCAACCTTATACTACAGCAAATCTGAGCAGCAAACTCATTTGTAGGATATTTCTAACCCTGTTTTAATGTGGATGTCTTTCAAGTATATTGTTTCCAAATCTACAAAATTATACTAAATCTTTGAAAACAGCAGGGATATCTGTCCTATAGAAACAGTTGCACACAGAAAAGTATTTTCAGAAGATGAACAAGGCATAATTTGCTACAGAAAAGTTCAATGACTGAACCACAAAGAATTTTCAAAACATTTTTGTGCCTAATTGTTAGGCCCTCAATTTCTATCTCATTATGACAAAAATCACATCTTTCTATATTTGGAAACTATTATATTCTATTTAAATATATTTTAATTTATGTTTTCAAAAATGGCTATTGTTCCTGTAAAAAGCAAAAGCAGATGTGGGAGAAAACACAACGCCTTTTAGACACAGCAAGAAGGGGATATAAAGCAGAAATTAAGAGCTATTCCCATTACACTATTCTTATTTTGGTGACGTGTTGAGAAGGAAACTGCTCAATTTAGAAGCACTCTGGCATCACCTGGCAAAGCTCCCTGGCATAAGCCTGCATCCCCTTGGAAGAAGCTGGAAGCTATCTTTGATTACACAAAACACATGTGTGCACATGCACCTACACACACAGGCAGTTCTGCTAGACAATCCATACTTGTGTGAAAATCCATGTGTCCTCCAAGAAGAACCATGTTCTAACTTTCACACAGTTTCATCTAGGCCAACAGAGTTCTTTAAACTGGTTAATTTACCCTGAGCTCCTTCTGATGCAAAAATTCTAGGGCTAGCAAGTGTGCAGTGAAGGCGTAATTGGCTGTGTAGCAACTATTTGAAAAGCACTGAAATTAGTCACTAGATACAGATTCAAGTTCCCCAATCCATCATGACTAACCACTCTGACCCTCATCCTTCTCATTGACAACAGAGATACTACCTTTTTACCTACCACAAAAGTTGATTTTAAGCCTCAAGTGAGATAAAATAATCATATCAAAAGCTATAAAGTACTATGAACTTTAATACATAGATGAACGTGAGAAGTAAATATAAAAGTGTAAAGACAACCTTTCTCTACTTGAGTGCTATTTATGAATTAGCAAAATAAGATTTTTTTTCCCAGTAAAAAGATAAAAAGCTATTGCAAAGCAAAAGATTTTCACTCCATATATCCCCCAAATTTCAAACGTAAAACCAGAAGCTGATTAGTGAATATTCTTGGAGAATGTTTAATGCTGGAAAAGATTCATGTTAAGTTGGGTATCATCCCACTTATAGGGTATCATCATATACATATCGAACTTAATGTGTTCTCCAGGAAAAGAACAACAACCAGAAGGCAACAGAGAAGAAATTCAAAGGTAGAGGGGAAACTCCAGTCCTGCCAATGAACATAAACCCCACAGCAAACATGAACAGAGAGATGTAAATTATTGTTCTCTCAGTTGTTCTCCTATTCCAATGAACTTCTCTTAGTGTAAGCATCTCGTCGGTGTGAATATTTAAAGATTTAAAGATGTATAAGGCAGCTATGTATTGATGCACCAAAAATAAAATAAAACAATGATTTATTCAAAGCTAGAGTCAAATAATGTTTCTGTCGGACTCTGTGTGCAATATGAAAAGGAACTCAAGAATTTTTATTATATTTGAATTTAGAATGTAAATCACACATAAAATGCAATTTAAGTCTATTATATTAAATAATTCTAAAAACTATTTGAAGAACTTTCTAACTAATCTCCCCTGGTTCTAACCTTAGCCCTTTCCAACTGACCCTTTAAGAGCTACCAAAGTGACCTTTCTAAAGTGGAGATCGGATCATTTGTCTTCCCTGATTAAAATCTTTCCCTATGAAGTTTTATTACCTAGAGTAAATGCCAAGTTATTTAGTTTGGCATGAAAGGTCTCCTTGGTTTGACCCTTTACTGTTCATTTTCATCTCCTTGCACCAACAATTCCAAGCTAACACTTAATGTTCCAGCCAACTGAACAGCTCCTAGTTTGCTCTAGACAACACATACACTCTGTATGTCTGGAATACTTTCTTCCCACCTTCCTTTCTGCCTGAAAAACTGTTATTCATCTTGCAAAACTCAGTTCAGGTATTACCCTTCTTAGGAAGCCTTCCATGAACCCACAACTAAATTTAATTTTTCTCTCACCTGTGTTTCCTTTATACTTTTGCATACTTGTAATCTTGCATTTTTATACCTGCACTTTGTTTACTAGATTGTAAATTTCTTAAAAGTGAGCACTTATAACTCTTCTTTACTTTTCCAGTGCCTGGTACAATGATTGACTCATCAAAGGGTGCTCCATAAATCGTTTAGAAATGAATCCGTAAAGTGCCACTCCATTAGCATTTCACTTTGTATTCTAGTGCCAGCTGAATCCCTTTACCATTTTATCCTTCCCTCAAGTCAGAATCCCTATGTTTGTTCACCCTCCTGACTTAATATTCCTCATAATTTCTCCCTGAAACCTAATTCTTGTCAAGCAGATTTACTGCTTCTCTAGAACTGATTATACTATTGTCTGATTTTTCATATTTTTTAGCTTTGGCTATAGTAACAAAGCTCACAGTCTTAGTGGCTCATAATGACAAAATTTATTTCTGTCTCTTATTAAATGGGACTGCAGATTGGCTGCAGGAAAGAGGCAAATAGGAAAAAGATCTGCTCCAGGTGCCTCCTAACTGCAGAATTTAAGCAGAAGAGCAGACTTATCTGGCACCTTGTTCTTTCCTGGACAAGGGCAAGAAAGAGAGAGACAATAAAGCTACTCAATCTCATTCAAAGTTTCTGCTTAAAGCCACTCACAGTCCATTGGAGAAGCAAGTCACCTGTCCTGGCTTAGTAAGAGGTGAGGGAAATATCATCTACTTTACCTACAAAGAGTCACAGCAAGAGCAAAGATGAATAATACTGCTACATGGAAGGGAACAAATAATCGGCCACAATAATGCAATCTAAAAAGAACACTTATAACTCGCCATACCCTTCCACTGCAATTTTATCAGATCATGAAACATGAACGGACAATCCAACTGAATCTGCCAGTTTCTTGGTCCCAGTGCCTCTAACTCTGGCCCCACCAATGTGATATGGTCAGCAGTAGAACATCCAGCTAAGGTACATTCTTGTGCTTGAATGGCATCAAACCCAAGGGAAAAGAAAGCACTTGAAAACTCAACTTAATAAATTCTCAGCATGGAAAGATTTTTCAAATTTCCTTTCTAATATTTGACCTCAATAATGGTCAGTAAACACAATAACTGCTATCAAAGTTCCTGCTTGATACATGTATTCATGTAATTGGCACAAATGAAATGGTCTCAGTTGCATGTGTTGTGCATTTCGAGTGCTAATTGTCTCCCTATCTTTGCAAAAGAAACAGGGGTACTGCCAAGATACAGCATTTCTAAAATTTATCTTCCTAGTTAAGGAGACACTTGCCATCATTCCTGTATCTTTATTTTAATTAATTTACTTATCTTGAGCAGTGAGAGCCTTTGCTCCTATCTAAATTTTATCTAGATCAACCAAATCTAATTCAAAATTACTATGACACAAACTTGTTAGAATAGAGAACTCCCTCCACTCACTAAATCACACATTTTAATCACACACCTAGAATGGACCAACATCTGGGGAAGACATTGGCTGTCTAAGCCTGAATGCAAAGGGTCATCACATCCACTGGTCCATTCTAAGAAGGTATGAGATGTGTAATTTTGATTACATATGTTAACTTGTTGGTATTGAAACTGAAATTGTCCATCTTTTCTATATAACATAGCCAATGAGGTTGGAAGATGCTCCTTCGCCACTAGATAGACAACTCCCTTGATGATATCTCAGGCCAATTCCATTAAGATCCAGGCATTTTCAGTTATTAAAACAGTAGAATATCAAATTAGTGAGACATATTCCTAAATTTTTTAAATTGGCAACATATGATTAATAATAGGTACACACCCCACGTGGGCTGGACTCGTTACCCTACTGCCTTGCTGTAAACGTATGCTGTGCACACTCTCTTGTCTCCCTGTCCATCTTAATTTACCTTAGACCAGAGTACTGCAGTAAGGGAGAGGGAAAGAGGAAATGATATCTATTCGTGTGAGTGCCTATGGAAAATTTGCTTTCACCTTTTCGTTGATATGATCATTGAGCTAGACTCAGTGGCAGACACTTGATCACAAGAAACTACCCTAAGCAAGACTTAGTGTCTTCAAGAAGAACCATAATCCCCTCAACACCCCCCCCCCCATTTGGCTTAAACGTGTCCTCCAAAAGTTCATGTACTGGAAACTTGACCCTTACTGTACCAGTGTTAAGAGGATGGGAAATCAATTATGATATTTGAAAGGTGGAGCCTTTAAGAGGTGATTAAAGTGCTAGGACTGAGCCCTTGTGAATGGATTAATCCATTCATGGAGTAATGGGTGTGGTTCTGATGGCTTTATAAGAAGAGCGAGTGAGAAAGTCAGGTCTCTCTTGCTTAATCCATTCTGACACCATTGTCTCCATTGGACCCTGTGAAGAGTTTCTACCAAAAAGAACGCCCTCACCAGATGTGTTCCCTGGACCTTGGACTTCCAACCTCTAAAACTGTAAAAACTAAATTTTATTTTCTTTTTTAATTACCCAGTTTCAGATATTCTGTTGTAAACAACAGGAACAGACTAACATACTCCCTGCCCCACCCCCACCTGCACTCCCACCCCCTCAGTCTCACAAAGTGTGGCTGGTGTGTGTACCTCCTTTTTCTGGTGCTATTGTGAGAATAGAATTCTCACTGCTACTATCTCACTTGAAATCTATGGCCCCAACATGGTGAAACTTTTCTTTCATAGCCCCTGAGATGAGGAAATTGAGGAATCGTCTTTATGTCCTCCCCACCTACCCAACTGGCACATATATTACCAAGGTATCTTTTCCTCAGTGATTTTTCTCTAGTTTCAGGGTGTGAGGCATGTAGAAAAGTTCAGTAACCAAGATTAATAACTGGGAAAGACCGCAGTCTCCCCTTCTTGCAGGTACACACAAATTTTGTGGACAATTCTCTTCCCACTCTGTTCCCTTAACTTTGGAGAAGAGAACCAATAGTGTACCTTTCTCCCTTCCCAAAAGGAAGAGAAAGGATGAATGTTGAGTTCCTTGAAGACTGTATATTCTATAAAGGTGATCTGCCTTATCTCTCATACCTGTTCATATATATTGTGTGGTTAAAAAAAGAAAGAAAGAAAGAAGAGGTTATTTTGGTTTATTTTACAACCAAGGCATCAATTCTCTTCAAAAATTGGGCCTTCTTTCAAGCAGCCTTTGGAAATTTCAGTCACTGCTTTCATCAGACATTTCTGCAGTAATCCTAAAACAATGTGGTGGCTCATATCATATTATTACATTACTCTTACCTAAAACACGAATATTCTATAAACAATCAAATGTGAATTTAAATATATGCACTGCACTCTGTACATACACTCTCTTTTGGCAAAGGAGCTACTTTTCCACAATGTTTGAAATTCCTGTAGCTTCTTGAATTCCTCTTGTAATTTGTTTTTGAAAATATAGTCAGGTCTATCAACGTGACTTCAGTGCAGTTGTGATATCTAGGGAAGAGTAATGAAGCCCCTGGAATATCAATCAAAAATTATTGCTTCTTGGATATTCTCACAAATTCTGTTACATGTTCTGTCACAAATTCTGTTAAATCTTCTGTTATAAGATGAGTCATGGAATCCCATGAAAAGGAAACAATTAGTAACTAGAAATGTAATTTTTGACAGAATATGAGCCATGTCTCTATTCTACAGTGGTCACATCAAGCATGTGTCAGTGTTATAGAATGGTATCAAATCAAGAGACTGAGGAATAGAGAACCATTCACCATTCTCCATGATTTACACTAACAGATTAAGTGCCTAGAGGCCATGGTATTAAGCAGCTCAGAATAGGGCATAATAACAGATTTACAGTCACTATTTTAACCTTTAAATAAGTGCTTGATTACTAAATTCTCTGTAGAAAGTGCTCTTGGGATATGCAAAAAGCATTTAGGAATTTTTATAGCCAAAAAAATGCTTATTTTAAAGGCATAAACAATATTCAGATCACCCAAATTTAAGTGAGAACATGTCCATGCATAACGTAGCTACAGTAGCACATTCTAAAAACATTTTATGTGTAATAAGTTATTTTATTTTCCAATTTCCTCTGAAATTAAATGCTGATTGTTTTCCTGAATCACAGATCTTAACAGCAAGCCTAGAAACCACTGTCAGCCTGTTTATTGTCCTATGATCTTCCAAGAAAAATGGGTATGATCAAAATATACACATTTGGAAGTACTTTTGTTAGAACTAAATGGGATTTGGTAATAAAACAAATAAATAGATCTTCCAAATGAGCCAGTATGCCTGGGAAAGGCTCAGGGTAACCTTCATTTCATATTCTTTTTTACTTCTGTGAGGAAGTGTTCAACATCACAGCCTCCCAAATGCCAACCTTCAACAAATCACAGCAGGTCACCCAGAAATGTCAAATCATCATATGTGAATTTTGTGTTGGAGTTTTCTCAAAGTCTGGGATCATGGACATTACATTAACTTAAAATAATTCTTAGAAATATCTTGAAAAAATATATATCCTTTGTTTAGATTCCCACATAGGAAAACTTTATTATAGTATTTTCAATCATGACTCAATATTGTTCTCTTGAAAAATAAACTTTAATGAGGTCTAAGTTACTTTCTATTCAATTTGCCCACTAGTTCTGTCAGTTTTTGATTCATAGTTTTTGTAGTTCTGTTATTAGTGAATTTAGAATTGTTATATATTCCTAACAAATTGTACCTTTTATCTTTATGTAATAAGAAACTTTATTGTGTGTACTACTTTTTGTCTTAAAATCTACATTGTATGATGGTAACACAGACATTCCAGATTACTCGGATGTGTGGTTTACATGGTATATGCCTTACCTACTCTTAAGTTCAATCTATTTCTGTCTTTATATTTGAACAGCATCTATTGTGGACAATATATATTTGGTTTTTGTTTTATATCCAATTGACAATCTCCACTTTTAAAAGTATATACTGATGTAACTAGGTTTATGTCCATCATCATGCTATACAGTCCCCATTTGTATTTTCTCTCTTGTCTTCTTTCATCTTTCTTTTGGAATAATAGAATACATTTTATTATATATATTTTCCTATCAAAGTATATATATATATATATAAAGTCTTAATTTCATCAACTCACATGTCTTACTTCTCATTTCACACTTCTCATCTCAAAAAGTAATAACCTTAAAAGAGTATAATTCCAATTACCTGCACTTGTCTTTTACACTATTTTTGTTTTGTTTTGTTTTCTGAGTTTTTTGTGCATTTTGGGGGGAAGGGTGGGGTTCTTTTTTTAATTAATTTTTTTTATTGGAATTTGGTTAATTGTTCATATCTGTGGGGTACAGCATTGAATATCAATACCTGCGTGCAATATGTGATGTTCAAATCAGGATAATTACTATATTCTTCATTTTACAGTGAAATCCATTGTCATGGTGCTTTGACCAGTTCCTCCCTTTCACCTTCTCCCACCCCATTTCCCACCTCTGGTAACCTCAGTTCTGTTTCTTCTCTTGAAAGTTCGATATATTATTGTGATTATCATTTATTTGTTTATTTACTTGTTTATTTTAATTCCAACATATAAGTGAGGACATGCAGTATTTCTCTGTTTCTGGCTTATTTCACTTAACATAATTTTGTCTAAATTCATCCGTGTCACTGTGAATGGCAGTATTCCATTCTTTTTACGACAGAATACTATTTTACTGTATAAATGTACCACATTTTCCTTATCCAGTCATCTGCCAATGGACATGTACATTGGTTCTAAATCTTGTCAATTGTAAATACAGCTGCAATAAACATGGGAGTACAGGTATCCCTCCGACTTGATAATTTCCTTTCTTACATATTCCCAGCAGTGGAATTGCTGGGTTGTTTGGCTGGTCTATCAGTAGCTGTTTGAGGAGCCTACATAGTGATTTCCACAATACTTGCACTAATTTACAGTCCCACCTTACTTTCTCCACATCCTTTCCAGCATTCGTTATTCTCCATCTTTTTGAGAATAACCAGTCTAGCTGGAGTGAGGTGATATCTCATTGTGGTTTTGAATTGAATTTCCCTGATGCTGAGTGATGTTGAGCATTTTTTCATGTGCCTGTTGGCCATTCATATATCTTCCTTTGAAAAATGCCTATTCAGCTCCTTTGTTCATTTGTTAATTGGGTTATTTGTTTTTTTACTATTAAGTTGTTAGAGTTTCTTGTACATTATGGATATTAATCCTTTGTCAGATGCATACTTTGTAAATATTTTCTTCCACTCTGTAGGTTGTCTTTCACACCATTAATTTTCTCTTTTGCTGTGCAGAAGCTTTTTAGTTTGATATAATCCCATTGTTTATTTCTCTTTTTGTTGCCTGTGCTTTTGGAGTCATATTCATAAAGTCTTTGCCCAGTCCTACTTCCTGAAGTGTTTCCCTTATGTTTTCCCTTAGGAGTTTTATAGTTTCAGGATGTATATTTAATTCTTTAATCCATTTTGAGTTGATTTTGGTATATGGTGAGAGGTGTGGGTCTAATTTCATTCTTCTATGTGTGGCTGTCCAGTTTTCCCAGCACCATTTTTTGAAGAGACAGTCTTTTCCCAAATGCATGTTTGTGGTGCCTTCATTGAAGATCAGTTGGCTATAGGTATCTCGATTGATAATCTGGGTTCTCATTCTATTCTATTGCTCTGTATGTCTGCTTTTATGCCAGTGCCATGCTGTTTTGCTTATTATAGCTTTGTAGTATAGTTTAAAGTCAGGTAGTGTTGTGCCTCCAGTTTTATTTTTTTTGTTGTTCAGAATTGTTTTGGCTATTTGTGGTCTTTTGTTATTCTGTATAAATGTTAGGATAGTTTTTTCCATTTCTGAGAAAAATGTCATTGAAATTTTGATGGGGATTGCATTGAATCTGTAGATCACTTTGGGTAATATGGAAATTTTCACAATGTTAATCTTTCCAATCCTAGAGCATGGGATATCTTTCCATCTTCTTGCATCCACTTTATTCTCTCAACAGAGGTTTGTAGTGCTCATCATAGAGATTTTTCACATCCTTGGTTAACTTTATTCCTAAGTGTTTTATTTTTTTGGTGGCTATTGTAAATGGACTAACTTTCCTGATTTCTTTTTCTGCATGTTCACTGTTGGAGTATAGAAATGCTACTGATTTTTGTGTGTTGATTTTGTATCCTGCAACTTTGCTGAAATCATTTATCAACTCTAAGAGTTTTTTTGTAGAGTCTTTAGGCTATTCAATATATAGGATCCACAAAAAGGGACCGTTTGACTTCATCTTTCCCAATCTGGATGCCCTTTATTTCCTTCTCTTCTCTGATTGCTCTGGCTAGTGCTTCCAACACTATGTTGAATAGGAGTGGTGAGAGTGGGCATCCTTGTCTAGTTCCTGTTCTTAAGGGAAAAGCTTGCAGCTTTTCCTCATTCTGGATGATATTGGCAGTGGGCTTATCATATATGGCTTTAAGTGTGTTGAGATACTTTCCTTCTAACTTGTAGAGAGTCTTTATCATGAATGAATGCTGATGAAACAAAAAGTTGTTTTTTTGAAAAGATAAATAAAATTGACAAACCTTTAGCAAGGCTAACTTAGAAAAGAAGAGAAAAGACCCAAATAACAAAAATTAGAAATGAAAAAGGTGATATTGCAACTGATACCTCAGAAATACAAGAAATCATTAGAGAATACTATAAACAACTATATGCCAAAAAACTGGAAAATCTGGAGGAAGTGGATAAATTTCTTGACACATACAAACTACCAAAACTGAGCCAAGAATATATAGAAAATCTGAAAAAAACAGTAACAATAAAAGAAATTGAAGCTGTTATTAGAAGGCTCCCAACAAAGAAAAGCCCAGGACTGGATGGGTTCACTGCAGAATTCTACCAAACCTTCAAAGAGGAATTGATACCAATGCTCTTCAAACTATTCCAAAAGATTGAAACAGAGGCCATTCTCTCATTCTATGACAGAAACATCACCCTGATACCAAAACCAGACAAAGATACACCAAAAAAAGAAAACTACAGGCCAATATCCTTGATCAATATAGATGCAAAAATCCTCAATAAAATACCAGCTAACAGAATACAGTTACACAAACGCAAAATTATACACCATGATCAAGTGGGATTCATCCCAGGGATGCAAGTTTGATTCAACATATGCAAATCAATAAATGTGATACATCACATCAATAAATGCAAAGACAAAAACCATATGATTATCTCTAGAGACACTGAAAAAGCATTTGACAAAATTCAACATTTGTACAGTGCTTCTCTTTGAAAAAAATCAGTATCCTTATCCTCTGGTCACCTATATAATTTCTTTATTTCCCTTACAACAGATTTTTTAATAGATTAATTTATAAGTTTTGCACATATAATTTCATTTCTGTATCTTTGACACAAAACATGGTGTTTATGTTAGAGCAGGTTTTGATAAACTCTTATTGAACATAAATGTATATATTTCCTCATCCTATCCTTACTAAACTCTTGACAAGATACTAGAGTATTATTTAAAATAGTGTTCTTTGGAGTATAGACACCAAACAAATTAGAAAGTCTCTAACGAGTTATATCTTATATACAAAAAAAGTTTAGAAGTAAAATAGTCTTGAAGTCTTGCTTATGATTATTTTGAGTAGTAATGCTCACCCTCTTCCAATCTCACTTAGGTGATGGGTCTTCTTGTTGGATTCCAGGTAAATAAAGGATATTTATAGTCAGTGGGAAAAATTCAACTCTACTTATATTGTTCAGAGATTTGTAAGACACTGCAGAAAAAACTCAAATTCAGCATTCACCTAACAATAATTATTACATATTGAAAAAATGCATCTATCACACTGAACATTCAATGGAATCTTAGCAGGCAAATATTCTGCTTTTAGTAGTACCCCCAAAAGGTTTTCTAACTCTAAAAATTCTTCACCTCACCACATTTACTGACAAAAATCATTTACCACATAAAAAGACACATAATCTGTGTGTAACTCAAAATGCAAATACTTGCAAAAACTTTCACAAAGTATTTGTGTATCATTGTTGGAAACTCTAGTGAACTATGAATCATAACACTCTTCACTCAATAGAACTCTAAAAATAAGCTGAATATGAACTCAGTAATCTCAGAAATGCATCTAATAGACTGATATGACTTTTTCTCTAAGATTTTTCATGTTTCCTTTGATGTGTTTGTATGCACATGTATATGCACTCAAATTTACCTTAAGCAGTTTTTTAGGTTCATGATAAACTTCCCCAATGTCTCCCCTTAAAAAAAATACCAGAGTATATTACAGTAAATAAGATCATTATAGCCACGAATAGAGAATTAAGGTAATTGGGTTCATTAACATGGGTAAGAATTCTCTTGCTTTTTTTTCCAGAATACTTGTGTATTTCTAAACTCTGTGTCATATCTCCCTGCAGGGGCAGGAGGAGGAAAGAAGAGAATTATTTTTGACATATTTTGGGGGAAAGCAGAAGGTGGAAAGTGTGCTTGATGCTAAAAAGGAAAAGTTAAAATAATACCTTACAATATAAATACACAGAGTCTAATAACAGTGAACTTACAACTGCCTACCTCCTAAAAGTTCAGAGCAGCTGTAAGTATCTACATGAGGCAGGGACTTTAATTTGGAATTTGGGAGTTTTCAGTCAAGGACTTTGAATCAAAGATCAGGTGACATGAATTCACAAAGGGTAAGGAAAAGAGAATAAAAGAACCAGGCACATGTGAAGGTTGACATGAAGAAAGTTTTGGCAGAGGTCAGAATTAGAACTATACTTAGACCCTACAAAGTAGATAATTAATAGATATTTGCTGGGTGAATAAATGGAGTGATTGTATCAAGTTCAACAATCTATTTCCTGTGTAACAAAGCATGGCAAAACTTTTCAGGTGAAAATAGCAATAATGTATTTTTTTTATGATTCTGTGGGTTTATTGAGTCCATTGGCCATTGGCTGGGGCCAACTCAGTTTTTCTATACATTCTCTCTCTCTCTCTCTCCCCCCCCCCACATGATTTCTCTCCAGCGGGGTAGCCTGGACTTTCTTATACGAATGGTGGCTGTATTTCACAACACTGCAGCACAACAAAGGTGACTATACACTGATGCCCTCAAACTGATGTTTAAGTCATGAAATGTTGGTTTACATGGGAATTAATAAACTAATATCTAAAGACACTTTACATTTTCTAAAAGACAGGCACCATACCAATGTATGTAATTATGATGTGATTAAACATATTGACAAGTTATATCTTTTATGTATTCTAATCCATTAAAAATTAATTAGGATGCCTATATTTTAAAATATTATATATAACTACTATTTTCCTTTTGACTATTATAAGTATACAACTTAGTGGCATTAATTACAATCACAATGTTAATCACCCATCACAATCTATTTCCAAAACTTTTAATTAACTCAAACAGAAACTCTCTACCCATTAAGCAGTAACTCCACATTATCCCCTATACTCAGCCCATGGTTACCTCTAACTTATCTACTTTCTCTCTCTGTGAAATTGCCTATTCCAGATATTTTATGTAAATGTAGTCTTACAATCTTTGTCCTTTTGTACTTGGCATAATTCACTTAGCCCAATGTTTTCTAGATTTATCCATGTTGTAGCATGTATCGGTACTTTATTCCATTTTATGGGTGAATAATTTTTCACAATATGTAAAAACCACATTATGTTTAGCCATTTACTTGGGTTGTTTCAACCTTTGACTATTTTAAATGATGAAAATTGACCTACAGATGTCTGTTTGAGTCCCTGTTTTGATTTCTTTTGGATATACATCAGGAGTAGATTTGCTGAGTCATACAGTGGTTCTATCTCTAACTTTTTGAGGTAGATGTATGTTTTATATTGAGCACATCAATAGGTACTGGAATCCAAAAGTCTTTCCACTAAAACATGTTCAAATATAAGTACCATGTGTTTTGTTTTTTCATTTAAAATTTTTTCTTCTTGTGTTATTTATCTATACACACACACTCCACCATAGATGTTCTCTGCTATGATTTTTTAAATTTATTGTTATTATTATTTATTCTATATTTTATTATAGAGTTGAGAATACATAAGAACATGGTTTGCTTAATTTGATTATCTTCACCCATCCCCTAAATTGGCTGGAGTGCGTAAGTTATCTTTTGTCTTTATCTCCATCCATTCCTAAACTAGGTTACCTATTATCCCCTGCAACCTGTTGCATCTAGTCACATAAGCTCTTCAGTTAGGAAATTAGTTTTGATGCTCAAAATATTGCACCTGAACTAAGATGACCCATGACCAAAATAAAATGATGGTGATATTTAATCATTCCTTAAAGACAAAAGAAACACACTGCTATCAATCTTGATTTTAAAATATTTTATTAACTTTTAATCTCTTTATATTGCTCTTAAATCATCGGAAGCCACCTCTGTTTGCTAATTGGTAAATGCAAGCAAACAGCAAACAAATGAATGAATATCTATGGAAGGAAACAGAAAACTCAGAAGCCAGAATCTGTTTCTATTCTATGTATATTTATTTTTGTTGACATGGTGTTGAGTGCTTATGGTTATAATTTTTATAGAGGCATATAATGTAATTTGCCAATAGCTGAGCAAGTTTATGTATATATGCTACAATTGAATCAACCCAAGTTTCACCCAGAGCTTCTTAACTTCCACAACTCCACACTTAAGCATATTTCACAGGCCTAAACTTGAGACATTAGAACCATGACTCTCAACTGTTTGGCAATTTCTAAGATCAGGGTAAATGCTATTGCAGAATAATTGGTGAGCAGGAAGGAGACAAATCAGCAGAACAAATCCATATGCTAAATGCAGAGTCACTCTGAACCACCCAAGATTCAAATGTTCAGGGAAAGTGTCAGGGAACAACAGATTTTTTTTTTTTTTTTTTTTGGCCTTTTTACATCTTGAAAGACATCTTAAAGAAAGGGAAATGATTAATGGGCAGCCTTGCAAAACCTCTGCTAGGATTAATAAATGGGAAATCCCTATCACCAACCTCATCTAAGAAGGCACTGATCATAACTTTGCATCTTAATAACATTTTAATGCCAGCTCTAGATTCATTGCATTTTTATGGAAATTTAAACCATGCCAAGTGTGGAATGCTTCCAATAATAAGCATGATAATGCAAAGAGATTTTGATTAACACCAGCTACTGAAAAAGCAGGAATGTTATATGAGGAACTGAAAGTCTGCCCAAACTCTGGCCCTTTTAATATTAGTCCAACAGAAGTTACTATATTTACAGTATGTGTGTACATTTGGGTTTCTATCTGTGAATACTATTTTTTACTAAGATTTAAGACAAGAAATTTTTGCTCATTATGAATAGTTTTTGTCATGAGCATTCTTATAAGTTTTATTCAGCAGTGCATTTTTCACAGCTAGGAAATTTCTATTCACAACTTTATTCCTAAACCTACCACAAGCAGAACACAACGCATTCAGTTATCTGTGAAATTGTGGAAGAAACACAAAGCTTCTCAATTCAAAATTATGAAACCCAAGAAAAAGATAAATTATGGCAGTTCTACTTCAGAAATCACATCAAAAGTTGCACTTTATATGATTTTAGAATCTGGCTTCCTAATTACATGACTATCATATATAACACACCAACATGGTATTCCTGAATAAGTTACATACACTAACACTTTGAGACAGTGGAAGTTCCAAAAATCATCAATGTTTTGCGCTTGTTGGCATTTCTGAAGTAGACAGGACCTGGGGAAGATATCACCAAATTCACAGATTGAAAGCTAGGGAATAATATAGATGTATAAAGTATAATAATCCTTTGGTGGTGATAATATGTTTCTCTCCTTTTAGCATATATGCATTGGTACCCTGCTAATGCTATTAAAAACTCTGCTACCTTGGATTTAAGTTTAGGTAATTTCCGAACAAAACAAGGTGTGATTAATTTTAAAAACTAAAAATAGTATTTCTAACTTATAAGCTATTATCAAACAGATGACACTTATGCAATATTAAATAATTTTACATTGTCAGTAAATAAAGTGGTCAGTCATGGCTTTATTTGATGGCATGAATGTCAAGTGCAAAGGCTTCTCACAAGCTTCATCTGTCCCATCATTCTCAAAAACACTATCTAATAACTCCACCCCATATTCCAACTACACCAAACCTCTTTCTTTTTCTTCATCACCTCTTATTTCTTACACACTTCCATGTATTCACTTACTGATTTATTCTTAAAATTTTAAGAATATACTTGTACAAAGCAGAGGGCTAAATGACGGGTCTTCAAAAATGATCAAGCCAGAAATGACCACTGTCTTCACTGAATGTACAATCGAGTTAAAAGGTCTGCACATTTCTGTACATAAATTTTCCTCTTCTTGGAATATGCCCCTCCTTTCTCTCTTGCTTGAGTTACCCCCTCAACATTCATCATTCAACTCAGGTAGAGACTCCCTTTGAAGCCTTCCCTAATTCATCCTCTAAGAAATGTCAAAGTTTCTCTCTTTGATACTTTCATAATTTCTTGTAAATGACTCTGTAATAACTTATATTAGTAGGAAACATTTATTTACATGTCCTTCTATCCTCTACCAGACTGTGAAATTCACAAGAGCAGAAACCATGGCTAATTCATCATAGTGCTTGGTGTACAGTTAAATTCAAATAGGTCAATTGGTTTGATGAATAAATGAATAAGAATAGAGTAGCTTCCCTCATTTGCTATCTTTCCCCAAAATGCTTGGCATTTGTTCCATATGTATATTTGACTTTCCTAACTATAGATATATATTTAACTGATCTTGATATAGGCAAAGAATTTCTAAATTTTAGGGGAAAATCACAAAACAGAAAATAAGATAGATTTTATCATAGAAATTCTAAGAAAAAGGTATAAGAACGTATCAAAAATTTAAAAGATAGGTGATGAATGAAAAAGATGTGTTTATTGAAAAGACAACTGTTCAACTCTACTATGAATCATTAAATTAATCAAAGGAATGTAAACTAAAGCAATAATGAGGTAGAATTCATTTTCTAAGTAGAGGAAATTGTTTTTCTTTTAATGCTGGTGTAAAACTCAATGGTTTTGAGAATGTAGCCAAGTGGACACTTGTATATACTACTAGTCAAAGTACACTCTTTCAGGAAAGAAGGGGTGAAAAATACCATTTATTTTATGTCTGTAGACTCTTTACCATTGTCCTACTGAATGTATCATCATAAGTTATCAGTAAGTAGAAAGACACACGGAAATCCCATGTCAGTAATATCACAGTTTTTAAATTGTTTAAACTGTTTGCAAGGATGTTGTTACCAATAACTATCAAAAGGGAATTCTCTGTTTCTAACCAACAGAAAGTTAAACTACCTACTTTATCCTGAAACCGTGAGTCTCGTTGCTATGATTTGAATGTCCCCCCCACTCATGTTGAAACTAAATTCCCAATATAGTACTTAAAAGATAAGGTCTTTAAGAGTACTTAAAAATAGCTATTTGCTTGTAAATGGATTAATCCATTTATGGACTAATGGGTGAGTGGATGAATGGGTTATCTTAGGATTGGCACTAAGGGCTTTAAAAGGAGAGAAAGAAGCACACTGGGGGAGGCAAAACCCTGTGCCACTGACACTGGAGAAGCCACACACAGCTTCCATGGACAAGATCCACAAAAGCCACCACCACAGGTACTACTGCTACAAGGACAGCTTGCTGCCACGATAACATCCACAACCATCTTGCAGGTGGCCCACCACATATTTGACTTCATTGACACAAGGAGAATTGCATGAGGAGCCTGGAAAAAGAGGAAGAAATCTTTCTACTCAAAGTCCACTCTAGAGTAATAGAAGAGGCAACCGATCTACAAAATGAACAGAAATTAATAAGGATACTAGAAATATGAAGAAACAAAAAACAGAAAATATGACACTGACAAAGAAATTTATTAACTCCCAAATACCAGACTCTACAGAACAGAAAATCCTTGAAATGACTGAAAAGGAATTCCAAATGACTATCTTAAGGAAACTCATGAGATAAGAGAGGATTCAGTTAGACAACACAACAAAATGAAAAAAAAGTCAAGGAATTGAAGGAATGAATTTACTAAGAGATTAATACCTTAAAAAAAGAATGTAGCAGAACTCATGGAACTGAAAGATGCACTCAGTGAAATAAAAAGCACAACCAAGAGCAAAGTAACAGAATAGAGCAAGCAGAAGAAAGAATTTCTGAACCTGAAGATGGTCTATGCAAAGTAAACCAGGCAGACAAAAAGAAAAAAGAATTTAAAAAAAATAAAGTCTAAGACAGCTAGCCAAAAACTTTAAGTACACAAACATCTGAATCATGGGTGTTCCAGAAGGGGAAGAGAAAGATAAAGGCATTGAAAATGTATGTAATGAAATAATAACAGAAAACTTCCCAGGTATAGGGAGACACACAGGCCTTCAGATCCAGGAAACTGAAAGAGCCCCAAATAGAGTCAATCCTAAAAGATCCTCTCTGAGTCTCATTATAGTCAAAATAGCAAAGCTCAAAGACAAAGAGATAATCATAAAAGAAGCAAGAGAAAAGTGTCAAGTCACTTATAAGGGATCCCACGTTGGATTAACAGCAGAATTCTCAACTAAAACTCTACAGGCAAGAAGAAAATGGAATAACATAATCAAAATACTAAAAGAAAAAAATTGTCAGCCGAGAATACTATACCCAGCAAGGCTATCCTTCAGAATTAGGGAAAAATAGTGTATTTTCCAGACAAACAAAAACTGTGGGAATTTATCATCACATGACCAGTCTGCAAGGAATTCTCAGGGGAGTTCTGCATCTGGAATTTGAAAAACAATAATCACTACCATAAATACATGAGAAAGAACAAAACCCACTGGTAAAATACAAATGCAAATGAGAAAGAAAAAAGAAATTAAATCTTACCCCCTCAAAAAAAAAAAAACAGCAACAAGCATTGAAGACCAATAATAAAAAGGGAAGAAAGGAGCAAGAGATATTTAAAACATCTAAATAAACACTGATAAAATGCCAAGAATGAGACAATACCTCTCAATAACTACCCTAAATGCAAATAGATTAAACTCCCCACTAAGAGGACATGTACTGACTGACTGGATTAAAAAGATAGACATGACTATACACTATCTTCAAGAGACTCACTTCCCCTGTAAAGATGCACACAGACTAATAGTGAAGAGATGGGAAAAGATATACCACGCAAATGGAAACCAAAAATGAGGAGTAGTTACTCTTATATTGGATTAAATAGACTTTAAACCAAAAACCATAAAAAGAGAAAAACAAAGTGACTATGTAATAATAAAGGGATCTATCCAGTAAGAAGACATAACAGTCATCAATATATGTGTACCCAACATAGGAGCACCCAGATATATAAAGCAAACACTATTAGACCTAAAGAAAGAGACAGACCCCAATATGATAATAGTGGGAGACCTGAACTGAAACAGAGGTCACTGTCCCAAACTTATTCTATGAGGACAGCATCACCTTGATACAAAACCAAAGATACAACAACAACAAAGAAAACTATAGGCCAATATCTCTGATGAACATAGATGCAAAAATCCTCAATAAAATATTAACAATCCAAGTACGTACAGCAACACCTCAAAAAAATTATACACCACAATTAAGTGGAATTCATCCTGTGGATGCAAGGATGGTTCAACATATGCAAGTCAATAAATGTGATACACCACATTAACAAAATCAAGGACAAAGACCATATGATTATCTCAATAGAAGCAAAAAAAGCATTCATCCAAATTCAACATTTGCTCATGATAAAGACTCTCAGCAAATTAGCTGTGGAAGGAAAGCATCTCAACACAATAAAAGCTATTTTTGGTGAGCCCATCACCAATATCACCCTGAATGGGGAAAAACTGAGGGCTTTTCCCACAAGAGCAGGAACAAGATAAGTATGCCCACTCTCACCACTCCTATTTACCATACTGCTGGAAGTACTAGCCAGAGCAATTAAGCAAGAGAAAGAATTAAAGGACATCCAGATTGGAAAGAAAAAATCAAACTGCCCTTGTTTACAGATGATGTGATCCTACATATAGAAAAACCTAAAGGCTGTATCGAAAAACTCTTGGAGCTGGTTAATAATTTTGGTAATGTTGCATGATTCAAAATCACTGCCCCAAAATCAATTGCATTTATATTCTCCAATAATGAACTAATAGAAAGAAAAATCAAGAAAGTAAGTCCATTTATAATAGTAACCAAAAAAAAAATAAAGCACGTAGGAATCAATTTAATCAAGGAGGTGAAAGATCTCTACAATGAGAACTACAAATCACTGCTGAAAGAAATTAAAGAGGACATAAAAAGGTGGAAAGACATTCCATGCTCCTGGATTGGAAGAATTAACAATGTGAAAATGTCCATACTTCCTAAAGTAATCTATAGATTCAATGAAATTCCCATCAGAATACCAATGACTTCTTCACAGTCATGGAAAAAACAATCCTAACATTCATATGGGACAACAAAACACCCTGAATAGCCAAAACAATCCTGAGCAAAATACATAGCTGGAGGCATAACACTACTTGACTTCAAATTAAACCATAAAGCTATAGTAATCAAAACCGCATGCTACTGGCATGAAAATAGACACTTGAACCAATGGAAAAGAATAGAGATCCCAAAAATCAAAGATTATACTTTCAGAGATAATTTCTATAGTTTGTCAGAAATCAACCCACAGACTTAGAGCCAACTGATCTTTGACAAAGTCAACAAATACATACATTAGGGAAAAGAGTGCCTCTTCAATAAATGGTGCTGGGAAAATTTGATATCCATATTCAGGAGAATGAAACTAGACCCATATTCCAAAATCAACTCAAAATGGATTAAAGAATTAAATATGCATCCTATAACTATAAAACTCCTAAAAGAAAACAGGGGAAACACTTTCAGGAAGTAGGACTGGACAAAGACTTTATGAATATGACCTCAAAAGCACAAGCAACAAAAGATAAAAATAAATAAATGGGATTTTATCTAACTAAAAATCTTCTGAACAGCAAAATAAGCAATTAACAAAGTGAAAAAACAACCTACAGAGTGGGAGGAAATATTTGCAAATTATGCATCTGACAAGGAATTGATATCCAGAATATATAAGAAACTCAAACAACTATACTCTAGAAAGACAAATAACCCAATTTAAAAATGTACAAAGGAGATGAATAGACATTTTTTAAAGGAAGATAAACAAGTGGTCAACAGATATATAAAAAAAAAAAAAAATGCTCAACATCACTAAGCATCAGGGAAATGAAAATTAAAACCACATTGAGATGTCATTTCACCTGTTAGACAGGCCATAATCAAAAAAAGAGAATAACAAATGTTGGTGAGGATGTGGAGAGAGAGGAACACTTCTGCACTGTTGTTGGGACTGTAAATTAGTACAGCTACTGTGGAAAACAGTATGGAGTTTTCTCAAACAACTACAGATAGAACTACCATATGATCCAGTAATCCCACTTCTAAGTAAATACCCAAAGGAATGGAAATCATTGTGTTGAAGGGATACATGCACTCCCATATTCATTTTAGCTTTATTTACAACAACCAAGACATGGAACCAATCTAAATGTCCATCAACGGACGACTGGATAAGGAAAATGTGGTATTTATGCACTATGGAATATTACTCAGCCATAAAAACAAATGAAATTCTGCCATCTGCAGTAACATGGATGAGCTTGGAGAAAATTATGTTAAGTGAAATAATCCAGGAACAGAAGGAAAAATACCTCATGTCCTCACTTTAAGTGGGAGCTAAGAGAGAAAGAAGGAAGGAAAGACCATAGTGGTGTGTTGGATTTGCAGAGGGAGAGAAAATACCTAGGTTTGTGGAAAGGAGGGGAGAGAGGTAGGAAGGCTTGGGAGAGTTTGGGTGGGGAGCAAGGGGAATAATTGCAATTTGTAGTAATGGGCATGTTGATAGTATTGATCTGATCATCACATCTTGGGCACAGGTGGTGACAATCAGCTTCATACCCCATGAATATGCATAATCATTGAAAAATATTAAAAAATAAAGAAAAAAAAGAAGCACATTGATATCACGTGATACCCTACATTGTCACAGGACTCTGTAGAGAGTCTCCACCGACAATAAGGCCCTCACCAGGTGCACTGCCCCCCTCAAATTTGGACTTCTGCTTGGCCTCCTAAACTGTGAGAAATAAATTTCTTTACATATTATCCAGTTTCAGGTATTCTGTTATTAGTGACAGAAAATGAACTATTACAGTCATAATTTTTAAAATGTTTTTTAGTAGCTTCTTTGGAAAAAAAATATATGTTTTTTTGAGATTTTCCAGTTCTCTGTCTTTCTTTGTGATGGCATAGAAGCAAATGAAGCAATTAAATACTATTTGTTTCCAATTATCTACTTTCTGGTTGTACAGAAAGTAATTGGTCTTTGGTGAAGGATCATTATTATGAGTTAAATTGTATTACCACAAAATCCACTTTGAAGTCCTATCTTTTGGTACTTGTTGATATGGCCTTTTTGAAAATAAGTTCTTTGCAGACGTAATAAGTTAAGATGAGGTCATTATGATGGGCCCTAATCCAACATGACTGGTGTGCTTATAAGAAGATAAATTTTGACAGTTACACACAGAGAAGCAAACACCACGTAAAGGCACACACAGAGAAATGTTATGTGACCAAGGAGGCAGAGGTTGAAGTGATGCATCTACAAGCTAAGGAACACCTATGGCTAACAGATGCTTGAAAAAACAAGGATCCTTCCTTAGAGGCTTCTGAGGGAGCATGGCTCTGGAACACCTTGATTTTGGACTTCAGTTCCACTGTAACGGTGAGAGAATAAATTTCTGTTGCCTCAAGCCACCCAGTTTGTGACACTTTATTACAACAGTCCTGGGAAACTGATACAACTATGGTCAATTTTCCACGTTCAAATATTTTGTATTAGGTTGAACAGTTTTACTATCCTAATTACTACATGATTTAAGTCAGAAATTTTAAATTCTTAAATTTTATTTCCAGTGGCCATTATTGAGACAAAATAGGAAGACAACAATGAAATCATGAGAACAGAGTAACTTGGGTAGAACATCTGCTGAACAAAGCAGCTCATCCAGCTGATGACTGGGTACCAGTGACATCATTAGTAACTCTTTCTTTGCATCTCACTGTTCAGATTCAGCTGTCCAGCTAAAACCTTCTCCTTATACAATGGGACACTTGTACTCTCTGCAAAGGATTCAATTGTGGTTAGAGTTGAGTGGTAATCTAACAAACACCTGTTGGCTTTAATTGCCAATAGGAAATCTTGATAAATACCTTTTTTCCCTGAGACAGTGAACATTTATTAAAGGCCAGCAGTATATGTGTTTACTTCATGTTTCAAGAAAATGCAGAAAAAAAAAAAAAAGTATGAAATCTAGCCCCTACATAAATCCTAAGAGTTTTTGATCTACTTGCTAGCCAAATACATTAACATTATCAATGGAAACCTAGTGATCCTTTAAAATGTAACATAAGTATCAGCTAGATAATGTGTTTTGTTGCATTAGAACACACCATTTGTATCAATTTCTTTCATTAAATCATTTTGGAAGACTAGTTCATTCTGCTGATAAGAAAGCATTATGTTAACCTATGAACTACTATCATATATGTTCCAATTCTTGCTTTAGTGAGAAATCTTACTAAAGGAACAACTTTGGTTGAGTTTGGATAAACTCAGCTAAAGTTATTACCATTCAACACTAGAAAATTAATTTGGACAAAATCTGTCATCATTGTACACATTCTATCTAGAGCAATCCCATCTACTACCACATATGCAATCTTCATCTATGCTTGTAATTTTAAAATGTATTTGCTCGCCTCTATACTCCTACTAAATTCTGTATATAGAAAGATCTATATCAAATTGCATATTGGACATTTCCAGGGCTAGGTCCAGTAAACAATTCAAATATATTATAGGCAAAATCAAATACCTTGTCTGTATTTTTCCACCTAACCCCACCATTGGTTGCTTCTTTTATGTTCCCTGTTCCAATGAATAGCACCTCTCTCCATGCAGATACCACATCAGAAACCTAGACCTAGCCTTGACTTATTCACAGTCTTATCTTGAGGATTTTATTTAATATAAATCACTAGCATCCTTCTTTATCTCCCTGTTCTTTCTATAGATTACTTTGTCATTGCTGCAATTCTGGGTTACTGCAACAGTCTTATAGTCTTGTAACTGATATTCTGGCCTCCACTTCTGCTCATCTGTAATTTATTGCCTCATACCGACTTTTCTAAAGCAAAAATAACATCAGGTCGGTACCTCTTTGGAACTTTTAAAGGCCTTCACAATTAACCACACAATACACAACACAGTTAGAAATCCTTCATAAGACTTAACACGTCTTTCATTGTTTAGTTCTCTGCTTAATGTTCCTATTCACCCTTTGCTCTTAGAATTCCTCTCACCCTGTCATTTTTTCTTCTTAAACATGTCTCTGTTTTATTTTGATTTTTTTCTCTAGGCCTCTGTATGTGTCCTCCTATTTACAAAAAATCATACTTCTCCTCTGTTGTTTCCCAGGTTTGTTCTTATTCCTTTTTTTTTTTTTTTTTTTTTTAGCTTGGACATGTCTCTCTCACCACTTTTTCCAAGAAGTATTCCCTGGATGAGTCAGAAACTACAGTTTTTGCCCACATCATGGTTCCTTAATTGTATTGTAAATACCCATTTATTGTCTTTATTCCTCACCATATGAGAGCTCTGTATTGGACAAGAATATGTTCCCCGTGACGTTATCATCTTCATCCCATTGGAGAGTACATGATAGATTTTTAATAGATGTTGAATTAAGCATTTAAATGTTCATGTACTGGCATTAGTTTCTTAGCAAGCCAGGGACTACTCTGTGATTACACAAAGTAATAAATGATTCCAGACCTTGGAGTACAGACTATATGTTTTCTTCTAAGCACCTCTATGGATACTTAGGTTGACAGATTTAAAGGGGGTCCCTGAAATTTCTACATCAGCCCTAGCAGAAGATCTGGGAAGGAAATGGGAAACCCTGGGCATATCTCAGCTATGACCCATTTTATAACCCATTCTGTCACAGACGGTCTCTGAAAGTGGAGTTCTGTATGTTCTTACTTATAGTTCTTCCCACCAATAAAATGATAGTCTGCCTTAATAGCTATCTCCCAAAGAAAGGCTCTATAAGGATTTATGACTTTATTTTTGAAAAGAGTACATTAGTATTTTCCAAATGAAGATAATCTATGGATTAATAGCATTTTTTTAAAAAACTACAAGTTTTATTCTGTGTTATCAAAACAGCAGCTAGCACCTACCAAAAGTATTTGGTTCCATTTCATTTTGGTAAGGACCCATTACCAGTAACACAGTTAAATGTCTTTATGTAAAAGAAAAAAAGGACCACAACAAAATGCTGAACTTTCAGAAGGAGAGAACAAACCTAAGGACATAGAGATGCGGGGAGGGAGGGAGGGAGTTTGGGAAGTGACAGCTCAGGCAAAGGGCATAAAGAAATATCACAATTTGTAAGACTGAACACTCTAATAATAAATTAAAAAAATTTTAATGTCTTTCTATAGCCTTCTCATGATTATAATTTTCCTTGGAATCCCAGACAATCATGGTAATAAATTTAATTACCAAAGTTGACACTTTTTTCCATCTACTTCCTTACCTCTAAATTCTTCCCTAGCTACTCCTGATCTCCTCTCAAGATTGAGATAGATAGACAGAGGGAGATGATAAACAGAAAAAAGTGAAAGCAGAGAAACTAGTAAAAAGAAGACACTTCTAATGATGTAGGTCACCTCAGAAAACACTTCTCAGGTACTTCAAAATGTCAACAGGCCCACCCCATTTTGTTTATAGCAGCATGAGGCACAGTGACATTCAATTACTTTTTTTTCTTTCCAGACAAATTACTGGATTGTCTACACCACACTGAGAAATACCCAGAGTATACACTGATTTGACAAAGATTTCCAAAGCAATATTTATAGTTGAATAGGAGAATATGGGCATCAATTTCTAGATTTCAGAACTATAATTTAAACACTATGGTATAAATCAGGCTGAAATATTACATATGATACAATCAAACAACAACAGAGAACCGGCAAATAGAGACAGATATTTCTCCTTGGTGTCACTTTTGAAAACTGGCAGAAAAAATAAGAGATTTGGGGCAGTAATATGCGT
The DNA here is from genome assembly GCF_027409185.1 of Cynocephalus volans. Lineage (NCBI taxonomy): Eukaryota > Metazoa > Chordata > Mammalia > Dermoptera > Cynocephalidae > Cynocephalus > Cynocephalus volans. The sequence goes on from NC_084461.1 coordinate 88,657,193, forward strand.
TTCTCTCATTAAAACAATCTCCTAGATGGCTTTGTCTTTTGCTATATTACTAGCAACCTCCCCCGTCATCACTCGCTAAAGGAACACAGTAAAAATACTAGTCATGGGTGAGGTTTACAGCCTGTCTGCATTTGTAGATGGTTCATGGCTCTGTGTAATCTCACTCTCAGTATCCACAATGTTAACTTAAATCAGAGTCTTTTGGTGAGTGACCTTTACACCCTGGAAAGTATTATCCCCATTTTACAGACAAGGAATTAGTGGCTCAGACAGATTAAAGTTCTTCCCCATCAAAACACAGACAGTATGTGGTGGGGCACAAACTCCAATTTAGTTCTTTCTGATTCCAAAGTTCAGTTTCCTTCTATAGGACAATCTTAGCTTCAAGAGCTTCTCGAAACCAGAGAGATATAAAAAGAGTTGAAGCAAGAAGTGTCACACAAAAACTGGTAAAGACCCCCTATCCAGGAAGTATCCAGGAAAATAGTGTTTTAAGAGGACATTTTTACTAATGGTCACTTATCTTTAGAAAGCACATACTATAATTGGTTTTATTGCAGAAGTCTCTGCCACAATCCGCAGTGCTGGTGTATTCTGTGATCCTTCTGGCTACAAATTACCATTTAGGGATGTCACAGTGGTCCATTTTTAAACACAGATGGGGCAACAGAGATCAAAGTAGATGGATCAAAAATGACTCTGTCCAAAACAATTTCACATTATAAAAATGCCAATAATTTCATGAAACTAAAGCTATTTAATACAGACCAAGAGATTGTCTAAAGCATAGGCTAAAAGGAAAATGTGGTAAGCAAAAACTGAGCTGTCACATCACCCTCACCCTAATATTCTACAGGTTTGTTACAGAAAATCCTGGTGATAAGTGATTTTTCTCACCTTTAATGTTAGTGCCTTCCCAGTAAATTCAGATTTTATACATTTTTATTAATGCATAGTGTGTTTTGCCATTTTTAAAGAAAAGGTATTTTGCATTAGTAAAAATCTAATTTTGCACGAGAGAATTAAATTAACTGTATTTATTTTGTTGAATCCAAAATACCAAGGTCTTTATAATAATTTTTACTTTCTGTATTTTCAGATTAAACCCAGATGTTGCCAGTAGATGCATAATAGCCCGATACTTAATATTCTCTCTATTGCTTTGTATGATATATTTTTAACTTGTTCATTTTCACCAGACCTTACGCTCTCGATCACCTACTATGCCTAAAACTCAAAAGGCTTTTTCCTTTTATTGTCCCACTTTTGAGGTAAGATGCCAATATTCTAGAATTTACTTGTACTGGGAAGGTAATTGTAGGAGTGGGTGGAGGACAAGACTGGACCAATCCAGAAATGGGCCTGACTCAGGGAAAACAGAAAGATAGATAACAGAGCAAATGCACACCCAAATCAAAAATCAAAGATAAACCAGACTTGATGTGCAGAAAGGTGAGGACCAGGAAACCAGCCAGAGAAAAAAATTGAGACTTAAGTAAGAGTGAGAAACAAAATTCACAAAACCAGATGAACTGCAGTTATAGCCAGGAAAACATTCAGGTGGGGGGAGGGGGCGTTGCAGGTGTGAGCCAGTGGTGGTCAGGACCAGCAGAATTAAAAATGTGAGTGCTGGAAGAACCCTTGTGCTGCCTTCTTTCTAAATGCAGAAACTGAGACCCAGTCCCAGCGTTTTTCATGTGAATCCACTGTCTGGATTCACTTACTTTCGTCCTGAAGAACTTCCTTTAGTGTTTCTTATATGGAGAGTCTGCTAACAATGAATTCTCTTTGTTCTTTTTTATCTGGGAATGTCTTATTTTACATTCGTTTTTGAAGGACAGTTTTGCTGGATATAAGGCTCTCATTTGGCAACTTGTTTGCTCTTTTCTGTTAGCACTTTGTATATCACCGCATTACCTTCTGACTTCTGGGGATTTTTTCATTTTTTTTTTTAATGAGAAGTCAACAGTTAATCTTATTGAGCTTCCCTTGAACATAACAAGTCATCTTTCTCTTTCTGTCTTTAACGTTTTCTGTCTTCATATTTCAAATTTTTATTGTGATGTGCCTGGGTATCAAGCTTTTTGCATTTATTCTACTCTATTATGATGTGATTGTGTGTTACTTGGAGTTCACTGAGGTTCTTGGATGTGTAGATTAACATGTTTTTGTTTGTCTATTTTATAGCATGGTGGAGTATTATAACAAGAAATTCACTATAAACAATTTTAAAGTGTACGATTCAGTGGCATTTAATACATACACAGTATTGTGCAACCATCACCACTATCTAGTTCCAGAATATTTCATCACCCCCAAAGGAAATCCCATACAAATTAAGCAGTCACTTCTCCCTCACCTAAGCCCCTGAGACCAAAAATTGGCTTTTAGTCCCTATAGATTTGGCTATTCTTGACATTTCATATAAGTGGAATCAAACAGTATGTGGCCTTTTGTGCCTGACTACTTTCAATTAGAAAACCATTTTCAAGATTTATCCGTGTTGTAGTATGTATCAGTACTTGATTCCTTTTAATGGCTAAATAATATTCCACTATATGGCTATACCACATTTTGTGTATAAAGTCATCATCTGATGAACTTTTGACTGTTCCTACCATTTATCTACTGTGAAAAGTGCTGCTATGAACATTCATGTCCAAGTTTTTGATTGGCTGTTTTCAAATATTTGGGGTACATTTGAATTTCTGGTCATATGTAATTCTATTTCCAACTTATGGAGGAACAACTGAACTATTTTTCATGGCAGCTGCACTATTTTACATCCCTACAAGCATTTTACAAAGGTTCACCAGCACGATATTTTCTATTTGGGGTAATTATTGTCATCTTAGAGGCTGTAAAGTTGTATCTTCTTGTCATCATAGATTAAAGTTTTTCATTAAATTTGAAAATCCTTCAGCACTTATTTCCTCAAATATTTTTATTCTTTTTCTCTCTTCTCCTTCTGTATCTTCCATGTGTACATGTAGGTGAACTTAATAGTGTCGCACATTTCTCTGAAGCTCTTTCCATTTTTCTTTATCTTTTTTCTCTTTGTTTTTCTCTGTGTAATCTCTATTAATCTGTCTTCAAGTTTGCTGATTTTTCTTCTGTCAGCTCAAATCTGCTGTTAAGATTTTCTACTAATTTTTAAATTTTATTTATTGAACTTTTAAACTCCAGACTTTCTGTTTGATCCTTTGTTATGATTTCTATCTCTTTATTGATATTCTCTACTTGATAAGACATAGCCATACCTTCCTTTACATTTTTAAATATGATTTACTTTAGTTCTTTGAAAACATTTAAAATGACTGCCTTGAAGTCTTTGTCTATTAAATATGACACTGGGTTCTGGTCATTGGCAGTTTCTGTGACTTGCTTTTTTGTGCTGTGTATGGGTCAAATTTTCTTGCTTTGGGTGCATGTCTCAAATTTTTTTTTTTTTTTGTCCTCTGTCCCTGCCCTGCAGTGTTGTTTGGTAATATGTTTAGTCTCTTGGCTGAACTATTCAAGTAAAATCTATCTCTCCCACAATGTGTAGCCCCCGATGCCATTCCTCAGTCTTGGGGGTATGCACAGTCACCCTATGTCTTCGTCCATTCAGGCTGCTATGACAGAATATCATAAACTGAATGGCTTATAAACAACAAACATGAATTTCTAATGGTTCTGGAGAATGGGAAGTCTAACATCAAGGCTCAGGCAGATTTGATATCTGGTGAGGGCTTGTTTCCTCATAGATGGTGACTCTTCACTGTGTGCTCTCATGGTGAAAGAGTCAAACACACTCCCTTGGGCATTTTTTATAAAGGTATTAATCCCGATCATAAAGGGTTTGTTCTCATGACCTAGTCACCTTCTAAAGGTTCCACCTCTTAATGCTACTGCATTGGGGATTAGGTTTCAACATATGAATTTTGGGGACACAAACATTCAAACCATAGCACCCTGGTATGACAGTGATTTTAGGAAGGCTCTCTTGGACTCTTTGCGTGATCTTCCTATTAAGCTGACTTCCTCTGTTGGCAACATACCCAACTGTTAGCCTCCACTAATTACCAGTGGATTGCTCTGTTGTTCTCAGCAATGCCTTGCAGCATAAATTACTCCAAAGTCTAATCCAACTAAATTCTGGAACCTTTGCAGGGATGATTTTTTGTGCTATTCTTTGGGGCTTGTTATGACAAGCTCAGGGATATTCTTAGCTTTCTCTTTTCCTGGTTCTCTGTTAAACTTTTAGTGGGTCTATAGTTTAGACCTTATTTTTCTCATGTATCTATCAACTTCTGCTTAAATGCTTACCACCAAAATCCTTATTGTTCTCAACAGTAGCCTCAAGGTTGGACTTCCTCACAGTCTGTTCCAAATAAAGTCAATTCTCTTGGGGAGAGCTTTGGAGCTCTCTGTTCTTAAGGCTTGCTTTTTCCTCTGAGAAGTACCTTGTTGCTACTACTATGAAACTGAAGGTAGAGACACTCAGAATGATACCCCTGTTTTACAAGTGGGGTATAGGGTGAGGGCAGTAGCCTCTAGTATTCTAGGAATTCCTCTCTCAGAGTAGAACCTCCACCCCATGAGTAAGCTGGAGTACAAGTGATCAGAATACAGTATTCTTGGCCTGCCATGCCAAGGTAGAATTTCTACCCTGCAAATGTAGATAAATGGAAGAAGAAATCCCAGAAATCTCAATGCACTGATGTAGAATAGAGCTTCTAAAACATGGAGCTAGGAGTGAGGAATGAGAAATCCTGATGGTCTGCCCATCCCAAGCTAATACTACATTCTTAAACTGGGATCTGGAGGAAAAGGGAGCCTTTTGTTCTTAGTTGCATTCATCTGGAGTAGAGCTTCTTTCATGCTGACCTGGGAGGGGGAGAGAGAGTGGGTTGTGGCCCAAATACCACAGACTATCACTACAGTGATTTAGTACATTTTCTCTCTCTCTCTTTTTTTTTTTGATTGGCCGGTGTAGGAATCCAAACCCTTGATCCTAGTGTTAGAAATACCATGCTCCAACCAACTGAGCTAACCACCAGCAGAATATTTTCTGTAATATATATTTTTATACTTGCTCTATGCCTTTAGATAAATTTCTAGACACTTTAAATGATTGGGGATTTATATGCAATTATTACTTCTTTTAGTTGTTTCACTGGGGAGAAGGTCCAAGGAGTTCCTTAGGCTGTTACTCTGAAAGTCTCAGTTTCTATTATTTTTCAACTGGAAGCTTTAATAATTGTTTTTATATACAAATATCAATTTTTCAGAATAATCTTTTTTTAGATCATTTTTCTTTGAAGTATAATTTCCATGCAATAAAATGTAGATTGTTAGTGTTCAGGTCAATGAATTTTGACACTTGTGCTCACCACACACAGAAAAGATATAAATCATTGTCATCACCCTAAAAAGTTCCTTCATTCCCCTCCTGAGGCAATCCATAGCCACTGCTCTTATCCTCCACCTCTGTCCAAAATAAAACACTTCCTTACATCTATTATTGTAGGTCAGTATGGAACCAGTTTTCTTTGCTCAGCATAATGTTTCTGAGATTTACCCAAGTTGTTGCACTTGCAGTTACATTTCAATCCCTAACTTATTGGATTTATTGAGGAGAATACAAACTTCATGTTATTACTCAGAGAACGATAAATCCTTTTTTGGCAAGATCATAAATTATTCTTTCAGAATAAATCAGAAACAACTATATTTGCCTATACTTACAAAGCATAGCAATTGCTTTGGGAGAAAGAGCATCAATACAGAAATAACAGACCAGTTATTGCCATTTACAGTGTTTAATTTAGACTAAAGTTTGGAAATATCGTGATCTTCAGATCTTTAATTATACTCATATAGGCACTGATTTCTGTGACCTGAAGAAAGATGCATTTCTTCTATCACTGACTACAGTCACCAACCCACAATTTTCACTCTAAAATATATGTTTTTTTAATACAAAGTGCTAAGAAACACAGAAAACTCCACTTCACTTGTCAGCCAAGGACATTTTAAGACCTTGACTACCACTGTGTAACATTGGCATAAGTAGCTGAAAATCCATTGGTGTGATGGTGTAAAATATGTCAAGAGTTACAGAGAAGACCATCTCCCTGATGTATGTTGTCCTTTAGGTATAAAACTATCAAGAACAATATGATATAAAGCCCAGAAACTATACTAAGGTATACATATGCTATTTCTTATTTTTTAAAGAAGTAGCAAAATATATTTTAAAGCGAGTGCGGTACTAAGGACTTGGAGTTCAGCTTAGGTTTGAATCCTTTTTTAAAAAATAGATGGTAAGACCATGGCAGAATCATACAATGTGTGACTGTGAAGTACCTTAGTATTCTAAATGCCTCACTGTACTGATGAACAAATTGAGTCCACAAGGTCACATTGCCAATCAATGGCAGAGCTGGGACTATAGTTGAAGTCTCTTGATCCCTAATCCTGTGCTTCTGCTATGATAATATATTGCATTCCTTTGAAAATCCTACACTATTCATGCTTACAAGGCTTATTTTTATTCTACTCCTACTCCTTTTAAAATTGTAATAACTTTTTTCTAGGCTTCTTGGGTTAGAGTATGGTAGGTAAAATCCCTCCCCAAGGAAAACAAGACAGCAATTTTGTTGAGCTGAAAACAGTAAAATTATTAAATCTCCAGCTGCTTACCAGCCTTCCCAGCCCCCAGCCAGTGCTTTTTCTAACAAAACAATCTTAAGGTGCAGAGGAGAAATTAACAAGAAAGGGAAAGGAATGGTAAATTCATAGAAACTTCACTAGAAACAGTAAACTGTTCAACTTCCCCTTGCTGTGCCACTGTCATTGACTACAAGGATGGACTGCAGCCAGTGCATTGACCATTCTGTACATGTGCCAGCCAAGGTATATTTATCAAAAGAAGACTCCTGCCTTTACTGCATTACTGATGTCATAGTCCTGATCTGATAGTAAAACCATGGCTCCTTAAGTATGTGTTCCAGGGCTTCTGAAATTCCAAGTGAGCACAGAGAATGTGTATAAGAACCTCAGTACCAGTGTCTTAGTCAGTTTGGGCTGCTACAGCAAATATACCATAAACTGTACAGATCAAACAACAAATATTAGATTCTCATAGTTCTGGAAGCTGGGAAGTCCAAGATCAAGCCACCATCAGCCAGTGCCTGGTAAGCATCCACTTTTTGGTTTGCAGATGGCTATCTTCCTGTTGAGTTCTCCCATGGCAGAGAGCAAAGAGAGAGATTCTTTGTCTCCTCCTGTTTTTTATAAGGACACTAATACCATTCCTGAGGACCCCACCTTCATGACCTAATTACCTCCCAAATGCCCCACCTTTAAATATCATCACTTTAGGGATTAGGCTTCAACATATGAATATGGGGGTTGGGGGGACATAAACATTCAGTCAACAGCACCCAGGCTGGGGACTTAATATCTTATTGGTTTACTTTTTTGTCATCTTGGTAGTAGTGATCTTCTATGTTGATGTAAGCCCCTGGTTTTTAACCAGGATTTAAGAAGTTTTAACTAGTTTTTAAGAAGCTCTGTATTCACATCACCTGCATATTGTATGTATACTTCTTATACTAATAGTAATGGATTGAACCAATTAGGAACTCAAATTACACTACATTCAAAAAATACAACATCAATTTCAATAAATTATTACACTCTCATGTGTGGACTATAACTCACCAAAATTATGGCTTATACAAGCAGTCTTCAAAAAGTTTGTGGAAAGTGTATACTATGAAAAAACTATGCATGCATTACAAATTTTTTTGGCACCAAAATAAACTCATGCCAACTTGTTATAACACGTCTGAACAGGATCTACTTTGAGACAATAGGAAGGATAAGACATCAGTTTGAAAAGAACTATCAGAGTAACATGAATTCTTTTAAAATTGAAGAACAAATTTATAGTGTTCAAATTTATGGTGAAGCTTGGATAAAAGAATAGAGAAATCATTGAGGCTTTACAAAAAGCTTATGAGTGTAATGCCCCAAAGAAATCAGCAGTTTACAAATTGATATCTCATGTTAAGAAGGATGAGAGGATGTTGAAGATGGAGCCCACAGTGGCAGACCATCCACATCAATTTGCCAGGAAAAATTAACCTTGTCCATGCCCTAACTGAAGAGGACTGATAATTAACAGCAGAAACAACAGCCAACACCACAGATATCTCTATTGTTTCTGCTTACACAGTTCTGACTAAAAAATTACAGCTGAACAATCTTTCTGCTCAATGGGTGCCAAAACTATTGCATCCAGATCAGCTAAAGACAAGAATAAGCTTTCAATGGAAATTTTAAACTAGTGAGATTAAGATCCTGAAGCATTTCTTTGAAAAATTATACCAGGAGATGAAACATGGCTTTACCAGTGTGATTCTGAAGACAAAGCACATGAAAGCAATGGCTACTAAGAGATGGAAGTGGTCCAGTCAAAGCCAAAGTGAACTAGTCAAGAACAAATGTCATGGCAACAGTTTTGGAGGATGCTCAAGGCATTTTGCTTGTTGCCTTTCTTGAGGGCCAAGGAACAATGACACCCAATTATAATGGGAGTGTTTTGAGCAAGTTAGCCAAAGCTTTAACAGAAAAACACCCAGGAAAGCTTCACCAGAGAGTCCTTCTCTACCATGACAGTGCTCTGGCTCATTCTCATCAAACAAGGGCAATTTTGTAAGAATTTCAATGGGAAATCATTAGGCACCTGCCTCCCAGTCCTTATTTGGCTTCTTCTGACTTCTCTTTGTTTCCTAATCTTAAAAAATCTTAAATGAACACCTATTTTTCTATTGTATTGACCTGGTTAAATTTCCAGGACCCTCAGTTCTTTAGGGATGGACTAAATGGCTGGTATCATCACTTGCAAAAGTGTCCTGAACTTGATAGAGTTTATGTTGAAATATAAAGTTTGTATTTTTTATTTTTATCTGTTAATTTTATTTTTCCACAAACTTTTGAAGTCCCTTCATATCGCTCACAAACACAAACACCTTTTCAAACCTCTCTAGGGAAAGAAGCTTATTCATCTATTCAGCAGATATTTATTGACTTTCTACTCTATGGTTGGAGCTGGAGCCAGGAATTACCACAGGAAGTCACAAGCCAGAGAGGCAAACCAAGTCTGTTGAAACAATCCCATTAGCCATAACTAGTTTCACAAAATGATTTACAAAACACAAAATAATCACACAAATTAAAAGCCATGGAGATAAAACCTTACAATATTGGAAGGTAAAAACAAGTGATAATAACAAAAAGAGTACATAGCAATAGAGAAAATAAATGTCTTTCAGAAACTCAAAATAATTAAAATGAAATTTTTAAGTCAATATGAGAAATTAAGTTTAGTTGGATGGTAGTACCTAGAATAGATTGAGCTAACCATTGTAAACTCCATTTTCAAGAAAGAAGAGACACAAGTTTTCTTTAAAGAGTGCTGCATAATATTAGAAGTTTATTGTTGTGCTCTTTTGGCCTCATATATTTTTCAGCATTTGCCTAAACAAAAATATTGCCTTCACATAGATCCATCTGATTTGACAGCATAATCCTTCTCACTATAACATTCGAGCTGGTGCGTGATTTCATCACTTAAATGGAAATTGGTTTCCTAATGAAAAAAATGTTTCAAAACTGTGTCAGTATAATTCCTGTGCAAAGTCATTTAACAATGTATGATACAACACCAACTCATCACTTTGCAGAATACAATTGCAAATTGCTTCCCAGGACACCAAACATTCTGTTTTTGTGTTTTGTTTCTTTTGTTGGTTGGTTTTGTTTTTGTTTTACTTTACTAGTTATTATCTTATTAGTCCATTTGAGAAACCTGGCTATTTAATGCAAGTATTAGCAGAGAAAAGCCCTTGGTATTGGAGAAATAAATGACACAATTTCTTCTTAATATTTCTTTTTTGAAAATAACAGTTTATGCTTCTAACATTAAATACCATATAACTTCTAGCAAAACTGCAAATGTGGTAGTCAAGGTCATTGGTAATTCCAAAGAACTCACAGAGGGAACACTTTCAAGTCTCTTAATCTTCTTAAATTTTGGCTGTTTATTTCCATATTTTTGATATGTGATGATTTGCACAGAAAGTCAAAATCACTTCAAACTCAAGTTTTACATTTCTCTGATCACATATCAATGTAGGCATATGGCCTCTTACCTAAAATGTCATCAAAAATACTGAACACAAAAAGATATTAATCAGCTAAGAATTTAGTATTATTGAACAATTATGTATCAAGGGAAGTCTTTGCATAAACAGTAAATACTCTAGAGATTATACAACAAAGAAGGCCTGGGTTACCTGAGATTCAGTGGCTTAGAATTATTTCTGAGAAATCTTAAAACCCTGACAGGATTTTATAAACTTCAGCAGATTCTTCATTCAATTAAGGGCAAGCTAATTCTACTTTATGGGGAACTTCCATAAACCATGAGAGAGAGCTCATTCTAACATCCTAACAAGGTGTTTGAAAAGTTTCATAGTACGCATTCTTATCCAAATATTTTTTCTCAAAATCTAAAAAGATAAAAACCATTTACAACAAAAAAGATTCTGTTCCCTTACTTTAATGTTGACAGAGGAAAAATTGCTTTCCATCTTAAAGAAAAGATAGCTTTATGTAGTTACATGCAATTGCTAGCAATTCAAGGGGAAGGAGGTGACCTGACTTATAACATTTGTCAGTTTTCATGAAATGAATAGACCCACCACAGCCAATTTTAAACTACCGCTATGACTTCTCTGAATGAGAAAGTGGGAAGAAATAAGGAGTATCATGCTACTACATGGTATTAATAGTGGGTTAGAGTGTGGTGTTGTGATACCAAGGTCAAGGGTCAGGATCTCCTCACTGGCCAGCTGCAAATAATAATAATAATAATAATAATAATAATAATAATAATAAAATAATAATAATATATACATGTATGTGTGTGTGTGTATATATATGTATATACATACAAACGCCACACTGTAACCCACTGACTTAACTGACTGGCCCCCAACATATAAATGTAATAGACATATATAAAAAACACAGATAATAATAAAGTGTAGTAAAGTTATCATGGGTCAATTAAGAAGAGAATAAATTAAAAAGAAAAAAATTCACTTCAGACACAGAAATAGATTAGAGGTTACTAGAAAAGGGGGGTGGAGAAATAATGAGAAGTTATTGCTTAATGGGTAGAATTTATGTTTACGATGACAAAAAAGTTTTGGAAATAGAGGTAGTGGGTATATAGCATTGTGAATACAGCAACTGTATGTTTTTAAATGTTTAAAATGAATTTTGTCAAATGCTTTTTCAGCTTCTATTGATATAATCATATGTTTTTTGTCTTTGATTTTGTTGATATGGCCTCAAAAGCACAGGCAAAGAAAAAAGGGATTATATCAAAATAAAAAGTCTGCACAGCAAAAGAAACAGAGTGGAAAAAGCCAACAGAGTGGGAGAAAATATGTGCAAAATATGAATCCAACAAAGGATTAATATGCAGAATATACAAGGAACTCAAACAACTTAACAGTAAGAAAAATGAGTAACCCAATAAAAAAATGAGTAAAGCAGCTGAATAGGCATTTCTTAATGGAAAATATACAAATGGCCAACAGACACATGCTCAACATCACTCAGCATCCGGGAAATACAAATCAAAACCACAATGGATATCATCTCACCCATTTAGGCTGGCTATTATCAAAAAGACAGAGAATAACAAATGTTGGCAAGGATGCAGAGAAAGGGGAACACTCCTACACTGTTGGTGGGACTGTAAAATGGTGCAGCCATTATGGAGAATGGTATGGAAGTTCCTCAAACAACTACAGATAGCACTGCTATATGTCCCAGCTATTCCACTGCTGGGTATAGACCCAAAGGAATGGAAATCATCATGTTGAAGAGACTCCTGTACTCCCATGTTTACTGAAGCTCCATTTACAATAGCCAAGAGTTGGAATTCACCTAAATGCCCATCATCAGGTGAGTGGCTAAGAAAAATGGGGTATATTTATACAATGGAATTCTACTCTGCCTTAAAAAAGAATGAAATACTGCCATTCGCAGCAACATGGATGAAGTTAGAGAAAACTATGCTAAGTGAGATAAGCCAGGCACAGAAAGAGAAATACCATGTTGTCACTTACATGTGGGATGGAGTGAGGGAGGGAGGGAGGAAGGAAGGAAAAAGAAAAGAAAAGAACAACAATCACAGGAATATGTTGAACCTTTTAAGAGAGGAGAACAGAACTGAGGTTGCCAGAGGTAGGAAAGGGGGAGAGAGAGGGGGGAAGAGAGGAATTGGTAAAGGGCCATGAAAATTGATTACATTGTATAATGATGAATATACTAATTATCCTGATTTGAACATTAAACATTGCACACAGGTATTGATATTCAATGCTGTATGCCACAGATATGTACAATCAACTGTGTTCCAATAAAAATAAATAATTTTTTTAATTAAAAATTAAAAAATGCTTGAAATGAAAATTCTTATGTTATATATGTTTTACCGCAATAAAAAAAAGTTTTAAAAAGAAAGTAAAAATAATTAAGAAATGATGTTTGAGAATTTATTTTGTTTTTAATATAATTTATGGTTAAGTTTTTATCATTCAATTTTTAATATTGGCCTGTTTAGCAACTGGCTCACAAAATTCCTGAAAAGTAAAAAATTGGCTCTAGTGAGTCAGAAACGCAAGCTCCAGCACACCACTTGTTACACAGTTTGGGAAAAAAAGTGAATCTTTTAATCCTTAGCAAGAAAGAGTGAAGATGGTAGATTATCAGGACAGGGGCTCAAGAGAAGAAATTTTCCCAAGCATATTTGTATAGTCCAAACAAACATATTAGCTGATAAAGTAAAGACTGAGAAACTGGAAATTTACAGAAATAAAGAAAATGACTAAAGCTGCATTTCCCAAAATATAGATGACAGAACATTACTCTAATGAGATATTCCCTTAAACAAGAGTCTCATGACTAGCTATGAGTTTTGGTTTCCATTTCTAGCAGGTTAGACTTTCAGTGACAGGAGTACTTAGATCAACTTGGTAAGTGGGATTCCATAGAATTGGGCCCACTAACAGTTTCCATTCCTACAACCGTGACCACTATAATTATATGCCTTTTCATACCATAAGTGGAATAGCCAATGACAGGGCTGCTTAATGTAAACTAGCTGAGTTATTTAGTCTACCAGGTTGTTTAATGATACCGCTCTGGTAAGCGTTGTCTCATGGACATTATCATGAGATACAAAGATCATTACACTTCATGCCCACTATGTTACGTCCAGGAACATGCCTTTACCCCAGATGTTCTCATTACTGATCTTCCAATCTTTCTCCTTGACCAACTAAAGTAGTAATTTTCCACTGCTCATTTGTCCATGTGTATACTTATCTTGGTACATTCTCTACACAAAGTAGATATACAGACACATCCCCAAAGATCTGCCCAAGCTTACTTTATTTTCCACTCTCTACCAAAGTCACCACTGCTCCAGTGAAGCTGTCTTCCATTTTCAGTTTACTCACATATTCAGCTGAGCCATTCATAAGCAAAGCTTAGACTATCCTCTTCTATTATCTAGTCTTAAGAGATTTCCCACATGACCATAAGTGTGTCTTGAGGAAGAGGTATGTTGCATGGTGGATTACAGAGAAGTCTAGGTTGCCTATCCATGTAGCTTCTTGTGGCTAGATCTGCTCCTGCTCAATACCAAATATACTGATTACATTTTACAATAGATTGTTCCTAGGTCAATGAGACCTATGAAAAATCACAGCAAAAGGTGGATCATGAAGTTTAGTTCAGTATTTGTTAAATTGACTTGAGGTCATGAGATCATTGTAACACACTTGGTGTGATTTTTAGATTGGCCCAAGAGTTCAGATCCTGTCTTCTGGAAAGGATGGTGTTCCAAACATAGTGCCTACCTACATCAACATTATCTGAGACACTGGGGGAAGCAAAGTTTTAATAAGCCTAAAATTTTAGAATTAGCAACCATCCAGGACAAGAAGCGAAAAGCTACAACTTTAATTACGTAGCAGAAGATTAGAATCATAAATTGAGTAGAGTCAGGACTCACATCAAACAGACAAGTTAAAAGGGGGATAAATTGTCTCACTAACTGGTAGCTCCAAAGGGATAATGTGGCTTCACACATAATTGGACCCAGGCATTCAAACAATGTGACTAGGAACCTGTTTCTTCCTCCATCTGTCACATCTCTTTCCCTCCACATTAGTTTCATTTTCAGGTTGGTTCTTCCCTTTTGGTGCCCAAATTTGTATTGCCAGATGACTTCTTATTGCATTTATTGCTCAAAAACTCATTCCAGCAAACTTTCCAAAAATGACTCTGAATCATCTGTCTTGGGTCATGAGTCCAAGATAAAGAATGGAAAAAGGTTGTGAGGTATCGTTATTGCTACCAATATCTTATCTGTAGTAAGATAGCTGAGTGCTGAGGAGGAGCCAGCCATAGCCAAAGTGGAAAAAAGGGAGGTTCCATGAAAAAAAATTGTATTAGTCAAAGGAGAGAAAGAAAAGCATGATGGGTGAATAAAAATGCAACATCAAAGGTGATTATATGCATTTTTTAAAAAATCTCTCTCTCACTGTCTTCTACCAGTTTGTATCATTGGTTTTTATTCAACCTCATCCTCACTTTTGTTAGGCTCTGCTGAGTGACTTAAGGGTCCCAGAATGACTCACATCTTCTCTTAAGTCTCTCACATTTCATCTTGATAGAAGGTGGCACCTGAGAGTAAGCTATAATTTTTGTATAAGAATTAGCATACCGATAAATTTATCTTCTCCAAATAAATTGCACTTTGACTTCATCTTTTACCTTACCAGTCATCAGCCCTTTTTTTGCTTTCTGTACAAATACTTTACAGCTCATGCAGAAATAAACTTAGAAGGATTATTGAAAGTAATTGTAATCTTTGTATGAGTCACGTGATTGACAATTTGTTTTCTCCACATTCTGGAGAATCTCACATAGAGATGAGGCTGTCAGAAACACCTAACTATTCTTTCTCTTCCTTGACCTAGTTGCTAAACTGTTGCTTCTCATTCTATATTAATGTGGCATCATTGTTGCAAAGTTTTCAGTTTGGTCACTACTGGCAGTGTCACTACCATTGTCCATGGCAGCTCAGTAAAGTGTCCTGGAACGCCTTGTTACTCAGTTGTAATCAAAGAGGTTAAGTGACATTAGCATTTTTTATAATCCAATTTACCAAGCTACTTAGATAGTTTGGCAGATCGTTAATAATGCAACTATTGACAACATTGAAAGAAGATTGATTTTACAATTTTAGATCTGTGTCTCAATATTGTATCACAATGCCTATAATAACTGTAATTAATAGTATACTTACAACTGTGTTGCAAGTAACACAATTCTACTAGATTGTATTATATACAAGATAATTGTAAGATTATCTTGTATTAAAGAATATTTGTATATGTGTTTTAAAGAATATTTGTGTCTTAAAAGCATAAATAAAACAACATAATTATTAATAGTAATTAGCAGTTTATTTTTAGTAACCACTTTATTTTTAACTTTTAAATAATTTTAGATTTTCAGGAACATTGCAGATTTTACAGATGCCACTCATGCAGTTTCATGGCTTTCTCCCATAGGCTAAGGCTCAGAGTTAGAGTTTGATACAGACCTACACAATGTAGATGATAGGATCCTGAAACAATGGTGACCAGACTGTACCCTTTAGTCCTCAAAAACCAGGTGGACTCAACTTTACAATGAATGACAATGTCAGAAGGACTGGTTAATGGGGTGGGGAGACTAACCTGGAGATAATTAATGGAATCTAATGTCCCTAAACAGATTGAGAGTGAACAAGGGTATAAATCTACTTGAATCACAAAAAGAAGTCAAAGATGGATAATTTGGAGGTTGAGGGCAATTTCCCCAATGAAAGATTTTGATCCATTTCCATACAAGAGTAAATTTTCAGACTTAGACTCATTGCCTGAAGAAAAGACCAGTTCCTCAGGAAGAAGAATCTACCAAAATCTCATTAAATGTATAGTGTAACCATTTCCCCAGTCCTTCTCCAAAGAAACCTAAGGTCATTTACTCAGGAAACAGTGCACTTACAGAGATAAATACCCAAACATGCTGAGGATTGTTAGATATAGGATTCATACTGATATTTGTACGAGGATGCACACAGCGCTTAGATCTGCTCCAGAAAGTCTCTGCTCTTAACCATTACCCTGTATGACCCCCCGCCAAATGGAAAAAAGCATGCCACTATTTTATTTCTCTCTTTTCCTGCCTTTTTTCCCCCTCTCCTGTTGTTTTCTTTCTTTCCCAAGAAACTCTTTCCTTTGGCATCTGGCTATCATTCTATTTTAGCTTGGATTAAATGGATGTGTGCAGAGGTAGGGAAATTAGAAGTCTTGAATAGTGACCTTGGTTCAAGCACTGGGATGGGTCTCTTGTACAAATTTCATTATTTAAGCCTTGTATCAATGTATTCAGGTGGGAATTATTTTCTCTATTGCATGAAAAGACCACAAAGAATGGTGGTTGTTAGTTGAGACCCTCTGCAACCAGGCTGCCTGAGCTCAAATCCCAGCAGCATGCCTTCATGTCCTCGTGGAAGTAATAGCACCCAAAACGATATACTTTTGCATTAATTACATTTTCTCAATTTTATTTTTTAATATGTAAATCATTCTAAGTGGTTGATATTAACAAAGCAGGCTGGAAAGTTGTCCTTTCACTGATTTCCCCAGACCTGTGGCAACCAATAGCAACAGGAGGTCCTTGAAGTAAAAGAGAGTTGTTCTTGGTTCAAAATGCATGAAAGGCAGAAAAAAAGATGTCCATGTCCTTATCCCCAGAAACTGTGAATATGTTACGTTACATATTGACATTCACCAATGTGGTTAAGGGTACTGACCTTAAGAAAGTATCCTGGATTATACAGCTGGACTCAATCTAATTGCATGTGTCCTTAAAAACAGAGAACATCCCTTGGCTGGGTCAGAGAGATGAGACATTGCTGGCTTTGAAGATAGAGGAAGAGAATACAAGCCAAGGAATTCAGATAGCCTCTAGAAGGTGGAAAAGGCAAGAAAAAATTCTCCCCTAGAGTCTCCAGAAGGAAAGCAGCCCTGCTAATGTCCCAGCTTTAACCCAGTGAGACCCATGGTGGATTTCTAATCTACAGAATTGTAGGAAAGTAAATTTGTGCTGGTTTGGGCCACTAAATTTCCGCTAATTTGTTATGGCAGCAGTAGAAAGATAATGCAAATTTTTAAAAGAGATGATACAACTTCTGAGTTGAAACATTGCTGTAATATTTTTAAGGAGAAAAATCTTCACATTTTTTGTTTCATTTTAGAATAGTCTGATGTCAAAGAAAATAAAAAGTTATCAGATGAGAATGGCGATTATGTGCATCCATTTTTTTAATCTTAGTTTTTAATTGACACATAATAATTATACATATTTATGGGGTACACAGTAATATTTTGATACATGTATTCAATGTGTGACAATCAATCAGGCAAACCAGGATATCCATCACCACAAACATTTATCATCTCTTTGTGATGAGAACATTTGAACTCCCCTCTTCTAGCCATTTGAAAATACACAATAAATTGCTGTTAATTATAGATGCCTAGGACTGCTATAGAGTGCTAGATTTATTCTTACTATTTAGTTGTAATTCTGGATTTGTTGAACAATCTCTCCCTTTATTCTTTACTTTCTACCCTTCACAGCTTCTAGTAACCTCAATTCTACTCTTTAGTTCTATGAGCTAACATTTTTTAGCTCTCACACATGAGTGAGAATGTGCAATATTTGTCTTTCTGTGCTTGACTTATTTCACTTAAGATAATGTCTTCCAGGCTCATTCATGTTGCCACAAATTATAGGATTTTATTCTTTTTTATGGTTGAGTAGTATTCCATTGTGTATATATACTACATTTTCTTTACTCATCTATTGATGGACACTTACGTTGATTCTACATCTTGGCTATTGTATATAGTGCTGCAGTAAACATGGGAGTACAGGTATCTCTTTGGTATACTGATTTCTTTCTCTTTGGATAAATAGTAGTTGGATTACTGGATCATATGATAGTTCAATTTTTAGTGTTATGAAGAACTTCCATACTGTTTTCCATAATGGCTATATTAATTTACATTCCTACCAACAATGTATGAGAGTTCCCTTTTCTCTGCATCCTTGCCAGCATTTGTTGTTTTGGTTTTTTGTTTGTTTGTTTGTTTGTGTTTTTTTTTGACCTTTTGATAATATCCATTCTAACTGGAGTGAGATGATATTTCATTGTGATTTTGATATGCATTTGCCTGATGACTAGTGAGTTTGAGCACTTTTTCATGTACCTGTGGCTATTTGTGTGTCTTCTTTTGAGAAATGTTTGTTCAAATTATTTGCTCATTATTTTAACCAGACTATTTGGGGTTTTTTGCTATTGAGCATTTCAGTTCCTTGTGTATTGTAGATATTAGTCCCTTAATGGATCCATAGTTTGCAAATATCTTCTCCCATTCTGCAGGTTACCTGTTTACTCTGTTGATTCTTTCCTTTGCTGTGCAGAAGGTTTGATGTAGTCCAATTTGTCTACTTTTGCTTTTGTTGCCTGTGCTTTAGAAGTCTTCTTCATAAAATTTTTGCCCAGACCAATGTCTTGGAGTGTTTCCCTTATGTTTCTTTCTAGTAGTTTTATAGTTTCAAATCTTACATTTAAGTCTTTAATCTGTTTTGAGTTCATTTTGGTGTATGGTGAGAGAGAGTGGTCTAGTTTTTTTATTCTGCATATGGATAACCAATTTTTCCAGCACCATTTATTGAAGAATCTGTCTTTTACCCACTATATACATATGTTCTTGGAACCTTTGTAGAAAATCGGTTGGCTTTAGATTTGTGTATTTATTTCTGGGTTCTCTATTATATTCTATTCAATTGGTCCATGTATCTGTTTTTATACCGGTACGATGCTGGTTTGGATATTGTATCTTGTAGTATACTTTAAAGTTTAAAGTCAGGTAGTGTGATACCTTCACCTCCAGCTTTGTTTTTTGTTTGTTTGTTTGTTTTGTTTTGTTTTGTTGCTCAGGACTCAGGATTGCTTCGGCCATTTGGGTTCTTTTGTAGCTACATATGAATTTTAGCACCTTTACATTTATTGTTCATGAATTCGGTTGTGGAGAAGAACTAGTTCATACTACAGTATATTTTTTTTTACTTAACTTCCTTGGAAGATGTTCAGCTATTAATATCTTTTAAATTTGTCAAAGTTTGGATGGTTAAAAAACTGGAAGCAATCTTCTTTAAAAACTTAAAAATAATAAATATCAATTTATGATTTTAAAACTAACAAGTAGCTGCTTCCTAATTATATAAAGTTATTTGAAATACACTAATGATACCAGGAAGAACTGTGATATGCATGAAGACATTTGTCATTTACCATTATTTTAATTTGTACTATACTCTGATCTCTTTGGGTTTAATAGCCCTCTGCTATTCTTTAGGAATGTATCAAATTATCCAGAAACAGAATATGTCTCAGGTCATTAAAGGGAGAAGCACTTACTCTAGGAAGTTTTAGTGTGCTTGGCACAATGTTTCAAATAAAGCTCATAAATTCATCTAAACACGATTTTGTTCTTTATGGGTGCTGTTATATTATTGTTATTAAGGTCTCAATGCATAATCTCCTTAGGCTCAACAGTCTTTGTTTAAAAAAAAATTCTCTTCTGCAATTTGTACATGAGTTGTTGTAACAACTTAAAAATAAGTCATGACAGTTAATGTAAAATATCTCTTCTGTTAATTAAAAAATAAACCAGTTTTGTAAAAACAGCTCTTCACAGGGGAAAAAAAAATCACCAAATATTTGTCCTAATTATCCTTTGTTTCTTTTAAAACTAGGGCAAATCACATGCAACAATAAAAGACAAAAATGTTTACATTTTCTGTTTTGTCTTTTTTATGTTTTTGTTTTAAATTGTTTCAAAAGGAATAACTTTTTGTTTACAGCAGGGAAATATTGGAAGAAGAAGTAATTTTTAAATTTAGGTCTTACAGCTTGAGTAAAATTTCGGGAGGTGGAGATGAGAAAATAATTGCAGAAAACCATCTAAAAAGTAGGTGATTATGAGAACTTCAATTTAGTGAGTACTTATTTTGTCCCAGTTTCGCTATTTGGTTTTCTCATATCATTTTATTATACTTACATTTTTAGAACCATACTAAAAGTTAGGTGAAATTATATTCACTTTAGAAATAAGGAAACTGAGTCTATGAAATGAAAAATGACTCCCCAGGTCAATCAAATATTTTAATTGTATACATAAAAGACAAAGATTTAATTCAGGTCTACCTGATAGAAAAGGCAATGTTCTTTCCACCATGAAACATAAGATTGCTTGTTAACAGTTTTTGTTATGGTTATTTTCTATTTTTTAGCAAGGGATAGACATTATACAATGGTGCCATAAATTTCCATTTTAAATAAATATTTTTAAATATAAAAGTGAGGTTATGGTCTGAAAAACCATAATGTACACTTGAGTATAGGAGATATGTAAAAAATGGCCAAAATTGTAGTGGTGAAGTTTGGATTGCACTTCAATACATTACGCCATTCAAAGCATCCTAGACCCTTGACATTCACCTTTCTGCACTAATACAATTGCAGATATATTAAAGTCTAAGGTAATGTCTGACCTCAAGGTCCTGAGAATGAGCACTTGAGTGTGATAATCGTCTTGACTCCAACTGACCCTCCTTGACAAGAGAAAGGTTTTGAAAAACTTAATGTGCCCAAAATTTATAAGTAATTACTAGTGATGCTACTGCAGATGGCCAAAGAGACCAAATTCCATCCTACCATCTGGTATTTCTGTGGACTCTGCAATTTTATGCACCTTTCGGAGACTCAGAAACAAAGGAAGAGGACTATATTATTCTGTAATTCAACTGTGCTCTGAATCATGGCATCAATGGAAAACCTGAGATTTCATTATGGAACTTCATGACAAACCTAAGAAGAACAGATGATCTTCTTCATGAGAAGAAAGCTGTGAACTGTTATGGGAAGTATGATACTGCAGTATCAATTGATCTGCATGCGGCACTTAGGATAAAATGTTAGAATGCATATCCGATCTATTCAAAAATCAAAATAAACACTTTGAGCCTTCCAGAGCTACTCAAATTCTAGTACAGTTTTTTCCACAAAATGCAAGAACTTTTTCATTGCCCACTGGTGAAACATATTCTATGGCTCCGAATGTCCCCAGCATGAGGAAATTTCTAAAATGTAAAGCAAAAGTGGTTTTGAGTATTATAAGACTGTCCATTGTAAGCACACTGACTGAGCTCCCACATGTGGAGTATGCTTGCTGAATACCTAAGGAATGGCCTGACGATTCAGGTCTTTCACCTGAATATTGGCAATGGAATATCACCAAGAGGTATTCTAGTCACAAAGTGCTCAGAGGTGTCAATAATTCAATCTCTTTTTTTATTTATTGAAACATAATTGATTGTACATATCTGTGGGGTACAGCATTGAATATCATCAATACCTGTGTCCAATTTGTGATGCTCAAATCAGGGTAACTACTGTATTTATCAGTAAACAATATAATCATTTTTTGTAGCCCTTTACCAATTTCTCACCAACTCTCTCTCTCCCTATTTCCCTCTTCTGGTGGCCTCAGTTCCATTCTCTCCTTTTGAAAGTTCAACAAATTGTTGTCATTGTTATATCTTTCTTTCTACTTTTATTTATTTGGTTTTTTTTTTTCCTTTTTTAGCTCCCTCTTATGAGTGAGGACATGTGGTATTCCTCTAGCAATTAAATCTTATGTTATATTCTTAAATTATGGGTCCAGGATCTTGGATTGTTTAAAAAGAACCCTTACCAACCCAAAATGAGTATGATAAATGGAAATAAATATTAGTAGTCCACTCATACTCTCTTTTTCTCTTTTCTATCTCTCTCTTCCTCCATCTCTTTCTCTCTTTCTCATGCACACACATGTACATACACACTGCTGGAAGAAGTAGCTTCTAATGACTAAAAAAGGAAATCTGATCCTTGAGTGACTAGGGTTCAAACAGCTCATTTCTAGAGGTTTAATACTTGACACCATTTAGTAAACTGCCATATCCAAGTTCTAAATGGTACCTTCAGACTCAAAGAGGTAAAGTATGCCATTTCTTGTATAGACTCAGTGAATACTACTGCAAACCCTTATCTAACAACTGAGCTATGCAATTAAGACATCACTGAAGCTAACTTGATTGTGTAAGGCACACAAGTTTCTGAAAACTCTGAAAGGATCAGAAGAAACTAAGAGATGTAATCTAAACAAATAAAATAATTTCAGTCTCTAAGTGACTGTTTTCGAATAACTTGGAAAGAGTAATATTAAGGTCTTAAATGAATGAGAAAACTTTTTTGTCTTGCTTGCTTTACCACTTCACTGCAAGTTTTCACCAATTAAATCTGAATAATAGTTGAAGATATATGTGTCACTGGTATTTAATGATGCCTGAAAAACATTCTCCTGAATCTGAAACTAAATTTTTCATTTAAAATAATAATCTTAATATGAACAATACATTCAAGGCATATTTTTAATAATTTTTCATAGTTCCATTGTTGTCATGAAATACCTGAATTACTCTCTAGAATGTAGTATGACGATAATAGAGTGTCATGATTTCTGGGACCATTACTATCTTGAATCTCAGTTCAGTATACAAAATTTTTATTTTTTTCTCATCAAGTGGTCTCTGAAAGATCTTTAAGCAAAATTACTAATTTAATTGACCTCATAGAATGTGCCCACCTCTTTATTACAGCAAGAATAACAAGACATGGAATGTAATTACAACCAAGACTGTCAAAAGTATTTACTTACTTATTTTAAAATGTTCTCAAACATAACAGAAAATTTATAAGAACACCTCAAAAATTTGTATGCTATTTAAGTGTAAGTTTTATAAGATATATGGTTTGCAAATACTTTTTTCCAATATGTAGGCTGCCATTTCATTATGTTGATTGTGTCCTTTCCTGTGCAGAACTTTTTAGTTTAGGGCACTCACATTTATTTGTTTTTGTTTTTGTGGCCTGAGGTTTTGGTGTGGTATCTAAAAAATCACTGCCAAGGCCAATGTCCAGCAGCGTTTCCTCAATGTTCTCTTCTAGGAGTTTTATAGTTTCTGGTGTTATATTTAGGTCTTTTATTCATTTAGAATTGATTTTCGTGTATGGTGTAAGATAAGGGTCCAGTTTCTTTTTTTTTTTTTTTTTTGTATCTATAAATACAATTTTCCTGGCAACATTACTGAAGAGACTATCCATTCCCTATTGTGTCCTTGCAGTGTCCTAGTCAAGAACTAATTGACCATATATATTTAGATTTATTCCTGGATTCTCTATTCTGTTCCACTGATCTGACAGTTTTTATGTCAGTACCACACTTTTTTGATTACTATAACTTTTTAATATAACTTTAAATCAGGAAGTTTTATACTTCCAACTTTTTCTTTCTGAGTTGTTTTACCTGTTTTATGGTCTCACGCAAATTACAGAAATTTTTTTGTATATCTTGTTCCTTTTCTTATTGATTTCTAGTTTCATACCATTGAGATCTGAAACAATGCTACAAATGACCTCAGTCTTCTTAAATTTAAGACTTCTTTTGTGGGTTAATATGTGGTCTGTCCTGGAAAATGTTACATGTGCACTGAACAAAAATGTGTATTCTGCTACAGTTAGATGAAAACTTCTGTATATGGTTGTTTGGTCTATTTGGTCAAAAGTAAAATCCAAGTCTAGTATTTACTTGTTAATTTTCTGTTTGGAGAAACAGAAATGAATTGAAGTCCCCAGCTATTATTATTGCTATCCATTACTCCTTTTATGTCCATTAATATTTGCTTTATGTATTTATGTGCTCCAATATTGGGTGCATATATATTTACAATGGTTATGTCCACTTGATGAATTGACCCCCTTTATCATTAAACAATTGCCTTCTTTGCCTCTTGCAACAATTTTTACCTGAAGTCTATTTATTCATTCAGCCACTCTATCATTAAATTGAAGAATTTAATCCATTTACATGAAGGTTATTATTTATAGGCAAGGGCTTGCTATGACATTTTGTTATTTGTTTTCTGGCTGTTTTGCAGTGTCTTTGTTCCTTTCTTCCTTTCTTGTT
This sequence comes from Cynocephalus volans, assembly GCF_027409185.1. Taxonomy (NCBI): domain Eukaryota; kingdom Metazoa; phylum Chordata; class Mammalia; order Dermoptera; family Cynocephalidae; genus Cynocephalus; species Cynocephalus volans. Next base: position 88,681,525 of record NC_084461.1, read on the forward strand.
GTCTATTTGTGTGTTTTGATAATTTTCTATAGTACTAAACTTAGACTTCTTTCTCTTTATTATTTATATATCTGCTATACATTTTGTTTTGTGGTTACCATGAGACTTGCATCAAAAATCTTAGTAATAATCTACTTTTGAAAGCTGATAACTTCTGTCAAATACCAAAACTTAGAGTTTTACCCTCCCCCATCTGTTTTTGATTCACAATGTACATCTTTTTATATTACTGCAGCCTTAGGTATTTTTGACTGTTTTGCCTTTTAATATTTATAGTAGAAATATGTATGATTTACACACCAGTATTACAGTATTGGAATATTCTGGATTTGACCATGTATTTACCTCTATCGCTGAGTTTTGTACTTTCACATGTATTTATGATAATAAATGTCGTTCTTTTGTTTCTGCTTCTTTGTGTTGAATCTATTTGGGGACCTTTGAGATTTGTGGATCTGGATGTTTGTACCTCTCCCAATACTTGGAAAGTTTTCAGTAGTTATTTTGTTAAATAAGCTTGATGCTCCTTTCTCTTTCTGTTCTCCTTCTGCAACTTCCAGGGAGTAAGCATTTGTTTATTTAACAATGTCCCATAAGCCCAGTAGGTTGTCTTCACTTCTCATTCTTTTTTCCTGTTTGTCTTCTCTGAGTCATTTCAAATGTCCTTTCTTTAAGTTTACAGATTCTTTCTTCTGCTTGACATAGTCTGCTGTTGAAGCTCTGTACTGCATTTTTTTCTTCAATTGATCTAATCTTTCATCTCCAAGACTTCTGTTTGGGTCTTTTTTATAATACTGATCTTTTTGTTCAATTTTTCACTCATACTCTAAATTGTTTTTCTGAACTGTCTGTATTCTCTTGTATCATGCTGAATTTTCTTAAGATGATTACTTTGAATTCCTTGTCAGATAATTTGTAAATTTGTTTTGAGGGACAGTTTGCTGGAGAATTATTGTGGTCCTTTATTGTTGTCATGGCCCCTTGCTTTTTCACATTTCTTGTGTCCCTACATTGATATCTGCACATCTTGTGGTGCAGACACCTCTTCCAAACTTTAAAAAGTGGCTTTTGTAGAGAAATAATTTTACCTGTAGATAGGCCTGAGTGTGCTTGAGCAGAATGTGATGACTCTGGTTTCATGTGGGTGCAGCTGTGTGGTCTCTGTACAGCTTATTCAGTTGTGATCAACATTAGTAATGAACATGGCTGCTACAGGAGTTTGTGACAGTGACTGTGGCTATATAGGTTATTAAAGCAAGGGTTTTAAGGATTCTTCCGTCCTTGTCTTTCTCACAGTGAGGAGTCTTAGCTAAGGGGATCTCTCCTGGTGCTGGGTCTGACACAGCTCACAGGTAGCTACATTGTCACTGGGATTCAGGGCACAGGTGTTTGTAGTGGCTGTGGAACAAAGTTCTTAGGCTCAGGTTCTTGCAAAACTACTATAGTACCTGGCACTTGAAGCAAAGGTTTACTCTCCAAGGCATGAATGGATGCAATTTTCATACAATGCTGGGGTGTGTTGCTCTGAAGCACATCACAGCAGTTTGAGTTCAGGGGGCTGGGTGATAGCTGGGGTTCTGACTACAGGGCAGGGCACAGTACTGGCAAAGCTCTAGTGAAAAAAGAGGTTCTCTGGAGGCTTTAGTCCCAGGAGCAGAGCACAGCTGCAATTCAGGGCATGGAAACCAATTGGCACAGTGGTAGCTTGGGCTCTGGGGACAAGGTACTCCATAGTAGTGACACTGGACCATGGAATGGTAGAACACTGCAGTAGCCCAGGCTCCTCGAAGCTGGTTTTAGCAGCACCAAGGACCCAGGAATGGCAAAATGCAACTGTGGCTTGGGCCCTGAAGGGTGCACAGCAGTGCAGTGCTGACTCTACTCTGTAGAGAGATGGGGCATCTCAGCAGCTCAAACTAAGAGGGGCTAGTGCAGTTCCAGGTGGGCAGGGAACTGTGGCTGTTTGGACTGGAGGGAGGGTTAGCACAGCTCAGCCAAGGCTCTGACTCCCTGTTATGCAAGACACATCTTCCTTGCCCCGGAAAGTGCAGCTGCATAGGTCAACAGAGCCTCTAGATGCCTGGGGGTGGGGCACTTCATCAGCTGTAGTGCTAAGAGGTACAACTTCTCCAGCATGAGGGAGCGCTGAAATCCCCAGAGAGTAGGGTGCTGCTTCAGCTGTGGCCACCATAGTGGTACATTTTTTGCAATTGATGAACCTACATTGACACATTATTAGCACCCAGGGTCTATAGAATACATTTGGGTTCACTTTTAGTATTATACATTCCATGGATTTGAACAAATTTATAATGACATGAAACCAGTGCTATAATATCACAGTAGTTTTATTGCCCTAAAAAATCCTCTTTGCTCTGCCTATTCAACCCTCTCCCACTCCCAAGTCCTGGGAACCACTGATATTTTTACTCTCTATATTTCTGCTTTTTCCAGAATTTCATATAGTTGGAATCACGCAGTATGGTCTTTTCAGATTAACTCATTTCATTTCGTAATATGCATTTAAGGTTTCTCTGTCTTTTCATGACTTGATAGCTCTTTTCAACAGTACACTACTTCTGGATATAGCACAGTTTATTTACTAATTCACCTGCTGAAGAACATCTTTGTTGTTTCCAAGCATGATTCTGTGTGAATGGCAGTTTCTAAAGTTTCTAATTCATTTGAATATAAACCAAAAAGTGAAGAATAATTGCTGAATTGTATGGTAAGTTTATGTTTAGTTTTGTTAAAAAAAAAAAAAAAAAAAAAAGCCAAATTGTCTTCCAAACTAGCTGTACCATTCTGCATTCCATCCAGTGATGAATGAGTGTTCCTGTTATTCCGCCATTCTGCATTCCATCCAGTGATGAATGAGTGTTCCTGTTATTCCGCATCCTTCTCGGTATTTGATTCTGTCAGTGTTCCAGTTTATGGCCATTTTAATAGGTGTATACAAGTATCTTATTACTGTTTTAATTTGCATTTCCCTGATGACGTATGATGTGGAGCATCTTTTCATATGCTTATTTGGCATCTGTATTTCTTCAGTGAATAATCTGTTAAAGTCTTTGGTCTGTTTTTTTAATTGGGTTGTTTTCTTCTTGTTGAGTTTTAAGAGTTCACATATTTTGGATAACAGTCTGCTATCAAATGAGCCTTTTGAAAATATTTTCTCTGCGTGTGGTTTTCTTATCCTCTTGACATTGTCTTTTGCAGAGCAAAAGTTTTTAATTTGAAAAAGTCCAGTTTATCAACTCTTTTTTTTATAGATCATCCCTTTAGGGCTGTATCTATAAAGTCACTGCCATAAACAAATTCATTTATGTTTTCATCTAGTAGAAGTTTTACAGCTTTGTGTTTTACATTTAAGTTTATAATCAATTTGAGTTAATTTTTGTGAAGTGCATAAGAGCCGCGTCTACATTTATCTTTTTGCATGTGGATATTCAATTGCTCCAGCACCATTTGTTGAAAAGATTATCCTTGCTTCACGGTATTTCCTTTGCTACTTTGTCAAAATTAGGCAACTGTATTTATGTGGGTCTATTTCTGGGCTTTCTATTCTGTTCCATTGATTTATCTGTTCTTTTGCCAGTATCACACTGTCTTGATTACTGTAGCTTTACAGTAAGTCTTCAAGTTGGGTAATTTCAGTCCTCCTACTTGGTTCTTCCCTTTCAATATCATGTTGGCTATTCCGGTTTTTTTCCCCTCCATATAAACTTTGGAATCAGTTTGTCTATATCCACAAAATAACTTCCTGGAATTTTGGTTGACATTGCATTAAATATATAGATCAAGTTGGAAAGAACTGCCATCTTGACGATACTTTGTATTTGTCTTTGTACTCATGTATATGCAATACCTCTTCATTTACTTAGTTCTTTGATTTTGTTCAACAGAGTTCTGTCATTTTCCTGACATATATCTTGTATGTATTTTGCTAGATTTATACCTAAATAGCTTTTTGGTTTGGGTGCTGATAGAAATGGAAATGTAATTTTAGTTTCAAATTCCACTTGTTCATTGCTGATATACAGAAAAGCAATTCACTTTTTTATATAACATTGTATCCTGGAACCTTCCTATAATCATTTATTAGTTCTGGAAGTTTTTTGTTGTTGTTGTTGTTGTTGATTGTTTCGGATTTTCTACATAGATGGTAATGTCATATGCAAACAGAGACAGTTTTTTTTTTATTCCCGTTCTGCATACATTGCATTTTTGTTTCTTGTTTTATTGCATTTGTTAGGACTTCCAGTATAATGTTAAATAGGGGTAAAGAGTAGAGATATTCTTGCCTTGTTCCTGATCCCAGTAGAAAAGCTTCAAGTTTCTCATCATTGAGTATGATGTCACTGTAGGTGTTTTGTAGATTTTTAAATCAAGTTGAGGATCTTTCCTTTTTTTCCTAGTTTACTAAGAGTTTTTTTTTTAATCATGAATGGTTGAAGACATAACAATCCTTAATGTGTCTTAACCTAATAACAGAGCACCAAACTACATGAGACAAACACTAATAAAACTGCAAGGAGACATAAGTGAATCTAATATTATGATTAAAGACTTCAACTCCCCTCTATCAGAAATGGAGAGATTCAACAGGCAGAGAATCAGAAAGGACACAGCTGAACTCAGCAACACCATAGATCGACTGAATATAATTGATTTCTATAGACTAGTCCGTCCAACAATAGCAGGACACACATTTTTCTCATGCTCACATGGAATATTCATCAAGACAGACCACATTCTGGGCCATGAAAAATACCTTAACAAATTTAAAATAATATAAATCATACAATGTTTGTTCTCAGACCACAGTGTAATTACATTAGAAATCAATAACAGAAAGATAGCTAGAAAATCCCAAAATACATGAAGATTAAACAACACAATTCTAAATAACAAATCAAAGAAATCTCAAGAGAAATCAGTAAATATCTTCATCTAAATGAAAACAAAAACACAACTTATCAAAATTTGTGGAATACAGCAAAAGCAGTGCTTAGATAGAAATTTATAACATTGAATGCATATATTAGAAAAGAAGAAAAATCTAAAATCAATAATCTAAATTTCCACCTTAGGAAACTAGAAGAGCAAAGTAAACTCCATTAATAAGAAAAGCAAAGTAAATTCCATTGATGTGTATATACCCATAGGAATGGAAATCATCATGTCGAAGGGATACTTGCACTCCCATGTTTATTGCAGCTCTTTTTACAATAGCCAAGAGTTGGATCCAACCTAAATGCTCATAGTGGGATGACTGGATAAGGAAAATGTGGTGTATTTACACAATGGAATACTAAACAATGGAATACTAAACAATCTGAATATACTTATATCTATTAAAGAAATTGAATCAATAATTAATAACCTTCCAAAACAGAAATAGCCAGGCTCAGATGAGTTCACTAGTGAATTCTACTAAACATTTAAGGAAGAAATTATACCAATTCTCTACTGTCATTTCAGAGGAGTGAAGTAGAGGGAATACTTCCTAACTCATCTTATGAGGCTATCACTACCCTAATACCAAAACCAGGCAGAAACATTACAAGAAAAGAAAACCAAGACTAATATCACTTATTTACATAAGTACAAAAATACTCAACAAAATATTAACAATCCAAACCCAACAATGGAATGCTTTTCTTTGTCCCTAATAATTTTCCTTGCTTTAAAGTCTGCTATATCTGAAATTGATATACCTACTCCTGCTTTGGTTGGTGTTAGTATGATATAGTATGATATATTTTTCTCCATCCATTTACTTTTAATCTATATGTGTCTTTATGTTTAAAGGGGGTTTCTTGTAAACAACATGTAGTTGGGCTTTCATTTTTTAATCCACTTTGACAATATCTGTCTTTTAATTGATACATTTAGACCATTGACATTTAAAGTGATTATATTTTTATCCTTTTCTTAGTGATTTCCCTATACTTTGCAATATACATTTACAATGAATCCAAGTCCACTTTCAAATGACACTGTTGCTTCAGGGGTAGTGCAAACACCTTACTATAACAAAATAATCATAGTCCCTCCCTCCCGTCCCTTGTACCATTGCTGTCATTCATTTTAATTATACATAAATGTACATAAACACATATCCATAAGCATGTGTAATTGAATACATTTCTGCTATTATTATTTTGAACAAATTGTCACTGTTCTTAGATCAATTTAGAATAAGAAAATTAAAGTTTTTATTTTACTTTCATTATTCTTTCTTCAATGTTCTTTATGTAGATCTAAGTTTCTGATGTATGTAATTTTCCTTCTTTCTAAAGAACTTCTTAAAACATTGCTTACAAAGCAAGTCTACTGCAACAAATTTCCTCAATTTTGGTTTGTCTGAGAGTCTATCCCCTTCACTTTTGAAAGGTAATTTCATGGGATACAGAATTCTAGGTTGGTGGTTATTTTCTCTCAGCAGTTTAGTGTTTTACTTTACTCTCTTGCTTTCCTGATTTCTGAAAACAAGTCAGATTAATTCTTATCTTTGTTCCTGTATAGGTTAGGTGCTTTATTTCCTCTGGCTTCTTTCAGGACTTTTTTTTTTTTTTTTTCTTTTCTTTTTTTTGTCTTTGATTTTCTGTAGTTTGAAATAATATACCTAGGTGTAGTGTTTTTGGTTTTTGTGTGTGTGTGTGTGTTTTGGCATTTTTTCTGCTTGGTGTTCTGTGAGCTTTCTGGATCTCATGTTTGGTGTATAACATTAATTTTTGAAAATTATTAATCATTATTGTTTCGAGTATTTCTTCTGTTCCTTTCTCTTTTTTTCTCTCTCTCTCTTTTGTATTCCCATTATAAGTTTGTTACAACTTTCATAGTTGTCCCACAATCCTTAAATACTCTGTTCTGTTTTTCTTTTTTCCCTTTGCTTTTTAGTTTTCAAAGTTTCTATTGATATGTCCTCAAGCTCAGAGATTCTTTTCTCAGCTGTGTGCAGCCTACTAATACACCCATCAAAGGAATTCTTCATTTCCGTTACAGCATTTTTGACTTCTAGCATTTCTTTTTGCTTTTCTCGTAGAATTTTCTTCTCTCTGCTAATATTGCCCATCTGTTCTTGCATGCTATCTGCTTTATCCATTAACTTCCTTATCATATTGATCATTGTTGTTTTAGATTTCCAGTCTGATAATTCCAATATCCCTGTGATGTCTGGTCCTAATGATTGCTCTGTCTCTTCAATTTGTGTTTTCTGCCTTTTGGTATACCATGTAATTTTTTCCTTATAGCCAAACATGATATACCACGTAAAAGGAAGTATGGTAAATAGGTCTTTAGTAATATGGTTGTAAGATGTCAGGGGAGGGGAAGCACTCTATGATTAGGTCTCAGTCTTTTAGTGAGCTTATGCCTCTGGATCATGAACTTCACAAGTGTTTTTCAGGTTGTTTTCTCCAGCCCTTAGGTGGGACTGGATGGCTAGAGTGGGCTGGAGTTGGATAGTTCCATTTCCCCAGGTGATTTACATCCTGATATACTCTGGTTAACTAGCTTCTCCTGAGGGCTGACCTTGTTAAGAACATAGTGCTCTTGGTGTATTTTTAAACACTTCCTTTTCCCTTCCCCCAGGTGGATGCATGAGGGGATTTTTCTCCAATATGTATGGTGAGAACCTGGTTGAGCTCCTGGAAGTAAATCTCACAATATTGTGGAGACCCCTGTATATTGGGTTTCCCTAGAGTTTTTAACTCTGAGAGTTGCCTGCATTGAGGCTCCAGGAATTCATCAATCACAGTTCGGGATTTTCTTTTTCAGCACTGTTTCCTGCAGTGGTTTCTCAGTCATGAGTATCTGCTGTGGTAAGCCATTACTCCCGAATATAGTTTGTCCCCTTAAAGCACATGCTGAAATCTGATCCCCAATGTGGTTGTATTGGGAGGGAGAGTCTGGTGGGAGGTGTTTAGGTCATGAGGGTGGACCCCTCATGAATAGACTAATGCCTCCCTAGGGGAGTGAGTTCTCACTCCATTAGTTCTAGCTAAAGGAGCCTGACACCTCTTTCCCTCTCTCTTTCATTCTCTCTCTCTCTCTCTCTCTCTCCCCTCCCATTCTTGTCATGTGATCTCCTTGTACACATCAGCTGCCCTTCCACTCTCTGCCATGAGTGGAAGCAGCCTGAAACACATGCCAGATGCAGCTGCCAGAATCATGAGCCAAATAAACCTCTTTTATTCATATATTAGCCAGTCTTAAGTATTCTGTTATAGCAACATAAAAACAAACTAATAACTCCCTGTATTTTCCTGTCTGTCTCTCCAATCTTGGGCATCAGTTTGCCTTGTGTCCTTCCCTTTCTTAAGGATCCAAGAACATTTATTGATTTTTCAGTCCATTTAGCTTTTTACTTGTTGTTAGGAGGGAGTGGTCACTTCCAAGTTCCAAGTGGAACTAGAAACTGTCGGTCGTCGACCGACCCGAACAGCCCTAGCCTCATTATCGGTCTTTCCCTAGGTGTCCCTTTTGGTGGGCGAGTGGATTGCCTGGATTCCTCTTTCCCTCCAGTACCCATTGGAAGGAGACGGGGGAAGAGAGCCGCGAAGAGAGGCGAGCACAGCCGCTGGCCCCAACCAGCCCATTAAAGGACACTCAGACGCGGCGGGGGTTCTGTCGAGCAGTTCCGTTTATTATCACACAAGCACTTGCTTTTAAAGGCAAATGGGGAAGGGAGGTTTTTACATCCTCCAATTAGCTTAAAGGTTAGGAGAGCATGCATCCTGTCTCAATGCCTAGCTATTGCAATCACGCAGTGTTCACACAGGCAGAAGCATGTATTTGGCCAATAAGGGCTAAGGCAAGGTTCCTGCAGACACTCCCACCCTACTTCCTCCTGGCGCCCTCTTAGTCTGCCACGTTAATGGCACCGCTTGTAATGTCACTTAAGGTGGCATTAGTTTTTAAGGCCCGACATCTCCTCCTTTTTGTTTTAATAAGGCAGCTGGAGGCGGCTAACCTTCTCAGCCTCGCCTCCATTCCCTCTGGTGGCTGTGCCTGTCTTAGGTTTTTTCCCTCTGGAAATCTTACCGTCATTGACTATCCAGCCAAGTGGGGGTGAGGCGGAGACTTAGAGATTGGCGTTGATTTTTTAAAGGGCCATATTGACCCAAGGGCTGTCAGGGCTTTCATTATGGGCCACCTCCTCTACCACCTGTGTGAGCATTACGAGAGAAGTGGTGTTGCGCCTTATAAGGGACACAGCCTGGCAAATGGCGTAAGGCCCCAAGGTGATTAAGGCAACAAAAATGGCTAGGGAGGACAGCAAGGGAGGACAGCAAGGTGGTGAGCCACGGGGAACTTGAAAGCCAACTTTGAAACCAATTACTATTGGCTTCGCGTTCTTTTTTTCGCTTTTGTAATCCTTCTCTAAGCTTAGCTAGGGAATCTTTGACCACTCCAGAGTGGTCGGCATAGAAGCAACACTCTTCTTTGAGGGCGGCGCATAATCCTCCTTGCTGTAAGAACAATAGGTCTATTCTGCGTCGATTCTGTAAAACAACTTCAGAAAGTGATGTTAGCGATTTTTTTAAATGTGATACAGACACCTCCAAGCGGCCAAGAGCTATGCCCACTTGCCTCCCTAAGGGAAGCTACCTGTTGATGTGCCAAGGCTATTCTGGCGGTCCCAGTATCTGCTCCAATAATTCCCAAGAGGGAGCTGATGGCCACCACAGCTGCCCCTGCAGCCTGCTTGTTTCAGGTCCGCTTATTTCGGGTTTTGGGGGTGGCGAGATTTGCCACAGTGCTGCAAAAGGATTTGTTGGCACCTATGCAGGAACCTTTGCCAAGGACCCGCGGGAAGGTGAGTCCGGGGTTGGTTTTATTGTGGTTACATACACATTGGCTAGCGTTGACACCTAGCAGAGTGGCATTGGGCAATGCTACTGCATGATTTATCTCTGCCTGCACATGGCACTCTTCTTTAAAGAAGGTGCAGAACTTGATAAACAAGTTTGGGGGGAGGACAGCCTTTCAGAGCATTTTCCAATCTTGGGTCGTGCAGGGTTGGTGCGCTAAGCCCTGGAGAATGGTTTCTGCCCATGGGAAATTGGGCCCATCCTCTGCGACAGCCTTTTTCAGCTCTTTAAGGTCATGAGCTTCCCAAGGATACCAAGTGGCCGGCCTATTTCCATCGGGGGCAACGTTGACCGGATAGGCCTGAGGGGCCGCTTCCCCCCACGGGCTGCAGAAGGCTGGGGGTTCCCAGTGAGCCATGATAGGAAAAGCCTGTGGCTCTGCCGGGGGTGTTTTTAAAGGTGGGCTCACCTCCTCCACTTCTTCAGATGCCTCTTTCTCTCCTTCGGCTAAACTTTGGCGGGGTGAGTATGCTGGGAGAGGAGGGTACAGGGTAGGGGCATAGGTATCACTCAGTGGCTCAGGGCCTTGCATTGGCAGCTTTGTTTCCTTTTTTCTCTCCTCATCTAACTGCACCCAATCCCTTTCTGCCCCTTCCTGATGCTCGGGACAGAAGCAAAGCTTCAGGGCAGAGATGGTTGGGTAGAACCCTAAGGGGGGTCTAGCCCGTGACTAATCTCATTCTTTCTGGCCAGGGTCTGAACCCGGTCCCAAGTCTCATACGAGAACAAGTTGGACGAAGGTGCGCAAGGGGCCACCTTCACCACATGACGCCAGGCATTGGTGGCCATGGAGTCAGATATTTCTAGGCCTCTGTCTTTTAACATGTACTTTAGAACTTTGCAGGCTGTCTCATCACTCTTTCCACACACGCCTCCCATGTTGCCCCATGACGAAGGGACAAAGGGAGCAACAGGGCAGAGAAGTGCAGGGACTTCCCCCTGTTACGGTACTCACCCTGACACACAGGCAGATTACTTCACGGTGACTACCATGGTTGCGGGGACCACTCTGTTGGTTGGTCACCCTTCATCGACCTTTCAGGACCGAGCAGCCAGGGGCCTCACTCACTCGCCTTTCACCCACAAGTATTAAAAAAAACCTCACACAGGGCACCACTCTGTCAGGTCAGCCACCGGCCAACCCAAACAGCCCTAGCTTCGTTATCAGTCTTTCCCTAGGTGTCCCTTTTAGTGGGTGAGCAGATTGCCCAGATTCCTCTTTCCCTCCAGTCACCATTGGAAGGAGACAGGGTAAGAGAGCTGCAAAGAGAGGTGAGCACAGCCACCGGCCCCAACCCCCGTTAAAGGACACTCAGACGTGGCGGGGGTTCTGTCGAGCAGTTCCATTTATTATCACACAAGTACTTGCTTTTAAAGGCAAGTGGGGAAGGGAGGTTTTTACATCCTCCAATCAGCTTAAAGGTTAGGAGAGCATGCATCCTCTCTCAATGCCTAGCTATTGCAATCACGCAGTGTTCACGAGCGCGGAAGCGCGTATTTGGCCAATAAGGGCTAAGGCAAGGTTCCTGCAGACACTCCCACCCTGCTTCCTCCTGGCACCCTCTTACGCTGCCATGTTAATGGTGCTGCTTGTAATGTCACTTAAGGTGGCATTAGTTTTTAAGGCCCGACATTTAGACTTACTTGTTGTTAGGAGGGAGTGGTGACTTCCAAGTTCCAAGTGGAACTAGAAACCAGAAGCCTAAGTCTATCTTTAACTTTATAGAAAACTACAAATTTGTCTTCTAAACTGTATAGCCACAAATGGCTGTATGACTTTGCATTTCCAGAAGCAATGAATTATAGTTCTTGTTGTTCTGCATCTTGCCAATAGTCAGTATTATCAGATTTTTGGATTTTTTGCTATACAAATGCTCCTTGACTTATGGGGTTACATCCTGATGAACTCATCATAAGTTGAAAATATCTTAAATTGAAAATGCATTTATTACACCTAACCTACCAAGCATCATACCTTAGCTTAGTTTGCCTTTAACATGCTCAGAACACTATTAGTACAGTATTCGATAAATCAGATGAGATATTCAATACTTTATCATAAAACAGGCTTTGTGTTAGATGATTTAACTCAGCATCATGAGAGAGTATTATACTGCATATTGCTAGTCAAGAAGAAATTTGTAGTAGATCAAAGTTCAAAATTTGAAATACACATTTCTACTGAATGCATATCACTTTCACACCAAGGTGAAGTCAAAAAATTGTTCATGGAAACATAAATTGGGGACCATCTGTACAAATAAGTATGTAGTGGTATCTCACTGCTGTTCTCTTAAAATTTTTTAATGATAAACGATGTTGATCATCTTTTAATTTGCATATTTGTTATACATTTGTCTTCAATGAGGTGGGTTTTCAAACCTATTGCCCATTTGTTTTAAATGTTTTATTTTCTTATTATTTTTGAGTTGTACGACTACTTTATTTATTGTAGTTATGAGTCCTTTATCACACAGTTGATTTGCAAATATTTTCTTACAGTCTGTTACTTTATTCTCTTAAGAATGTCTTTCATCCCTGTGCAGAAGAATGAAATTTGACCCATATATCTTGCCATATACCGAAATCAACTCAAAATGGATTAAAGACAAAATTATAAGACCTGAAACTATAAAACTCTTTTTAAAAATATAGGGGAAACACTTCAGAACATAGGACTGGGCAAAGACTTTATGACTAAGACCCCAAAAGTACAGGCAACAAAAGAAAAAAATTTTAAAAATGGAACTATATCAATCTAAAAAGCCTCTGTAAAGCAAAAGAAACAATCAGAGTGAAAAGACAACCTACAGATTGAGAAAATATTTTTAAACTGTCCATCTGACAAGGGATTAATATCCAGAATATTCAAGGAACTCAAACAATTTAACAGTAAAAAAATAAATAATCTTATTAAAAATGGGCAAAGGAGCTCAGTAGATATTTCTCAAGGGAAGACATACAAATGGCCAACAGGTCCGTGAAATAATGTTCAGCATCACTAAGCATCAGGGAAATGCAAATCAAAACCACATTGAGGTATCATCTCACCACAGTTAGACTGGCTGTTATCAAAAGGCAGAGATGACAAATGCTAGCAAGGATGTGGAGAAAGGGGAACCTTCCTACACCATTGGTGGGACTGTAAATTAGTGTGGCCATTATGGAAAATAGTATGAAGGTTTCTCAAACAACTACAGATAGCACTGCCATATGATCCCACGATCCCACTGCTGGGTATATACCAAAAGGAATAGAAATTATCATGTAGAAGGGACACCTGCACTCCCATGTTTATTGCAGCTCTATTTACGACAGCCAAGATATGGAACCAACCTAAATGTCCATTGACAGGTGACTGGATTAGGAAAATGTGGTACATATACACAATAGAATACTACTCAGCCACAAAAAAAGAATGAAATTCTGCTATTTGCAGCAACATGGATGAGCTTGGAGAAAACTATGTTAAGTGTAATAAGCCAGGCAGGGAAGGAAATATACTGCATGTCCACACTCATAAGTGGGAGTTAAGAAAGAAAGAAAGAAACAAGCACACAAACAACAATCACAATAATATGTTGAACTTTCAGAAGCAGGGAACACAACTACGGTTATTAGAGGTGGGAAAGGGGGAGAAGGTTTAGGGAGAAACTGGGCAATGGATACAGAGAAAAATTACATTTTGTAATGATTGATATGCTAATAACCCTTATTTGGTCAACAATATTGTACACAAACACTGGTAGTCAACTCTGTTCCCCACAAGTATGGATTGTTAATTATGTTTCAATAAAAAAAAAGTCTGTTTCAGAGCAAAAGTTTTTCATTTTGATAAAATCTCATTTATCTTTTTTTCTCTCAGGAATAACACATTTTGGTTTTGTGTCTAAAATGAATCTTCACTTGTGCCAGAGGAGACACAAGATTTGCTGCTCTTCTCTCACAGGCTAAAGGCTTTAATTTCATGAGATATCGAAGTCCCACAAAGCTCTTTCCACAGTGCTGGCTGCGCCTCTTCAGAACTGCACCATAGAGGGAGGGGTCGCCTTCTTCCACCTCCCACATTTGTTGTGAGTACCCATTCACTTTTCACAAAAAAGAGTCTGAGAGTGGGTACAAATTCTCCCTTTGTAGCATGGTAGGCAAGAGGTATCCTCTGACTATATTCCACACTCAATCTTTGCAATGTATTACAAAATTTAACCAGATCCTCGCATGCTTGTTGTGGTGGATTGAATTATGTCTCCCCAAAACTCACAGGAACTTGAATTGTGTTCCCCAAGTTTCATGTATTAGAGACTTAGCCCCCACTGTGACTGTTAAGAGGGTGGGAAATCCTATTGTGGTAATTGAAAGGTGGAGCCTTGAAAAGGTGATTGGACTGTAGGACCATGTAGCAGTAAATGGATTAAAAACGGTGGTCAGGGGTGTGGTTCTGAGGACTTTAAAAGAAGAAAGTCTGCCTTTCTCTCTCTTCGCTCTTTCTACTTCCACCATCTTGCAATGTGAGACCCCTGGGTCACTGTCACCATCACCAGATGGACTTTGGACTTTCAGCCTCAGAAACTGTAAGCAATAAATTTCATTTTCTTTATAAATCACCCAGTTTCAAGTATCTTGTTAAATGCACCCAAAACAGACTAATACACTTGTGCAGTGTCCAAGATCTCATCCTCCCCTACTAGTTATTCTTAAAACTGTTGTAGGGTCATTTACCCTCAGAAGGACCTGTTTTTTAATTAGATATCTGGTCACTTGTTTGTCCTGTGACTTCAGCTCTTTGAAGGGTACAAAGATAGTTATGATTTTTAAAGTTTATTTAGATTGTTCTTTTGCCTTGGTTGAGAATGACACACTTTTTCCAGCTTTTTATATTCAGGCAGAAGCAGATTCCTGAATAATCTTTTATATTGTTTTTTAATTAAAAACTCAATAATAGTAAATTTATCAAATGATTAACTAAACTTGCTATGTGCGTGTTTGTGTGTGTACATGCATGTACAGTCATGCACCACTTAACAATGTTTTGGTCAACAACAAAATGCATAAACAACAGTGGGTCCGTAGGAGTGTAACAGCTATATCATACGGCCTAGGTGTGTAGTAGGCTATACCATCAAGGCTTGTGTAAGTACAGTCTATGATGTTTGCACTAAAACGAAATCACCTAGTGATGCATTTCTTAGAACATATCCTCTTCATTAAGCGATGCGTGACTGCACATGGAAGTGAAAAAGGCAAGTTTTTATTTTATTCCAATAAGTAGAGTTACAAAGGGGTTAATAAAGATTTTCAAAAACCCTAAAGTGTGACACAATTTATTACACAATTTAGGCTAATTTCATAGCTGATTTATGCAGTGGCATTTTATATTAGATGCCAGTGAGCAGAATGAGATATAAAATGACCAGTCTGCATGAAGCTTGTAGAGAGGACAAGAATATATATCAAATGCAAGTTACTGTTCAAGAAAATTACTGATTATCTACCCTTTACCTTAGGTTATTAAAGATCACTGTTTCCAAGTGTAGACTGAGAAAACTGTAGTCTAGGATCCCATCTCTGCTCTAATAAAGGTAGTGCTATTGTATATGCTAAATAAACTAATATCAGTACTTTTCAAATTTGGCTCCTCAAATAAATGATTGCTTTCGGTATTTTGCCTGATAGCATAACTTTTACAGCTTTTTGCAAGTCAGCTACTGGAAAATATATGCACTCTTCCAGAAACAAACAAAAATGTTAAACCCTGAAAGAAATGAAAAAGGAACTCTCCAAACAATGGTATCATCTTTACTTAAAACACAAACTAATTGGTACCATCACCGCAGCATTGGCTATGGGTAGCAGGCCAGCAACATGACTACAAGCTGCTCAAGTGACAATTAGAAACCTGTTGAGAAAGTGAAGGGTCAAACTGTCAGACTCGAGGAAATAGTGTAGGCATCACGTGAAGAATACAGTGTGGAAAGGCATGCCAATGGTGTCTTGAATCATTCATCACTCCAGTTGAGTGGGATTCAAGCCATGCTTAGACTGAGGGTTGGCGTAGTACATTCCTTTGTTTAAAATAAGTGTTTAAGCAGATCTATTCTGGGAGCTCACAACTCTTCACTATGAAACTCCTCCATATTTTGTAGGAAATACTCAGTTTGAATAATCAGAGAAAAACGAGATCCTGCCTGGTCAATATGAATTTTAAACTTAAAATGGTATAAACAGCATGGGAGGTATGTTGACTGGTTCAGATTGCATAGCAGTTTACCTAGGATGATATAGATTCATGCATAAAACTCACCAAATGCACAAAACAAACTGGAATTTTTTTAACCCTCCTAAATTACACATACAACATGAAATTTTGCCCTTTCTTGTTTGTTGTTTTTCCACTTTAGTTCCTACAATCCTGTGTTTCTCCTTTCTCTCTCTCTCTCTCTCTCTCTCTCTCTCTCTCTCTCTCTCTCTCTCTCTCCTCTCTCTCAGAATTAAAGAACTTCTCCACGATGAAAAACTCATTTTGCCTAACTTTAATATTTTTTCCAAACCTTGCCCACATGTTAAACCCTCCTTACATCTATTAGTAAATTCATTATTACCTACTTCGTTAACCTTTCCTTGCCAGATGTATACATACTTTCCTTTCTGCTGCTGTCCTCTTCAGTTGGTCTTCCTTTTTCAAAATGAAACTTTTTTTCAATTCCAAATACCATACATTATTAATTGTCTGCCTATTTTGCACACTTACACAAAGATATTGATGTTTAAAATTGGGGTGAAATGTTGCCTGTCTCATGGCTGAGTCCATTTTGACTGAAACTTTCCTAAAAGTTAGAGAGATAAGTACCAGAAGGGAAAGGTAGCAGGTGTAGAGACCAAGACTCAGTGACTCAGTGTCTCAGTTTAATCTGGGTGATCAATGGATACTACATATATTTTGCACAAACTAAATTATCTCAACCTTTTATTATATGACTAATGAAATACAATTATTCAGAAATAAAAGTATTGACTAATTGTGCCATTGTGGCTTCGAATTCAACATGCAGAAAATCCTATGACAGTACTATTACTGCTTTACAGAGAATAGGAAGTAGCTTCATTTTTCTACAAATCCCACCTTCCAATGCACTCTTCCTTCAAATGCATTCTGTTCAATCTCTGTTCCCATTTCTCTGGTCACGTTTCATTCATATCACATGAATTTTGAGTCACTTTCAGGGATCAAAATCTATATTTAGCAAGTGAGACTCACCTTCCAGCACTAAAAAACTTAATTTATTCTAAATCAAAACTTTAATCCCATTTTTAATCCAACACTTTGCTCCCCTAGTACAGGCCTGAACCATTGTTCAGAATCTATAGTGGGAGAGATAAAATCTATTCTTTCACTTACTACTCGATTTCTTTTGTTCTATTCTCTGGCTTTTCTAGAGCCTTGTAAAAGATTAGAGAAACAGTTTGCAATGTTATATTTGATGTCTCTTCCTGACTTCTTGGATGGCTTCTAAGGTCCCTCTGCACAGCGAGAATAAAAATGGCTTTTCTGTGCAGCGTAGGCAGCAGTCCTTGGAGGCCCCGTGAGTACGTCGGCCCTTCGTATTCCCCAGATACAGGTTACACACACTTGCGCTGCAGTCTTAGAATCCATTCGTGCTCAGTTCATACTCCCCAAAGGACACAACACAACGTTTTACTTTTGGATTCTCCTTGCCCCAGTGTGCTATAATATTGTTCTAATTTACAATCTTTGCCAGTGAAAGTGGAGGGCAGAAGCAGTGGATTTCCATCATGTCACCCGATTCCAGTGTCTTTCCTATTTGTAAACCTCATCATAGTTCTTTGTTTATTATTGTTTGTGATTTCCCTATGTAAATAAAGTGTTTTAAAGATGGAAGAGTGATATCCCCCAAAACACTGGCATACTCTAAAGAAGTAAAAATGTGCTGCTCTCAGACATGCTATTGCAGTAAATATCTCCGCAGTTGAATAGACTCAGCCTCCTTTCCTTTCTTATCAAAGGATTTTATTAATGTTTGTTTGCATGGCATCGGAAATACCACTGAAGTCTTCAACTCCTTACAGTCTATGTCTTTCCTTCCAGGATTCTGAGAATACTAACAATGTCCAAAATTTACTTTTGACAATATCAAATGTAAACACCCAATCACAAATTCCCTCTATCTAGGTAAACTTACTCTGCTTGCCATTTTTACATCTACTTTGTAACTGACCAGCTGGGACCTGAATGTCAGTTCTATTCAGAATAATGGATTTGAAATTGCCAGTAAAAAAACCTGCTATTGTCACCTTCTATTATATAGAAAAAAGCGATAGAGAGCAGTGTATTTTACAGACCTGACACTGAAGCTTTTCATCATCGCAGACTGAAAACAATGTAGAAAGCAAAAATGCCAAATATTTCACACATAGGCAAACATAGGCCACAACAAATGGAAGCAAAGTTCTATCTATACTTTTTTTTTAATATTCAAATGCTTCTTTACACATGCTGAAGTTTACCGAAAGGGCAAGACTCTGCAGAACCAGGTAAATATACATGTCATTTGCATACTGCTTTGAACACACTGTTAACAAATATACAGCTTTGTATATCCTATTTGTTTATAAAAGTACCTGCCTACTATAAAGAGAAGGCTGTCTAGAAGGGAACATAGTCCTGGGCTCCCTCTAGGGTGGGGCTGCTATAGGTAAGCCACAGTGTGCTAATCTCTCTCCCCGCCCCCACTGCTCCACAGGGGTGAGGCCAAGTTGCAACAAACATTAGACAGTCTCCAAAGGATAAACACACACACACTCCTAAAGAGAAAAGCCTGGGGAGTTTCATGCCACATACAAGGCGTGAAAGCTTTGACACCTTTAGTTTGTACCTCTCAGTTAACTCTCCAACCTTCAGCATATGTGTTTTTGCTGCATGATGTGGACCTACATCGAAAACATCATAGAGCCCTCTTGCCTTTTTGCCCTTCTGTTCGGTTGAGCCAACTGACAGCCTCAGCAGGACACAGGAGAGAAAGATAAGGCAGAGTGATAAAGGGATAGTCAGAGTATTTGTTTTCCAGCTCCCTCTGTGAGAGGTCACCTTACATTAGCAGGACCTTCCACCCCAAGTGAAGGTCAAGGTGCTCTCAAGGTGGCTCCTCTCCACAAGACTCTCTTCTTTCAGTTTACAAAAACCACCCCCTTCCCTCATTTCTTCAGGTCAAGGGTGATAACACCTGTTACTGGCCCCAGAAAACAATCTTCTACTCTGTGATTTCCATATGTACTTTTTAAAATATTCCCTTTATTAAACTATTCTTGAATTATGCAATTTGGAATGTGTTGCTATTTCCTGCTGGAACCCTGGCTGATAGACGTGAGGGTAAACAATTTCCCTGCTTTGTTCCCCACCATGCCTGAAATGTGCAAATATTAAACATGTAATATATGCATGAAAAAATAAAATCTGATAAAAATAATCTCTATTAGTCTGTTTTTGTGTTGCTATAACAGAATATCTGAGAGTGGGTAATTTATAAAGAAAAGAGGTTTATTTGCCTCACAATTGTGGGACAGCTGCATCTGACATGGGCTTCAGGCTGCTTCTACTCATGGCAGAAAGCAGCAGAGTAGCCAGTGTGTGCAAAGAGAGCACATAGTGGGAGAGGAAGCGAGAAAGAGAGAGAGAGAGAGAGAGAGAGAACATGAGATGGAGACAGGGGCGGGGTTCTAAGCTCTTTTTAAACAACCTGCTCTGATGGAAACTAACAGAGCTAGAACTCACTCACCACACCCAACAGGTCATTTATCTACTTATGAGTAATCTGACCCCATGCCCCCATGAGTCAAACACCTCCCACTAGGATCTCCATCCTAACATTGCCACATTGGGGACGTTAACATGAGCTTTGGAGGGACAAACACATTTAGAGTCTATCAAGGACTTATGTGTCAAATTAACACTGAAAAGTCATATCTGCTTTTGTGTTTGCTCCTTTGGTGATTATCTAAAAGGGGCACTTAGAGTGATTAGAGTAGATCTCTCTGCCTTAGGTCTCCAGTCCAACATCACACCTGGACTCTTAAAATAGCTTTAATTGCTTTCTCTGTTTTTACTTTACATCTCCTACAATTTATTCTCTGTACAGCAGCCAGGGTGGTTTCTCTAAAAATGCATATCTTACCCTCTAGCTCCCAAGCTCATCACAGACTTACCGATCAAGTCCACACTCCTGAATGTGACACATAATATTCGCCATTTCTGGGACCCATCACCCACTTTAGTTTCATCTGTCATCAACCCTAACATCAACCCTCAAACCCTATTCTAGTCACACTGAACTACTTTGTATCTACAAATGTACGATGCCTTCTTTCCTGTCATCTTGCTCACATGCTTTTTGTTCTTTTTCTCTTCCCTCATTCTTTGCCTGTATACTTCCCACACATTCTTCAACACCGAAAACAAGCGTCATCTTATTCGAGAATTTCATGGCCCTCTTAGGAGCCTTCTGAACTCCGACAGCACCCCATGCTTTCATTTTTCAAAGTATTTTTGATCCTGAATTGAAATTTACTGTTAATTTTACTATTTCCTTTTAATACTAATATATTTCTGGCATACATGAAGTTCACAATAAATATTTGTCCAATGAATGAATGAATCTATATGATCCATATGAACATAATTGCTACTTCAAGTCTTATTCCCTAATGCTGATAATCTGAATATCCTAAAGACCTTTCACTCAGACACTAATCTGGCATATCCCCTCTAAAATAAAGAACATTCAGTAGAGTGAAGAGATGTTCTTGAGTCAAACACATTTTAGAAGAACATAAAGAGAAAATGTCCTAAAAGTAGATTAAATGATCAAGGAGGAAAATGAGTAATATAGTTATCAAATGTCGAAATTCAAAATTCTTGTCTTTGCAACCCTTTAATATAATAGTTCCCTATTTATATTCCCTACTGCAATCTGATATTTGATATTTTTATGTACTCAAAGTTTTAAATCACAGATTTTGTTCTAATTACTATCAACATGAAATGACTGGCTAACATGATTGAAAGGGGAATTTATTAGAAAGTTTTCAGAGAACTCAGAGCATCAGTGGGAATAACCAGGTATCCAAATTGGATTAAAAGACTGAGGCAGGGATGCTCCAAAGGTCAAGGATGCTGGTGTTGCTGAACATTTTCATACAGGCCAGCACCACTGGAATGCATGAACTCCAGCTATTTTTTATTTTTTCTGTCCATTAATCATGTGCAGGGTATCTGAATATACGATCTCACTAAGATTTTGATGATGGGGGAGGCATAATTCTCTAAAAATAAATCAAATGCCATTACCAACAAAATGGAAACTAAATGCTGAGGTAAGGATACAAAGCCACGATGTGAAACAGTGCACATCCACTAAATGAGATTCAATCATTTTTCTACATTTAGGAAATGAAAAAAAATGCAAACATTAGTAAATAAGAGAGGTAATGATGGACTTTGGAACTATAAAATGTTTAAAATATAAGCTATAGAAATAAAATAAATATGATAAAGGACTAAAAGGGCATAATTTTTAAATTTATTTTTAAGTAACAAAAATTGCATACATGTGTACATGATGGTTTGATATACATGTACATGTGGAATGACTAAATCAAGCTAATTAACATATGTATTACCTTTCATACTTATTTTTTTGTGGCACAGACATTTAAAATCTGCTCAGCAATTTTCAAAGGACATAATTTTTAAAAAATAAATTGTATTGTATATATTTAAGGTATGCAACATAATGTTATAAGACATACACAAGGGGTCCTCAAAAAGTTTATGAAAAGATGCATATTATCTTTCAATTTCATTTTTCTACAAACTTTTTGAAGTATCCTCATATATATAGTAAAATAGCTACTATAGTGGAACAAATGAACATATCCATCATCTCACTTACTTACCCATTTTTTTTCCTAACAGGACATAATTTTAAAGTGTGTTTTAGATCACAAAATTTCTTTAATCCAGATATAACTTACTATAACCAAACTAAAGGTAAAAACTCCCTTTAATATTTAAATTTACCATTTAATGATTTATTCATATCAACAGTTAAACTTTATTAAAAATTTTTCATTGATTGAAATATTTTAAGACTATTTTCCTTTTGTCCATTTATAGGAACCAGCTCCAGTGGAGAAACACTCACTAATCCAAGGGGAAGCTCAATGGAATGAATAGATTGGATACTCCAAACAAATATACATTATAGGACCTGTTCAGAAAAGCAATTAATCAGTACAACAGTATACAATAATTGTGTTGTCCCTGCCATGATGTGCATGCCGAACATTGTTTTTTGTTGTTGTTTCTATTTCACACAGGTTGCAGAATATAATTAGAGAATTATAAGCTGTCTACCAGGATGGATGTCTAATCTCAAAATAAACAGATCACACACAGCTTGTCCCATTTGTTTTGGTCCCCTTTAATATCAGCTAAATTAGATGTTGGTTTGACACAATTTTAGCACAAAGATTATAAGATTATACCTAGTTATATATCACCCATGAAAGGAAAATTCAAGATTTCTCAGCTCTATTATACTAGCCTTTTTCCATCTGCCCTCAACATTTATAACCTTCCAAAGAAAGAAGGCATCAAAGTGTCAGTGCAGACTACAATAAAATATGGGCACATATTTTCATGTATAAACTCCTCTTTTATTAGGTATATTTAGTATTCTTTTGATTATTTTTTAAAAAAAAAAGCCTCACACAAACATAAGCCAAAAGGCAATAGGTTAGTGAAACAGAATATTGAGTGTGACTTTGCATTTTGCCATGAAGCTGGTGCCTAGTACCACAAGTGAAAATCAGAGGCTTTAAATTTTTTCCACTCTAATAAAATCACCCCAATTGTTAGTGAACATTAGAGATCAGGTTCTCTAGGAAGCACCCTTAGTGGGACAGTTTCAAGTGCAAGATGTTTATGAGGGAGCACCATTAGGATCAACACATGTGGATGGGAAGGGAAGAAGGCACATTTGCACAGAGGAAGAGGTCAAACTGCACTGCAGGTCAGACAGCCTCACCAGACCTCAGGAACCATCTGGAGCTAAAACAACTCTTTAGAGTTGTCCTGCTTTGGGAAAAACAAATGAGCCTTTACATTCCTTGCCTCCATCTGTCATTGGGTATGAACGGACCCTGAAAGGACACTCTTTTTGCTGAGACAGCTGTGCAGTAGAGATGACCACTTGACAAGCTGACAGCTGAAAAACATTTGCGGCAACAAGTCCTTTCTTGAAGGGAGACCTGGGTGGCTCTTATTCCTATCCATACACACCCCGTAGCACCACTGAGATCCATCTCTGCATATATGTTCAGGGAAGAGCATCTTCAGGAATCTAGAAAGCCTCACTGCCTGAGAGAAATGTAAAAGAGGAAGGTGAGTAGATAGAAACTGCTACTTGGTTCATCATTAACAGTAATTTTCACCTTCCTCCGAGACCAGCACTGGATTCCCCTGACTCTCAGATACCACCTCTGCTGGTCTCAGTGGCTTATTTGGTGGCATGACCCAAATCCTCATCCCAGGGAGAATTGGGCTGCAAGTTAGCATGCTCTTCTCAGGCTGGAGTTACTCTAACTGTTCATTTATGGTAAAAAATGGGCAACATGAGTGTATTAGTCTGCTTGGGCTGCTATAACAGAATACGACAGAGTGGGTGGCTTAAACAACAGAAATTTATGTTTTTTCACAGTTGTGAAGTCTGGCAGTCCAAGATCAAGGTCTGGCAATGTTGGTTTTGGTGGGGCCTCTCTTCCTGGCTTTCAGACAGCTACCTTTTCTCTGTGTCCTCACACGGCCTGTGAGAGAGAGCTCTGGTAACGCTTCCTCTTCTTATATGGACACCAGCCTTATCATCTTAGGGCTCCCTAACTCTCAGAATTTGTAAAGGAAAAAGGGTCTTCGCAGATATAATTAATTTAAAGATCTTGCTATGAAGAGATTATCCTGTATTACATGGGGGGACCTAAATGCAGTCACAAGTGTCCATACAAGAGAGAGGGAGGAGATTTCATACGGACAGAAGAAGAAGAGGCAACGCGACCATGTAGGCAGATATTGGACTAATGAGGACACAGGTTAAGAAGAGCCAGTGGCCACCAGAAGCTGAAAGAGGCAAAGAACAGATTTTCCTGGTGACTCAAGAGAGAGCACAGCCGTGGATTTTACCCAGCGATGCTGACCTTGGACTTTAGGCCTCCAGAATGCTGAGAGAATAAATTTCTGTTGTTTTAAACTGCCAGGTTTACGGTGATATGTCACAGCAACCATGGAAAACCAAAACAATCCCTTTCCTCCTTCCTCAGGCGCAGTGTCCCCTCAGCTGAGTTGTGCTGTGACTTAATCTTAGTTATAGCCTAGTGTCCAGGGGGCAAATTTTGAGGGAGGTAAATGTCATCTTGTTGGAGATTATAAGTGTTTCTAAAAAAAGAAATTGCCATTTTATCAAAAGAGGGGGGAAAACATTATTATTTTTAAATAAAATATTAATAATAAAAGCTCCAAATTAAAAACTATAACTAGTAAAAAACTAATGATTCAAAAATCTACCAAAAGAAATGTTGTGAGCTATGAGAATTAAAAGTATCTTTTTCTTCCCTCTTTTCTTTAAAAGGTTGAGTAAAAACTTTACCAAGGACTCGACTAGATGTCAACAAATATTCCAGTGTACAGATATTTTTTTCTTTTTTTCTCTTTTTTAACCAAAGAATTCCTTTTTGTGTATAAAATAATCAGACTATAAGAAGAATAAGAATGAAAATAAAATTTAAAATAATAGCAAGAAAAACTAATAACCATTGAGCCCATATATTTTGTCAAGAACTGTCACAATACATTTTTAGACATTTCTTTCCATATTCACCATGATACTTCAAGCACTAATTTTATATGTGCTGTGGATTGGATGTTCCCCCCTAACTCAATAAAGCTTAATCCCAACTATGACAATGTTAAAAAAGTGGGAAATCCTATTATGGTAATTGGGAGGTGAAGCTTTGAAGAGGTGATTAGATTGTCAAGACCATACCCTAGTTACAGGATTAATCCACTGATGGTTTAATGTTGGTCATGGGATGATTCTGATGGCTTTAAAAGGAGAGCAGTGAGAAGCTCTCTCCCTCTGCTTCTGCCATCCACCATGTAGCACGCTGCTTTGCTGTGAAGAGTCACTACTCACCAACAAGGCTCTCACTAGATGTGTTCCCCGGACTTGGGACTTCCCAGACTCTGAAACTGTAAGCAATAAATATTGTTTCTTTATAAATTACCCAGTTTCAGGTATTTCTGTTGTAAGCAACAGAAATGGACTAATACAATTTGTGAGTAAACTGAGTCAAAAAGAGATTATGTCATTTGCCCCAGGTCCCTTGCCTAGTAAGTAGCAGAGCCAGGATTTAGCCCAAGGCAGTCTGCGTATAGAGCCCACACTGGCCATCCATTATGGCCATGGCTATGTGGGTTCTGAAGTCAGAGACCTTGGTTAAAATCTAGGCTTCAATGTTACTGTCTGTGTAACCTCATACAAGCTATGCAACCTGAGTCTCAGTGTTATTATCCATAAATAAGGTTAATGAAAGTATCCAGCACAAAGGGTACATGTGAGGATATATGATACAATGCTTAAATTTTTATTCCTGGGTGGTATATAGTAAGCATTTAGTAAATTTTACTGTAGGAGTTGCATTTCCAGAATGGCAGTGTGAGAAGCTCCGTGGACATGTTCCCCAGAAAAATGATGATAACTGGTTAGAATTGTTTAAGAACAACCATTTAAAGTCTGGCAAGTTTCCTAAGCGCATACTGCAAATGAAGAACTATTTCTTTAAGAATAAAGAATTCCAGGAATCTGCGGCACTTGAGTCAAGATGCATTACCTCCCTGCCCCCACCTCAGCTCAGTGTAACAGGAGCTCCATTCAAGGTGGGTGTGGCCAAGAATACAAGGCTCCTTCTCTCCTTGGCTTCCAGTCAAAGAATATAGTATCTCACAGGAATAGGTAGGCCAACAGTATTCCTCATCACCTCGATTCCAAGTTGCAAAGACTAAATTTCTGGTGATTGCAGCCAAGTGGTCAGGGCTCCCTTCCTGTACCCAGCTCCCATTCATATAGCAGAGGGTCTACCCAGGAATGACAACTGACTTATTCTGTTAGAACTGCTATAATAAAACTACCATAGACTGGATGGCTTAAACAATAAACATTTATTTCTCACTGTTCTGGAA
This sequence comes from Cynocephalus volans, assembly GCF_027409185.1. Classification (NCBI taxonomy): domain Eukaryota; kingdom Metazoa; phylum Chordata; class Mammalia; order Dermoptera; family Cynocephalidae; genus Cynocephalus; species Cynocephalus volans. The sequence goes on from NC_084461.1 coordinate 88,707,709, forward strand.
GCTAGGGAGTCCAAGATCAAGGCATCAGCAGATTTGGTGTCTGGTGAGCCCACTTCCTAGTTCATTAATGGCCATCTTCTCAGGATGTTCTCAACATGACAGAAAGAGGAGAGAGAGCTCTCTGTGGTGTCTTTTATAAGAACACCAATCCCAGTCATGAGGACTCCACCGCTATGGCCTAATCACCTCCAGATGGCTTCACCTCCTCCTAATACCATCACATTGGGAGTTAAGATTTCAGCATATGAGTTGGGGGTGGAAAAGTGGACATAAACATGCAGTTTATAACAGCAGGATAAAAATACTGGGGCCCCAAATGCCCTCATGCCTGCTCTCTCATAGGGTGAAGGTTCTATATGGTAAGGCAAGAAAATCAGAGCTACCATCCCTGTATAGTAGTGTGCCCATAAAGCCATGCTGTCACTTCTGTCCCCAGCTCTGAAGAGGTGGCTCAGAGATTTTGCTAAGGGGTAGAAGCAGTGCAAAACTCTTCTCCAGAATACTAACTTTATTTGAAACAGAGCCCAGGGAAGTTCAGACCAAAGGGTGCTTTTAAAAGCAATGGAGATTTGCATGGAAAGCAATTAAGAATAGACTGATAGCTTCATGAGAACAAGTTAAACTATCAGAAGCAAGTGTACTGGAGAAAATGAAAAAAGAGACTAAGAAGAGACCTCCTGGGGTCATAACAGCCCTCAAAAACTCATAGCAGCCCCCAACTATTCCTGTAAAGGAGCCCAAATGACAGATTTCCAAATGACTGGAAAATTTATGTTCAGAACATTGTCAAAAACATAGAATAATGAGCCATCAATTATGGAGGCTCACAGCTGGGTACAATACCAACCAATGTAAACAGCTGTAGAGAGAGACAGAGGAAAGGTAAAGTCAAATAGAACCTGCTAGAACCAATGTCGTCCAGGGTGACTATGCACAGGCCCGGTGCTGCCCTCTAGAAGCTACCTCAGAGGTTTCAAGCTGTGGGAGAAACAGACTTCACTAAGGTGGCCCATTTATGTCACTAAACAAATAAACAAGCGTGATTAAATAGTAGAAACAAGACCAGAAGACGGGTGGATCAGTATTCAGTGTTGCTACAGTGTGTTACCTAAAATGTCCAGTTTTCAACAAAAAAATTATGAGATATGCAAAGAAAGGAAGGTGTGACCCAGACGGGAAGAGACACTGCCCCTGACAGAACCCACATGTCATGTTTGATGAAGACTGCAAAACAGCTATGATGAATATGTTCAAAAAACTAAAGAAAACTATGCTTTAAGAAGTAAAGAGAGGGATGATGACAGAATTTATTGCCCTACAAAAGTTAACTGTTAGGTGGGAATTTATTTAGTCTGTCTGTATCTGAGAGGAAGAAAAATAAAATCAAAGTGTCTGCCATTGTCCTGCAGTGCCAGTCAATGTCATTTGAAACCTTCTCGATACTATGTAAAGACAGACTCCACAGATGCATCAACCACCATGTGGGAGCACTTTTGAGGAGAAAAGAAGGCAAGATGTGTGGTTATAGAATCACATTTTGTCCCAACCCGAATCACTCTGACCGGAGGTCACTTGCCTTCTGAACCACAACACAAACAATACATTGTGGGCTATAGATCCCAATTCAGGTAAAGTATTTGCTTAAAGTGGATTCCACTGTCTTCAAAATCCTCTCAACTATATAACACAAAGCTTTATAACTTTTTATTTTATTCTAATTGTCACACTGCCATCTTGTGGCTGCAGTTGGTAGCAGAGGAAACAAAGTCAATGAGGCCCTGCCTGCTGCCTGTCCCTCTGCATGATGCCATCTAAACCGCCCAACAGGTCATGTGAGGCTAAAAATGCTCTGTTGCTGTAAGAGGCTGCTGGTACAACTTCTACATAAAGGATGGTAGAACTTCTATATAAAGCAGGGGTGTGAGTGCCGGATCAGAAAAAGCGTCTTTTAAATTAAGTATAAAATAAGGAGAAGCTAAGTCTGAAAAGGTCCTAGTAGGAAGCATTATATAGTCCTCCAAAGAAGAACCATGAGGTCAAAATTTGCTCAGGAGCCTCTATCTACTATTTCTCTAACTCCAACCTATACAAAATAAATATTTCTAATGGCATGACAGATTCAGGCAGCTACAGATAGTTTAGGCCACTCTAAGTAAAGCAAAGTTTCCCTGTTTGGCTGGTTCGAGAGCCTCACTAAGACCTGCCTTAGGACGAATATGATTTCCAAGACTACTACGTTGTTGCCTTACATTTCCAGCCCTGTTTTATCTTGAGTTATTATTTGCCTGTGGAATCATTAATTCACCAAAATTTGTCAGCTTTAGTATTGGGATCCAATAAGAAAAGCATGAATTTTGTAAAGCAGACGTAAGTTTTTTTTTGAGTGGGACAATTTTCAAGAGAAAGATGATATATCTAGAGTACAAAGTTAGCAGTAAACAGCTCCTGCTAAGTGGGGGTGTTGGGGGGAGGTGATTGTTGGCTACTGATCCAGGAAGACTGGGAAGAGAAAAGGGGGAACAGAAGTCAGGGCAGGGCGATTAATGAAAAACTGCAGAATATGGAAGATTGCATCTTAGTGCCTTAGCCTGAGACTGCTTTGCAGTCTATGGCCAATACCTGTCTCTATGACACTCTAAAGAAACAGTGCAAGTGACAGAGAGCTATGGCAGTTCCTGAGAAGCTGGCACTGTGACCAGAATGGGCAACCACAAGCCTAAAGAGGCTCAAGACCTCCAGCTAATTTGGTAGAGCTCCTCTGTAAATAGGCCCTCCAAAAACACAGATTAACCATTCCACACATTATATTTATTTCCAAAACCCTATTTATCACAGGAGATTTCTACTGACTAATAACCTGAAGACAAGAAATAGTTCTTGCTACTCTTCAACTTGCCCCAACTAGTCGTCAGATTGTGGGAAAGACCTAAACTGTTTCATTAGATTTAAATTGACATTTTACTTTTCCTTTAAATCCTAAATTTTCATTTATCTTAAAAATGTTATTTGTTTTCTTGCTACAGTCTCTCATTGACTCTAGTTATGTGTCTCAGAAATTTGTGTCTCTACCCTCATCTCAGTAAGTAATTTTTGCCCCTCATATTTATTGACTACTATTAAGAAATATATACTCACAACTATACTTTGGGGAACCTCACTGTACTTATATATACGATGGTAACTTTAGAAGTTAGCAGAGCTATCACTCTACTCTAGATAACAGCCTACAGTTTGATCACAATGAAAACTGCTTGATAGTGGTCAGCAGATCACCAGAGGTATTTTGAGATGAAATTACAAAATTGACCTACTCTTCAAAGATAAGGAAACAATGAAATCATTTTAGTAGAAATAGGAATTCTTACTCACCTCAAGTATCAATCCTTTTAAGAACATTTTAGATCTGTTTTAGGTAATACTCATAAAAACAAGTATTTATTACAGGAATTTCTGGCTTAAGGAAATTGAAAATAGTCTATGAAGAATCAATATTATGGGAAGTTGAAACACTAGCTTCAGTCTTTATTGACATCTTTATTTGGATACAGGTAGTTTGTCAAAGGAACAAACTCTGGAAAGTGAGAACAACGGGTCTTGCAATATTTTACATTGCAAAATTTTCAAAATACCAGCTTGAGTTAAACTTTAAGATTCACTTGTCCATATTTCTGCTACTGTGTGTCGGAGGCCCCAGCTTGAGCCCACCTTGTGCTCTTTCCTGAGAATCAAAGTTGATCAGCATGTCTGATATCTGCTGGAGATGAATAGGCAATGATCAATAGATCAGTGCCTGAGCTGATCTTCATGAGGGGAAGTGGATTCATGGAGCCTGAGCCTTTTCCTGGACTGGAATCTGAGCCAAGTGGTGAGTGTGTCTTCAGACAAATGCAACTGAGCTATATTTATGACATATTAGACTTGGTTCCAAGTAAGAAAATGTAAGCCTGGGTCAGAAAAATCAGCATTCTCTCCAGTTTACTAAATACTCAGAATAGCTCTAAAGAAAGTACCACTCACAGCTCTGGATCCCAGCTTTGCAAGTGTCAGAATCTGGGCTCTGACACTGATACTGGCCTTGTCAAGGTGGGTATCAGCTGTAGTGACAGACGCATACCTGTGGCTTTTACAGCCAACAACCATCATGGAGAAGGCCAGCAGCAGATGAAAAATATGGCAGATGTCCACAAGGTAACGGAAGATAGACAAGCCTCTTACATCTTCTGCCCTCTCCTCCTCCTCTTGTATATTGGCATGAACAGCACAATAAAGAGGAAGGTTTCTAATATAGCAGCAGCCTTTTGACAAAGCCATATCTCCCTTCCCAACTGCCTCAAAAATGTGTAGAGCTACAGGTGGAGGTTACTCACCTGGAGGCTTTACCATAAGAAGAGTCGGTATTGTCAAGCAAAACAGGCCCTTCATGTTATTTTCCCTATCATCAGCATAATTGCAAACTTCATTCACACTTCAAGATTTTTATTGTTGGTGATGTGTATTATTTGAAAGCATGCAGCTTAATTTTGTGATAATCAGTTGAGCTCACAGTGTAGGCTCTGAAAAATTACACATTTGGTCTGACAGTGTAATTGATATAAAAATCATAATTGGTTAATGAATATAGAACACTTACATAACATTCATTTTTCTGATTACTTTCATGGGTTTTCTTTAATTAATTTTACTGTTATCACTGTTTTCATTTTTAACTGTCACTTACCAAAATGAGAACATATGAACACTAAATTGAATAAACTTTAGAAGAACAGGAGTATATACATTTACAGTTGTCCTGGACAACAAAGAGCCTAAGGCTGCTGGTTGTCCTAGCTACACTCGGGGGCATGTTGCTGATGGCCAGCACTCTTCAAGCCTTAAGATCTCTAGCTTGCAAATGGCTTGTTGTTGAATTGTATTGATTTTTAACAATCAATTAAGTCTCTTTACAATTAAACAAAAAATTTGGACCACTTATTCTCATTGCTATAATTATTATATTAGGTCTGGTTTTAATTTTCTTGCTTAATATGTTTTACTTCCATGTTCCCTGACACTTATTCTAGAAATTTTGTCCTCAAGGTATGCATTATAGCATATTTATGTTTGTTTGTATTATTATTTTAAAAACAAACAGCCTGGCTTACCCTGCCAGGGATTATTTTAAAACACACAATTTGCAAATATCTTTTTTCTGATTTAGAAAAGTGACTTTTAATTTACTTTTATTGAGGGTCACTGCTATGAGTTAAGCCTGTCCCCCAGGGGTTCATGTGTTGGAAGCTTGACACACATTGTGGCAGTATTGGGAGGGTGGGAAGTCCAATTGCGGTATTGCAGAGGCAGGGCCTTTAAGAGGTGACTGGATCATGGAGTCTGTGCCCTCATGAGTGGATTGGTCCATTCATGAAGGGATGAGTTATCATGTGCGTGGTTCTGATGGCTTTATAGGGTAAGTGAGTGAGAAGGTTAGCTCTCTTGCTCATGACATTTTCTCTCCATGTAATACCCTGTGTTGATGTAGACCATCACCACCAAGAATAAGGCCCTCACTAGATATGCCACCTGGTCCATGGACTTCCCAGCCTCCAAATAGTTCAAAATAAATTTCATTTTTTAAAAAATCACCCAATTTCAGGTCTTCTGTTATAGGCAACAGAAATGGACTAGAGAAGTCACTATAATGAATTAAACTGCTTTGTCACATATTACAACAGACAGATATCATGAGAAATTCCATGTTGAATTCAGGGAACTACATTTGAGACTTTGTGATTTGTCTTATTGTTGGTCTTTATCCTTAGAAAATAATTCCATTGCAGTAAGAAAAAGCATGCATTTTAGCATTGTAAATAACTCTACCTTGCCTCTTTTCTTGTGTTTATCATGGTTCTTGATGTGTAAGTTCATTTATTTAGTCATGGTATTGGACATAGATCTATTACTTCATCTTGGCTCCCCATTTATATTCTATTTCTCTCACACAACAATGGTTATCATTTTCCTTTGGCTGCTATTTCTATCTTGATTAGGCAGCTATTGCTAAATTTTCTTAATTTTCACATTCATCATACACAAAGGAAATCAAAAATGCTTTGAACTTTATTTCAAGCAGTTTATAACATTTTTAGTCTTACGGTTTAGATGCCTCCCTTTTCCAAAAGTACAAATAATCTTTCCACCTCCCCGAAAATTCATGTTTTAAAATTATCACTGTAGGACTTTCACCTCCAGATATAGAGGATTAAATTGTATCAGACACACTTTTTAATGAAAACAAATAGAAAACATAAATAAAATATTTTTTTAAATCTGTTTGATAATACCAAGAGCCCACAAAGACAGGTTGACATTTTAAGATCTTCTCAGTAGACCAATTTCAGAATGTCCTCAGTTCTCACCTCCCTCTTTTGCTACCACTGTCTTTGCAATGTGACTTTGTAGATCTGAAGATCTAAAGAAAGATGGAATCTTTTCCCATACCCCTTGTATGTAGGCTGGATTTGTGACTCAATAGAATTTCAAAGTTTTCTGCTTTCTCTCTTGGTTCCTTCCACTGCCACGTGTACGTGTTTGGTAGATGTGACAAATGCGTAAGGTGAGACATTGATAGCTAAGGTGCCCAGGCTTACAGCCAACAAGGCTTAAGGAGCAGAACTGTCTAGTTGACTTGTAACTGATTTAAGATAAATGAGGAAACCCAGCTGATACAAAAGAAGTCCTCAACAGAGCCCAGCCTAAATAGCAAAATTACAGAACCATAGGCAAATGTTTATTACTTTAAGTTGCTAATTTTTGGAATGTTTCGTTTCACAGCACTTGCTAACTGGTAAAATCCTGAAAGAAAGAAAAGTACAAAAAGTGAGTTTCAGTGAAACTATCCTTCAAGAATAAAGGGGAAATAAAGACACTCTCAAAGAAAAATTTTTTAAAAAAATTTTTCACTAGGAGACCTATGATTAAAGAATGGCTAAAGAAAGTTTTATAAACAGAAAATAAACGATAAAAAAGAATCTTGGAGTATCAGGAAATAAATAGCAATGGAAAGACTAGAAATGTGGATACATACAATAGGCTATCCTCACTGTGCACTTTCTAAACCATATATGATGACTAAAACAAAAATATTTAACACCAACTGACACTCGGAACAATATATTTAAAAGTGGGGAGAGTAATGGTCCTAAATGGAAGTAAGTTTTCTATACTTCACTTGAAATATTAAAACCTTGATATCAGTAGACTGATAAGCTACATACTTATATTGTGATACTTAGAGTGACCACTATATGGGGCTCAATTTCATTATTTAAATGCAAATTAAAACAGGAGATACCACGGTACCCCCACTAGTTATACTAAAATTTCCAAGACACTTCCAAATGTTAGCATGAATGAAATGTAACCAAGTTTGCACTCTCATATACTGCTAAGGGAGTGTAAATTGATACAACCATCTTAGAAAACTTTCATTACCAAGGGCCAGCCAGTCAAATCACTTGGTTGGAGCGAGGTGTTAATAACCCTAAGGTCAAGAGCTCAGATCCCCATACTGGCCACCTGCCAAAAAAAATTTTAAATTGCCATTATCTTATACTTATGAACATGCACATACTCCTTGTCTCAAAAATTTTTTTCCAAAGTGTGTACCTGATAGAAATGGATAACAACATGCCTAAAAAAGACATGTACAAGAATATTCATGGCAACATTATCTGTAATTGTTCCAACTGAAAATAAGCAGAATGTCTATTGAAAAATTGTGGTATATTCAAATAATGGAATACTGTATGAATTATAACTACAAGCAACCACTAGATAAATATTACCAACATATCATGAAGAAATGACACGAATGTCATGTTTTAATTCTTTAAAGTTCACAAACTTGCAAAACTAACTCAAAGTGCTGGAAAGGAAGGTACTTGTTTTGCATACTTTTTTCTGATGCATGTTATTCCTTAATAATAAAAAGCCTACTAAATTTAAAATAATATGTCTTATTATATGCTGCTTTTCCCAGATAAGTAAAAACTTATATCACACAAAAACCTATACATGAATGTTTACAGTACCTTGAATTGTTATAGCAAAAACTGAAAACAACCTACGTGTCCTATAACGGGTGAATGATTAATGGAAGAGGTGTACATTCATACCATGGAATGTTATTCAGCAATAAAAAGGAAAGAACTACTAATATTCACAACTTAGATTAACGTCAAGGCTCTTATGCTGAATGAAAAAAATCCAATCCCAAAAGGTTGAATATGTATTTCATTTATAAAGCCTTTTTTAAATGAAAAAAAAAATAGAGATGGAGAAGAGATTAGTGGTTGCAATAGGTTATAAATTGGGATGGGGATCAGGCTATGGGAGGAAGGTGGGTGTGGTTCTAAAAGGTCAATATCAGGGATCTTTGTATGATGATGCTACTACGGTTCTGTATCCACTGTAGTGCTGGATACTTAAACCTACACATGTGATAAATTTGCGTTGAATTAAATACATGCTCAAACATACACATACATAAACGAGGAAAGTCATAAAATTGGGAAAATCTTAGTAAGATTTGTATATTGTATCAATGTCAGTATCCTGGTTGTGATTTTGTAGTATAGTTTTATAAGATATTACCATTGGGGAAAATTAGGTAAAAGATGTCCAGGTTCACAGAATATCTTTATATTATTTTTCTCAACACTCTGTGAATCTAAAATTATCTTAAAATAAAAAACATAATTTAAAATATTGTGTAAAAATTCTTTTAAAATTCAATGGAAACCAATATGATTTCAGACAAAAAGCCTGAAGGAATATTTTCCCTATAAGAAATACTGAGTGATTTCTTCAAATTGAAGGTATATAATCCAGAATTAAAGCAAAGTCCTTTAGGAAGAAACAAATAGTACAAAAAGAAGTAAATATTTGTTTAAATATAATGGAATGCTGATTTTCTAAAACAACATTAATATCTATGTCTTGTGAGGATTACAGTATGTGAAAGTAAGATATATTACAACATATAATAGCTAAAGTAATCTTCAATAAAAAGAACATAGTTGGGGGCATCACACTTCCTGACTTCAAAATATACTAGAAAGCTATAGTAACCAAAACAGCATAATACTGGATTAAAAATAAGCAAACAGACCACTGGAACAGAATAGAGACCCCAGAAACAAACCCACACACTTACAGCCAACTCACTGTCAACAAACGTGCCAAAAACATACAATGGGAAAAGGAAAACCTCTTCAATAAATGGTCCCAGGAAAACCGGATACCCACAAGCAGAAGATTAAAAACAGACCCCTATCTCTCACCATATACAAAGATTAACTCAAAATGGATAAAGAACTAAATTTAAGACCTGAAACTACGGAACTGCTAGAAGAAAACATAGGGGAAACACCACACAGAAAGGGAGTGGGCAGGGCTTTTTTTTAACAAGACCATAAAGGCACAGGCAATTAAAGCAAAAATTCACAAATGGGACTGCATCAAACTAAAAAGCTTCTGCACAGCAAGGCACACTATCAACAAAGTAAAGAAATAACCTACAGAATGGGAGAAAGTGTTCACAAACTTCATATCAGACAAGGGGCTAATTTCCAGAATATATAAGGGACTCAAAAAACTCAACAGCAAAAATCAAATAACCCAGTTAAAAAATGGATAAACAACCTGAACAGATATTTCTCTAAAGAAGGCATACAAATGACGAACAAGCAAATGAAAAAATGCTCAAGATCACTAATCATCAGGGAAATGTAAATTAAAACCACAATGAGATATCATCTCACTCCAGTTAGACTGGGTATTATCAGCAAGTCAGAAAATAACAAATGCTGACAAGGATGCAGAGAAAAGGGAACCTTCCTACATTGCTGGTGGTACAGCTAATGTGGAAAACAGTATGAACGCTCCTCGAAGTACTAAAAACAGGCCTACCTACCTTATGATACTGCTATCCCACTACTGTGTATATTCCCAAAGGAAGTAAAATCAATATATCAAAAAGACCCAGGAATTCCCATGTTCATTGCAACACTATTCACATTAGCCAAGAGATAAAATCAACCTAAATTCCCATCAATGGATGAATGGATTAAAAAAAAAATGTGGTATATATACACAATGGTATAGTATTCAGCTATAAAAAGAAATGATATCCTATCATGTGCACCAACATGGACAGAACTGGAAACCATCATGTTAAGTGAAGTAAGTCAGGCACAGAGAGACATATACCACATGGACTCACTTATGTATAGTATCTGGAAAAAAAAAAAAAAAAAAAGGAACGCTCATAGAAGCAGAGAGTAGAATAATGGTTACCAGAGGCTGGGAGAAAAGGGGGTTGGGAGAGGAGAAGGGGTGGAGTAATTGGTACAAAACTATGCTATCTACCCTAAGTGAATCATTGTGCAGTATATGCATGTATTGAAACAATAGACTGTACTTCACAAAAATAAATATAAATAAAATTGGGGAAAAAATACATAGGAACAGAAAAGAAAACAATGAAGTTTAATTCTTGTAATGTTCTTGTACTGTTTAGGATTGAAAAAAGTACTAATTTGTTGCCAAGGCCAATATTAAGGAGTTTCTCCCCTGTGTTTTCTCCTAGTAGTTTTACGGTATCAGTTCTTTTGTTTAAGTCTTTAATCCATTTTCAGTTAATTTTTATGAATAGATTAAGAGTACAGTTTCATTCTTTTACATCTAGATATACATTCTTACCAACATGATTTATTGAAGAGATTATTCTTTTCCTATTCTTTTCCCATTATATCTTCTTGATGGCTTTGTGAAAATTACTTGACTATATATCCTTAGGTTTACTTCCAAGAGCGGAAGGAAATGAGGAGACGTAGGTCAAAGAGTCTAAACTTGCAGTTACATAGGATGAATAAGTCTAAAGATCTAATGTACAGCAGAGGACTATAGTCCATAATATTGTATTGTATGTTGAAAATTTGCTAAGAGAGTAGATTTTAGGTGCTGTTACCACACACAGAAAAAAAGATAATTATGGAAGGTAATTGATATATCAATTTGCTTACCTGTATTAATCATTTCTCTATGTATATGGATAGCAAATCATTATGTTATACAACTTAAACATATACAGTAAAATATAAAACAGCTATGTACAGTAATTTAAAACAGATTTTAATAAATGAAGACTGCATATTTTAATCACTAAAACAACCACTGAAAAAGCTAATAGAGGAGATTACTGGGGTAAAAATGTCTGATAGCCAAAAACAGAATTCAATAAAAGTGATACGGAGAAACAAACAAGCAAACAAACAAAAACAGATGGGATACATAGAAAATAAACCTCAAGACAGTAGATTTAAAACAAATTATATCAATAATTATATGCAACACAATTGTACTAAAAACTTCAATAAAAGAAAATTACTGTTATACCCCATAAGAACAAGATTAAATTACATATGTTTCATAAGACACACAGAAAAAATTAAAAGCAAAAAGAAGACAAAAAATATAATGTGCTAAAATTGGGCATTACTGAAAGTTATTGTGGCTATGATGTCAGATAAACTAGACTTTAAGCAAACTATGCTACTTGAAATAATGATAAATGATTTTACCCAATAAGACAACATAATGTTTCAAAATTTATATGCAACTAATAACATAGCTACAAGACAAACAAAGCAAAAGTGAACAGAACTGGAGAAACATGTACATAACATAATTATAGTTAGAGATTTTAATGCATCTCTTTCAACAAGCTTGATAGAACAAGCAAACCATATAAAATCAGGGAGGATATGCAACATTTGCACATTATGACCAACTCTCTTACAAACATAAATGAAAAAATTGCTTTTAAAAAGTTTAGAAAATAAAACCCAGTGACATATAAAAAGTAAAATACATCATCTTCAAGTATATCAAAGAATGTAAAAAAAATTTAATAAAACTCAACATCAATTCATGATGTTTTCATTACTATCAGCATAGTAATGATATTTTGGCCCAGGCTGGGGACAGGGACAGTATATTAGACAGTTTGAAAGAAATGTTAAGGACCGAGAGGCTTGAGAATTTGAAAGTTTGGAAATAAATCTCTTCATAGGCTGACCCAGACCATCTTCCAGGCAGCCATGTTAAGGTAAGGTAAAATCGAGTCAACAAATATGGATTAAGCATATACCATACACTTAGATCTGTGCTCAACATTTTAAAGCGTATATGGAAGATAAAGCATTCTCTTTGCTTTTAAAGAATGCATAATCATTTTGGGGGGAAAGAACACTATACCCATCAGAATATGGTACTAAAATAATGACACAGATGGTCAGATTTAGGTGTCATCTAATCAGGGACACAGTGCCTATGTTTTTGCTACAGAGTGTTGTGATGCAAACCTTGTTTGAAGATTAAACTGGACATTCAGAAAAGAACACCTGCATAAAGCTTACTGCAATATATTTGAAACTACACTTGTACATAAATATTTGATGTCACTTTCTGTCAACAAAGCCAAATACCACATGGATTTCTAGTCTCCTTTCTATGACCAGCACATTTATATTTTGGGGAACTGAGTTTGCATTGGCCATCAAATAGGTATGGGTCTACTAGCTTCTTAAGGACTCCGTTGATAGGTAAAAATAAATCCAGTTAAGTGATACCTGACCTCAACCCTTTTGGATGGTTTTGGTGATTTTATAATTGATTTAAGTAAGAGGAATAACTTATTTATATGTTGCCATGTTTCTGCATAGCCTTAGGCAAAGAATTCAGATATGCAGGCCAATTCTCCTTCTTTCATATGTGGCTTTAAGACAGAGTATAAAAGGTACTTGGTGCTTTGCTTTTCATAGCTAAGAGATGTATAGTCTGTGCTGAAGGGGTTGAGTTCAGGTCACACTTCATTACACATTATAAAACACTTATAAGGTAATACCCATTTTCAATTATATTCAGTCAGGCAGCAATATGCAAAGGTGATTTGAGTAAAATCTCATTTCTATTCTTCCAATAAGCAGTGCTTTTTAATCTAAAGGCATGTTTTTCAAAACACAGTCAAAATTTTCCACGGACAAATAAGTTTTTGCCAAAGCTCAGAGCTCTGAGGCTGGGCTGTATCTTGAATTTGTTAACAATTCATATTCTTTCCTTACCCGTCATTTTTTCCTTGGTCGCCATAGAGATCCTGATTTAATCTGACTCATCCTCCACTATTGCTTTACTTTCTCCAGTTTCTCTTTCTCTCACCTTCGTTCATTGGTGTGGCCTTACTGTTTTTTCTCTCTCCCTTTTTCCTTGCCCTTCTCTCATCTTCCCACTCTAATTCACACACAGTCACAACATTTTTTTCTTCCCCTCTTTCTAGAGCCAGACATTAAAAAGAAGTTCATTCTATTCATACAATGTGATCTGAGGGTCAAGTGGAAGCTACTTGCTGTGGATTGAATGTTCCCCTAAAATTCACTGAAGCCTGGCACCCATTGTAACACTGTTAAGAAGGTGGGAGATCCTATTATGGTATTTGAAAAGTTGGACCCTTTAAGAGGTGATTGGATTGCAAGGACTGTGCCCTCATGAGTGGATTAATCCATTCATGGAGTAATGGTTTAATGGATTATTGGTGAGTGGTTCTGATGGCTTTATAAGGACAGCAAGTGAGCACATTCATTCTCTTTCTCATGCTATTCTTGTCATGTGACTCCCTGGTCACCATGAGACTTGTATAGAATTCCCACCAAGATGAAGGCCCTCACCTTAGACTTCCCAGCCTCCAAACTGTGAGAAATAAATTTCATTTTATACATCACCCAATTTCAGGTATTCTGTTATAAGCAACAGAAAAGGACTAATACAGAAAATTGGTACTGAGAAGTGGGGTGTTGCTAATAGCATAACCCTGAAAATGTGCAGTGGCTTTGGAACTGGATGACGGGCATGTCTGGAAGAATTTGGAGGAGCAGTCTAGAGAAAGCCTAGATAGTGGTGAGGGCATAGCAAACAAGAAGATCAAACTTCTTAGGAATGAGTTAAATGGTGGTGACTAGAATGCTAATAGAAATATGGACAGTAAAGGCCATTCTGAGGAGGTCTCAGATTGAAATGAGGAAGAGCTTATTGGAAACTGGAGCAAAAAGTCACCTTTGTTATAGAGTTGCAAAGAACTTGGATGCATTGTATCCATGCTCAAGGGTTTTATGGAATGTTAAACAAAGTGATAAACCAGGGTATTGGGCAGAAGAAATTTCTAAGCTTCAAAACATTCAGGCAGCTGTGTGGCTGCTGCTAACAGCTTATTCTGAGTTACGGCAGCAAAGACATGATGTAAAGCTGGAATTTATAATTAAAAGAAAAGAAGAGGGTAAAAACTGGAAAACACTCAGCCTGGCCACATAAAAAGTGAAAAAGTGTGTTCAGGAGTGGAAACCAAGGTGCAGCCCAGTGGCCATCTGCTAAGGAGATTAGTATAGAAGTGAAAGATTACCAATATAATGGGAAAAGATGTTGAAGGCATTTCAGAGATCTCTGAGGCTGTCACTCCCATCACGGGCCCAGAGGTCTAGGAAGACAGAATGGTTTCGAGTAACAGGCTTGGTATGCTGTCTATGGGCTCACTGCCCACGGCTACCTTGGGCTGCTGTTCCCTGCACCCGCACCCCTGCTGCTCCAGCTACAACCTCATGATCTAATAACTTTCCAGAGGCTCTATCTCTTGCAGATTAGAATTTCAATATATAAATTTGCGGAGGACACGAACATTCAGATCATAGCACAGACACACACTTTGTGATTAGAATTAACCACTGAAATAAAAGTGGAATTTGGGCGGAATTTCTGGAAAACATCTTGAAATTTGCCCTTTCTCTTTTCTATAGCTTTAAAAGAGGATATGATAACCTCAACAGCCATACTGGACCACAAGGAAAGTTGAAAATGAAAGCCATGTGCTAAGGACAGTAGAGCAGGAAGATGGAAGTTGTCGAGGGTCCTGACGATCATGGCACCACCATACTGCCCTTGACTGCCCACCTCCAATTTCTAATACATGAAGAAAGAAAGAAACTTTTCTCTTATTTAAGCCGCTTTAAGTGGATTGTTGCTTTTGGCAGCTGAATGCCATTCCCAGCTAGTACAGGAGGGAGTTCTAAGGAAACTGTAAGTTAGGAGGCAATATTGAGACAGGAAATAAAAACAAACTGCTAAAATTGGTCCTGAAATAGACAATCCCTCAGGTAGGAAAGTGACAATTTCTGAAATATTTAAGATTAGTAGGCAATGTTATCACAGGGTTTTTGGTCTTTTTTTTTTTTTTTTTTTTTCATTTTTACATTTCAACATTTAATCCTTCTTGAGTTTTGTTTTAATTGAAATGTAATATAGAAATGTGAGTCATGGCCCCCATATAATTCTCAATGAGACCTTGACCTTGCATAGTCTGGGCAGGATAACCTGAAACTCTAAAAAACTGCAAAAGGAAGCATGAGAGCATCTATATGAGGAAAAGGATTAAAAACACAAATCATGAGGACCCACAATAAAATCACTACAGAAAAAGATCACTCAAGAAAGGTTAGCACTGCTCTTCCATTTTATGGGTGATTTAATGAGTGATAGCCTCTCATGGTCTTTGCCACTATGTTAAGTCTAAATAATAAACTCTGAATTTACCATATAGGCTTATTTATATTTTTCTAAAGACTTCTTAACTTTCCAAAATAAATTATCATTGGATCACATTAACAATAAAATTTTCTTCTGTGTTGAATAATATTAAATAAAATATGAGAGTGAAATAAAATAATTTTTAAGTCAGTATTTACTGGAAAAATTGGGTCTAGTACTTCACTATGCAGAGTATGATCATAAATGTTTTCTTAATGGGAAATAATATTAAGATATGAGGTAAGGATTTAGTTTCTTCTTATGGTAGAGATGGTAATGACCACTGAGATAAACTGTTTCAATAATGAAATTTCCTTCTCTTTAGTTTTGAAAGCAAAAGATGTCATTGTTTTTCACAATGTTAGAGATGCTATTGTGTTAGCTAAAACTCAGTTCTTATCACATACTTTCCCAGTTTTCTTTCATACCTGCTTGTCTCCTACTTTCTAGTTGTAGGAGGTAAAGGAGAAATGTATTAGAATCAAAGTAGTATTAAATGAGACAAGTCATTTAAGATTATAGGAGGAAATAAAGTCGACAAAGTCAGAGTTCCTAGCTCAGTGCTCTCAAAAGAGACTATACACCTGGAAAGGATTGAAAGTAATCCGGACAACACTTTTAGAAGCTTTTCTTCATTGATTTCTCTACCACTGCCTGGAGCCAGACATTGGAATGATTCACCTCAGCAATCCAAAACCTCATCAAAGGTCTGGTAAAAGGAGCCTTATGTTTCTAATTACCTTGACTTGCTTCCAGTGGAGAGACAGATCGCTCAGGATAAATTAAATAAGTGAAAGTATAAGCAGTAAGCAGATTGGATAAGAACCATTGTTGTTATTGGAAGGGGATCTGGTATATCAGAGACTTTTATGAAATACAGGCATTACACAATGGTTATAGTTGTGTGACACTATAGTCTTTATAGTGGGAAATTTATCCTAAAGAAGTAGAAATCTATTAATTAATTTGTTTGTTAATTTATCAAATTAAATGTATAACACATTTATTAATAATGTAAATGTATGGAATTATATATTGATAAAATTTTATGAATTAAATGTATGGATCATTGCCCGTACTGCATATAAATTTTAAAGTGATAACCCACCTTTGCATCTTCCTTGGCAGGTTTAAGCCCAGAACCCATGTCTCCTTAAGTGTAATTAATATGAAGTACTATGTCTTCCACTCATTTCACTCCATAACTTAGATCAAATCACTCAGAACACTGAAAATTGTCACTGCGTGGAATTTCTTTCCTAAATCCTTGTAGGGTTTGCGGTAACACCCAAAGGTTTTCAATCTAGTTTTTCAAGTCATAAAAACAAACTCGCATTTTGAATTCTCATATGTATAGTATCAGAAGTTAATAAATGTCATCACAAATGATGCTATCTCCTCCAAGTCTTTTTTCTACTTTCACCCTATTCTTAAATCTGCTCTTCAATTAGCAGAATTACTTGAAGTCTCTTTTACACCTCTGTGATATCACTCATGTTCTTTCATCCTAGAATGCCTTTCTTTGCCTTGTCTTCTTGATGACAACTATTTTTCTCAAGTCCCAGGCTTCAGTGTCCCCAACACTACACAGACCTTGCACACAGTACGTTCTAATTCAATGTTTATGGGAGGAGAGAGTGAAGTAACGAAGCAAGGAAGAAAGGAAGGAAGGGAGGGAGGGAGGGAAAGAAATTAATGCACAAAAAGGAATAGGATCCATCAGCTTTTAATCCAAGTGTAAGTTTTCCCAACATTTATCTTTACTTCCTTTCATTACCAGAACTTTAGACACCACTACTCTGAACCATATGAAGCTGGTGCCTCAAGTCAGGGCCCCCTTGAAACTTACCACATCCAGGGGCCTTAGAGAGGGACAGTGCCCTAAAACAGAAACTGGAAGAAGGCACAGACAATGCATATAAAATGATAAATGTGCATAATATCAAACTTATATACAAAAACCTAATCTTACACGTGACAAAACTGAGGTATGCTGTTTCTTGCCCGCAAGCTCAGCTGTTAAAATAAAAACTGTGGCTAGAAGATATTTAACACACATCGGGCTATATCCTAACAACTTTCATGTTTATTACTGCTTTTCCAGGTCTCAATCAAGTTTTCCTCATTTGTTAATTCAGCAAAAGTTTATTGAGCCTGACTATGAGCTTTATACTAAAAATAGATCAAGAAGATAAATATTTTCTATTGTAAATCTTCCAGTCAGTTGTAAAAGGTAGACAATTAATAAACAAGTAATTATATCTCCTATATGTCTAGCTATAAACAATGACTAGAAAGAAAAATAAACCAACAAAACCAAATAGAGAGGAATGAGGGGACACTATTTTAGATGGGGTGGTCAGGGAATGATTCACTGATAGTTTTGAAAAGATATCTAATTAAACTGAATGAATGAGCCATGTAAAATTAAGTAGGAAAAGCATTCTATGTAGGGAGAAGAGCCAGTGCGAAGACACTGCAATGGAAATAAACTTCGCTTTGAAGTTTATTCCCAGGAACAGCAAAAAGACCAGTGTGTGAATTCAGTGTAGAGAGAAAGAAAATGAAATCAGAGAAATAAGCTGGATTGTGTAGCGCCTTGCAGGCCATGATAATGATTTTGAATTATAGTTGGCTCTCCATTATTGTGGGTTCCACATCAGTGGATTTAACCAACTGCTGATTAAAAGTATGTGAGGAAAAAAACTCCACGAATTTCCAAAAAACAGAACTTGAATTTGCCACATGCTGAGTGCTACACTGAATCCACGTAAATGAAGTGATGTGTAGGCATTGTATTAGACATTATAAGTAATCTAGACGTAATTTAAAGGATACAGGAGAATGTGTGTAGGTTATATGCAAATATTACACCATTTTATACCAGGGACTTGCGCATCCTCAGATTTTGGTATCTGTGGGGGTACTGGAACCAAACCTACATGGATATAGAAGGACAACTGTATATTGTGATTTTAACTTATTAGATTGCTTTGAACAGGGAATGAAACTGACACATGGAGAACTAACTGAATTGTGTTGAAGCTGTGAATGGCAGAATCTCATTCTTTTTTATGGCTGAACAGTATTCCACTGTGTATATATACCACATTTTCCTTATCCAGTCATCTGTCAACTCTTGGCTGTTGTAAATAGAGCTGTGATAAACATGGAAGTGCAGATATCCCTTCAACCTGGTGACTTCCATTCCTTTGGGTATATTACCAGAAGTGGGATTGCTGGATCATATGGCAGTTCCATCTGTAGTTGTTTGAGAAACCTCTATATTATTTTCCATAATGGATGCACTAATTTACAGTCCCATCAACAGTGTAGGAGTATCCCCCTTTCTCTGCATGTTTCCTTGCCAGCATTTGTTATTCTCTTCCTTTTTGTTAATAACCAGTCTAACTGGGGTGAAATGATATCTCTACAATATTATTTTTTAAATGTCTTTCTGATTTGTTTTTCTCTTACCTAAATCACTCATGACAATGTTTTCTTTATTTACGTGAGAAAAAGAGAAAGATTTCATGTGAATATTTTAGCATTAGTAGAAAAAACAAAGCAACATTCTATGGTTCAAGTGCTTATTAATTGGCATTTATTTACACAAGTAGGGAAATAAAAGCAAGCCACATATAACAAGTACATACAACATTTGTATCTCTCCATTTATATTTGTATTTTCCTCTTTGTAAACTTGTCTCGCCCTCCATACTCACCACCTGCCGTTAGTATCTCAAGAAAGGAGACAAGATGAATACCATTAAGAAAGGAGACACTGATTTAAGAGAATTGTTGGCAGAGAAAAAGAGGATGGAGAGGTGTACCATCAGCCTGCAAGAGATGTTAAGAAGAGGAGAAATGAAGGCAGTGAGAGAGGTCGCCCCATGTCCTCATTTTTCCTTTCTGTAGAAATCTTACCTGGAATGAGGAATCTTGAGAACAGGAGAGGGGATTGAGAGGATAGTGACAGGTTTGCCCAGTTTGCCCTTGGAAGGCTACAAGTCTCTAGGGTAGGAGTCAGCAAATGTCCGTAAAAGGCCAGATAATAAATGTTAGGCTTTGTGGCCCATATGGTCTCTGTTGCAACTACTCAATTCTGCCCTTGTTGTGAGAAAGTAGCCATAGGTAACACATAAACAAATGTGTTGCTGTGTTTCAATAAAATCTTTTTCACAACATTAGGTGGCAGATGGGTTTGGCCTACTTTGCATACCCTGGCTGTGAAGGAAGCCTCCCCATTGGCCATGTTCAACATGGTATGTCAGGAATCATATAGTGCTGGCAGAGGGAAGTAATTAGAGATAGCCTAAGGTAGCCCTCTCTTCTGGCTCCCTTTCAGTTGTAGGGACTGTAGAGGGGTGGATTAGTCCATTCTGTGTTGCTCATAACAGAATACCTGAGACTGGGTAATTTATAAAGAACAGATTTATCTGGCTCATGATTATGGAACAGCTGCATCTGGCACGGGCCTTAGGCTGCTTCTACTCATGGCATAAAGAGGCAGGCAGCCTACAGGTACAGGTAGATCACATGGCAAGAGGAAGCAAGACAGAGAGGGGGGAGGTGCCATGGTCTTTTAAACACCACCTGCCATGGGAACTAATAAAGCGAGAACTCACTCACTACCCCCACCCCCAAGGGAGAGCATTAATCCATTCATGAGGGATCTGCCCCCATGACTCAAACAGCTCCTAACACTGCCACACTGTGGATCAGATTTCCACATGAGTTTGGGGGAACAACACGTCCAAACTCTATCAAAGTGTATCAATAGTCTTCTTATAATCTGGTAAAGATACATGGGAAACATCAGATGCATAAGGGATTAGGATAAAGAGAAGGCTATACATAGGGACTTTATGACTGGTGGCAAAATGTGGGAACCATGCACTCTGGTAATAGATGTCATGGCAATGCCCAAACATCCATTTATCCACCACAGTAGTCACTAATTCAGAAGACATATAGCACTAGTCACTCCACAGCAGAGACCAGAAAAAAATACTGTATCCCACAACCTGTCTCCTGACACCACTATGAGGTAAGATAAGCCCCATATGTTATTACCAAAAGGCATCTTGGTAAACAGCTGAGAATGGCAGACAAAATTTTTGAAAAATTGAATCAACCTGAAGAATAAGTTACCAAGTCACCCAGAGAAATTGTTTAAACTACTGAATTTGAATGTGTT
This sequence comes from Cynocephalus volans, assembly GCF_027409185.1. Taxonomy (NCBI): domain Eukaryota; kingdom Metazoa; phylum Chordata; class Mammalia; order Dermoptera; family Cynocephalidae; genus Cynocephalus; species Cynocephalus volans. Next base: position 88,728,578 of record NC_084461.1, read on the forward strand.
TACTGTACTATAAATTAATATAATGAGGTGTGGGTAGGTGGACTTGGGAACTCCGTTTTACCCTACAGAGCTGAGACATTATAAGGAAGATCAGATAAATTACAGAAAGTAAAGAAATACTTTTATTTGTATATAGATATCACAAAAATAAATATTCAATGTTATTAGACATGATTTCACATAGGTTATTTCTTATTCCTAGAAAACTTATTTTATGTAGAAGCAATGGTAGTCCAATCCTATTGTCTCAATTCTGCACGCTTCCTATTTATCAAGGTAAATTTTTAAAATCCCAACACAAATTTTTACCTTTAGATCAAAAAGTGATACATGGCTTAGATTCTAACAGGAAGAGAAAAACTGAACTAATAATGCAGTCCCACAAAAAAAGAAAAAAGTATCCAAATAGCTGGTTTTACTTGTAAGGTTAGAAATCAGCTTCACTTTCCCTTCGTACTAGCTTCTCCACTTCCAAATGTCAGATGATGAACTGCAACTTGGAAAAACTAAGAATAGCTAAATGGATTTTGTAAGCATGTAACTTCAATCAAAGCTAGATGATATGTTAAACTGAGAGAGAAAGTTTTATTTGGTTAAAGTGGCTTTTCCATGCTCAGTAGATTTGTCCTTGCTCTAGGTTAAGAACTCCTGATGACTATCCCATGTCATCTTTGCACCACAGTAATGGCGGTATAGAAGAAAACACAAAGTTGATCCATATTATTCTAAAGACAATATTTATATGCTCATTGAAGTCACAAGTCAGTTTTTAAAATATATCTGAATATAGAAATTAAGCTCCATTTTCCCAGATGACTCTCGCAAAAATATCAGTGACAGATAAGTGCAAGAATTTGGCATTATGGCAGCACCTTATAGCTAGAAATTTTAATTTTTCATTAGTTCTAAGGATTTTCTATTAGTATACTTTTAAAAAGGCTGAGTCAATGATGTCAAAAACCTTTCCAGAAACCCCATGTCCTATTACTATGAATTTTGCAAAGTCTCGTGCCATTTATTTATTTAACATTTTTTGCTACATTAAGAGAAGGCTCCTTCCTAAAAACATAAATTCTGACCTGGTTTCTCTAAGCCATTAGAATACTGTGAAAAAATGGAAAGAACAGAAAACTAAAGTTATATGTAACTTATACTATATTTTTAAAAAGCAGTGCCAAATATTCAAAACAAAGCAGTAAATTGGATATTAAATATTAATGCCATATTTAATTATATAAATGCATATCTTTTAATTTCACTCTAATTAATGGGTAGATAGGTGGTATATAAGCATCTGAGTTCTAATCCCTTACATCTCACCATTGAATAAAGAATAATGACTGTATTTAAGATCTCCTTTTATTTAAGAACATAGTTAATTAAAAATGAGTCCCTTAATTCAGACTTCCATTTCCTGATATTTATTCCTTTTAACTACAAAATTCCACAGAGTACAATGTGTCTAATCATGAGAAAAGAAAGATAAATTATCAGCCCTTTCTTTTTAAGTTTTGGATTTTACTGTCGTTTGAATGTTTGTCCCCTCCAAAGCTCATGTTGGAACTTAATCCCTAATATAGTATTTGAAATGTAGGGTCTTTAAGAGGTTATTATATGATTGAGACTATGCATTCATGAATGGATTGATGGTTTGAGTTACCAGGGAATATGCTGGGAACTTTTTAAGAAAAGAAGGTAAGCATGTGGAAAACTGCTCGTGCTCAGCCCTCATTAGGTGACATCCTGTGTCCCCACAGGTCTCTGCAGAGTTTCCACCAAGAAGAAGGCCCTCACCAGATGTGTCCCCAGACTATGGATTTCCCAGCCTCTGAAACTGTGAGAAATAAATTCTGTTTCTTTATAAATTACCCAGTTTCAAGTATTATGTTATAAGCAACAGAAAATGAACTAATACAAATTTGGAATTTTCAAGCAACTTTTTTTCTGGGAAAAAACATCCAGGATGAGATGACTTCATGGCTATATTCTACAAACATTCAGGAATAATTAATATTGATCCTTTTCAAATTCTTCCAAAAGACAGAAGAAAAAGGAACACTTCTTAATTCATTTTATGAGGCTAGCATCACCAATACCAAAACTAAAGAAAACATAAGAGAAGAAAATTACAGACCAATATCCCTGATTAACATAGATGAAAAAATCCCAAATAAAATATTAGCATACCAAATTCAACAGCTCATTAAAAGGATCATACACCATGATGAAGTGAGATTTACCCCTGGGATGCAAGAATGGTTCAGCATATGCAAATTAATCAAGTGATACACCACACCAACAAAATGAAAGAAAAAAATATGGTCATCTTAAAAGATGAAGAAAAAGCATATGACAAAGTTCAACATTCATTCATGATTAAAATTCTCAACAAAATTTAAAACACTGTGACATAAGAAAGGCTGTATGTAAGGGCCACAGCTAACATCATAATTAATATAGAAAAACTGAAAGCTTTCCCTCTAAGATCCTATACGAGGCCAGGATGTCTACTCTCACCATTCTTTTCAACATAGCACAGGAAGTCCTAGTCAGAGCAATTAGCAGGAAAAAGAAATAAAAGTTATCCAAATCAGAAAGAAAGAAGTAGAATCACCCTTGTTTGCAGCTGACATAATCATATATGAAGAAAACCCTAAAGTTTCAACAAAAAATATGTTAGAGCTCATAAACAAATTCAATAAAGTTATAGGATACAAAATCAACACACAAAAATCAGTAGCATTTCTGCACACAAACAACAAACTAAAGACCTTAAGAAAATAATCTCATTCACCATAGCAACAAAAATGAATAAAATACTTAATCAAAATACTTAACCAAAGAATTAGAAGACTTATACACTGAAAATTATAAAACATTTATAAGATGCAGATAAATAGAAAAAATCCTGTGTTCATGGATTAGAATAACTAGTATTGTCAAAATGTCCACAATAGCCAAAGTAATCTACAGAGTCAATGAAATCCCTATCAAAATCTCAATTTCATTCTTTAAGAAAATAGAAAAAACAATCCTAAAACTTATATGAAACCACTAGAGATTCTGAATAGCTAAAGAACAAAGCTAGAACTAAAAAAAAAAAAAAAGAACAAAGCTGGGGAAAAAAGAAAAAGAAATATATATATATATATATATATATATAAAACAAAACTACAGTAATCAAAACAGTATGATAAGGTATAAAAATAGACATATCAACCAATGGAACAAAATGGAGATCCTAGAAATAAATCCACCCACTTACAATCAATTGATCTTTGAGAAGGGTGCCAAGAACACACAATGGGGAAAATATACTCTTATCAAAAATTAGTGCTGGGAAAACTAGATATCCGCATGCAAAAAAAATGAAGTTGGATCCTTACCCCACATCATATACAAAAATCAGTTCAAAATGGCTTAAATATTTAGAAGTAAGACTGGAAACCATAAAACTATTAGGAGAAAAACATAAAGAAGCTTCTTGACACTGATCTGGGCAATGATTTTTAAATATGACACCAAAAGCATAGGCATCCAAAGCTAACATAGACAAATGAGATTGCATCAAATTAAAAAGCTTTTGCACAGCAAAGGAAACAATCAATAAAATGAAAGGCAACCTACAGAATGGGAGAAAATATTTGCAAGCCATACATCTGATAAAAAGTTAATATCCAAAATATATAAGGAACACAGTCAGCTCAATGGCAAAAACAAACCAAATAATCCAATTTAAAATGGGCAAAGTACCTAAATAGACATTTCTCAAAACAAGACATACAGATGGCCAACAGGTATATAAAAAGATGTTCAACATCACTAATCATCTGGGAAATGTACATCAAAACCACAGTGAGATATAATCTCACACATATTAGTTTAAGTGTTTATCAAAAGTAAAAAAGGCTATTATCAAAAATAAAAAACATAGCAAGTGTTGGCAAGGTTGTGGGAAAAAAGAGAACCCTTGTGCACTATTGGTGGGAAGGTAAACTGGTACAGCTGTTATGGAAAACGGTATGGATTTTCTTCAAAAAAATAAAAAATGGGAATACCTTATGATCTATGAATCCCACTTCTGGGTTTATATCCAAGGGAAATGAAATCAGTATCTTAAAGAGATATCTGCACTCCATATTCATCACAGCATTATTCACAGTAATAACCAAGATATGGAGTCAACCTAATTGTCCATAAATGGATGAATGGGAAAAGAAATTGTTGGATATATACACAATGGAATGCTATTCAGCCAAAAAAAGAAGGAAATCCTGACATTGTGACAATATGAATGAATCTGTAGGACATTACACTAACTGAAATAAGACAGAAAGAGAATGACAATTACATCATAATCTCACTTATATATGGAATCCAAAACAGTCAAACTCATGGAAGCAGCGAATAGAATGGTGGTTGCCAGGGACTGGTGGATGGATAAATGAGGAGACGTTGGCCCAGGATCCAAAGTTTCAGTTAGGCAAGATTAGTAAATTCTGGAGACCTTATGTACATTGTTGCGAATATAGTTAACAATATTGTATTGTAGACTGGTAATCTGCTAAATTAGTAGATCCGAAGTGTTCTCACCACACGTGTACAAAAAAAGAATTGATGATTAGAAAAAAGGTTAAAGACAAGTAATTTTGTTGAAATCTAGTTTATAATCTTAGTTACTGTATTATTTATTACATACCTCATTATAACAGTCATTTTGTCCAAATGACTTTCTTTTGCCTTTGTTTAATAAGAATGCTGTTTCAATTTTTCCTAACTTAGAAAGAACCTGAAATGACACTGCCACTGCAAAGTTAGCCACTGGGATTGCAAATGTTGCTCTCTTAATCAGTGTCGTACGTCAGGTCCAAGTGTCTAGCAGCTTTGTGACTAGAGAAAATATGAGGCAATAAAAGCATGCCAGAAATGTACTAACAGGAAGAAAAAGAAAAGACTGCGAGGTACTTTTTGGGAGGTTGTTTAGGCATATTATCTCTCATCATAGTATCTTAGCAGCAAAATTGTTTTCCTTTTATTCATTTAACGTGAAACTTCCGATATCCAAGTATGAAATGAACTCGGTGATGATTTTAGTGGCTTATTTCTCATTTTTTTTTCAGCCTTTTAGCTTACAGCTGCTTATCAGTAAAGAAAGAGAATGATTATTTTCTTGAGTGCTTTATTGTAACTTATCTACAGATTTTTTTTATTAACAAAGCAATGGGGAACATGTAACTCTTAAGGCATGCATTGGGCTAAAATTTATCCCATATGAATGAATCACAGAACTTGCCTTTCTCACCAGCTCCTTATTATTGTCATGCCATAGCTGCAGTTTTCAACCAAATAAGTTTAAGGTTGTGCTTCTGAGCATACATATGAAGTATTCTGTTTCCACATATTTCTATTACTGTGGTCAAAAAACTGTTTTGAAACTCAAGAGTTTATTCCTTCTATGATAATATGTATGTGTGTGTGTGTGTGTGTGTGTGTGCATAAAAGCTGGGAATTATAATGTTTAACCATTTCATAGCAAATTTACTCTTTAAAAAATCTCACAGATTGGCCCTTTGAACAAAGTCTTCAAACTGTATGCTTCACGTGGAGATCCATCAATTTCTGGATTTTTTTTCAACATACACAGAAGTAGAGTGAAAGAGTAAATGCAATGAAAAGATATATCAAAGTTAAAAAAAACACAACTGCAGGAAAATTTTGACATTCCACTGAAAACTCTACAAAATCCTGATGTCAATTTTTTCTAAAAATAATTTCTTCTCTGAAATCAAGAGGTTTTTAACATTAACTTAATGTTTAAATAAAATATTCAGAGTTTGAAATGTGAAATAGCTCTGAAAGCTTAACAAAAACCAGAGTTTCTGCTAATGCCGGCCTCTTCACCCTACTCCCAAACACACACACCCTCCTACTGACCAGAGGTAACAATTTTCATTTATGTTACCTGTGTCTTCTTATTTATGCACTTCTGTGTTACTAAAAATATATTTGTTGTCAAATCTTTTTCACAAATTCTAGTCTTTATCCATTGACTTCTCATTGTGGTAGGTGAAAATATTAGGTCACTTAAGATCTACTTTCCCCTCCACTCATCCACCCACTATAATAAATTTTTTCTTCATTCATTTATTATTTGTATTATCACATTTCTAAGCCAAGTATTATATTACAATTATGTTTCTTTTCCTGTCAACATTTGTGGTGGTGTTTTTCTGGCATTTTTTTTTTTTTATTTGCATGTTACTTATTTTTGAACCTCAGTCCGTTTTTTTCCTGAAACTGGATCATTTTCCCAAAATAAGCCCCAAAGCACGCATTAGGAAAATATAATTGAAAACAAAATCTCCTCCCTACCCAGAAAACCTCTCCACAAAGGTTGAAGATAAAGAAAACAATTTTATTATTGGATAAGCACTAAGATAGGAATGTGATGTGCATCATAGCACAGTACACTAAAGAGACTACAAGAACAGAAAGAATTCTCACAGCTTCATATGGCCAAACAGATACAACCCATTACATAAAAGTACCCAAGATAAACAATACCTAGTCCTCAAGTAAGAATACCTGCCAGCATGATTTGTCACACATAGGATTAAAATTCAACATCCTAAATTTACTTGGTAACTACAGTGACCATCTGTATTATCTGATTGGCTATATCTAAAGGAAAAATAAATTCCTTGTAGCTTTGTAACAGGAGGTAGTTTGGGAGTGAGGCACCCACCTAAGTTAGGCTCCTACCCTCCCATAGAAACTAGGAGACAGTTTTCCTTGTCTTCCTTGATTACATTTCAAAGAGATAGGTCCAGGTACTTGAGAAGGATATCTGGGTCACTAAGTGGACAAGTGGTTTATTTAGCTTTCGAAAAGATTTACATATATTTCAAAGAAGCAGAAAGAAGTAAAAATTACAGGTTTTCTAAAATATATGTTCTAAAATAGAGAGGGGGAGAAGTCTCTTATTTTTAATAGGAAGAATTAAGCCTTTTATTTTTAATTTGTATTCGCCCTTATTCACCCCAGTATACCACAATAAACTTGCAAGAGTCCTATGGGATATTTGATTTTTTTGAAGGAAAACACAGAAATACTTGGCATCTGTTGAACTCTGTACAAACCACAAGCTTGAGGAATTCAGAGTCTTAACACTTAATTGCACTATATTCCTTTAGGGGATGTCATTCAGGTCTTTGCAAAGGTGGGTCATCAAAAATCACTATGATAAAAAGCAATTGCTTGGGAAAATTGGTGTGGGATAGGAAAGGAGGGTGACAGTATCCAATCTGATTCCAAGGTTTGAGAAGTTGTACAGTGTTCAACAGGTGCACACAGTAATTGTGATTATTTAATAATAAAATAAAAATATAAATTTTCTTTCAATTTGCATGTTCTGTTTTTACAGATAACTATTAAACATCAAGAAATAAATATTTACTAAATTTTTGGACCTATTTAGTTAATAAACACAATTGTTAGTCATTGCTTTGAGCTTAGGTTTGCCATGAAAAAATTACAGAGACACTAAGTTTGTCGTGAACTGAGAAAATCTAAAAATCCCTGGACCAGTATGTAATCTCTGCAAAACTACTGTTCTAATTTATAGAACTGCAGTAACCTCACATCAGTCTATGCCTCTTTTCTTGTAACTTTAATGATAGAAAGAAATGTATTTGCTCCCTCCCATCATCTAAGAGTTAAGTGCATATTCACTAGAATGAGGATGATTCTAAGATGAATTTTTCATCTAGGAGGAAAGAACACAGATTAATGGTGCCTATCTTAGGTTTCATTTCTCCTGCCCACCACTAGATCCTCTGCTGTATTGTCATAGTATAATGAAGCATATTATTCACATGTATATATTCATGGGCTGAATTTGTGAAAAAATGACTTTCTGCTAAAATAGAAATATCCACCCACCAAGGGCCAGACTACCTGGACTTAGTAATTCACTGAAAATTGGGAAAATGCTCTGACAATGCACCCCTTCATCAATCAAACAGTTATTAATGGATAAATTCAGCAGCCTTGTGACCAATGATGAGTATATGACATTGGAAAAGCCCTGTTTTCAGCAACATAAGCATAGCCTTTTGCATCGCCATTCTTTGAAGTTTCATGTGTATAGATTGCATGTCTGCAATGTAGCTAATTATTCAAAGTATAAAGGGAAAAGGGTAGAAATGAAACAGGGAGAGGCAAATAGGAGTTAATCTTTATGTCATAAACCATTGTATGTATCCGTGTTGTTTTATAAATACTGGATTCATGAACCAGTGCCAACAAAGGTTAATCACTTTAAATGGAATAAAACACAATAGCAATGTAATTTTCTTAATCTCCTGTATGACTTTGCTTTCATGCATTACATTTATATCCCTCATTTCTTTTGTCTCATTTCATGCCTTCTATTACAGTGGCTTTAATATGCTTACTCCCCAATCTCTTATTGGCCCACATTCAAACCATTTACTGTAGGTAATTAGCTTTACTGTGTCTGAGCCTGTGTTATCTCAGCCTGCACTGTTCACAGCCATCTTTTATGGGGACTTATATCAGAATTTAAAGGCATAAAAATAGGATCAATGTCTGTTCAAGACACTGTGGCTTAGTTTTTCAGTTCCTAGCAACTAATTGTTCTATTATACTTACTCCATTGATTAAAAACACATATCTACTGAGAGATGTGTTGTTTTATTAAAAATAATAGGTTAGTCAGACTAAAATTCAAGAAGGGCTACTATATTACCAAGTTCCTAAATCCAAAATCAAATACCAGGCAACCACAGGGATATGCTGTATGAAACTTGCTTAGAGAGACTTAAAGATAAATTGAAACCAAATCAAAGAATTTGCATCCCCTGACAAAGACAGCCTTGCTATTGGTTTCAACTTAACTAAACTTAGCTAAACTTTAGTAAGGATTCATCCCGACCATAGGCACCTGACCTTACTTCTGTTAAGGATTTACTTCAGAAAAGTAATTGTAAATTCTTTCTCCTTGAGATGTAAATCTCTTTGAGATGTAAATATTTTATTTTTAAAAGGCTCTTGAATGTTTTTACAACCCAGGAATGTCTTTCTTAAGAACCTGGGAGCCATCCCTTTGAAATGTAACAATCAAAGAAAATAGCATAGCTCTCATATTTCCTAGTTTCTGTAGGAGGATAGGAACCGAACTTCAATGGGCTCCTTACTCCAAGTTTTAAAACTCCCTCCTGTCAAGAAGATATAAGAAAGTTTACTTTTCCTTTGATTAAAGCTAATTGTCAAACGCAGATGGCCTATGATCTCCCTCTCACCCCATGTCCTAAAACCCTACCACCTTTTGCTTTAGTGAAGATGAGTTCAAATTGAATTCTGATCTGTCTCCCCTATTTCGATAGCCCTGAATAAAGTCTTCCTTGCCTGATGCAGTGTTAGCTTTGACACCCCAATGCCTGACAAAATTATAAAAAATATCCAAAACCATCCATTTTTTTTTTCATAGCTTTTTCCCAGGAGTGGCTCTGAACTATCAGCTAGGTGTTGTAGAGCTGAAAAACAAGATGCTAAGAGAACAAGCATTTTCATTTACAGTTTATATCAGCAAATGATTCATATTTTAGATTATTAAATTATCATTTAGTCATGAAAGAAACAAGGTTTGAAAATGAAAATTAAACCATTTAATCAAATTAAGTATTTTGTCTTTCTTAATTTTTTCTTAATTAAATTGTTTCTTGACAATACATATATATAATGGAGAAAACCATTAACTCTATATGTAGATATGACATTCAGTTTATTCTGTTTTCATATAGCAAAAACCAATATATACTCAATGAAGAAATGTAAAACTCTATTCATGTATTATCCTTTCCTTCAAATTGTTGTCACTGCATGCAATATTAGATGCTGGTTTGTAGTCTATTGTCAGGATAGGGATTGTTGATGGGTTTAGAATGGAATAGCTGATGGATTTTTAGAATGCAAAAGCAAAAGGAGCCTGTGTCGCCTGGGTACTGCCATTAACTTAAAAAGATAAAGAGAGAGAGAGAGAGAAGGAGAGAAAGAAAGCAAGAGCGGTAGGATGGCACAGAAGGGACGGTTAGATGGTGGGCTCAGCTGATGACAAACTGAGTTTACAATGGCTATGATTTAGCCCAAGGGAGATGTTCACTATGAGCCTGGATACAGGGAGGCAGATCAGGGCCAGAGTTGGGCATTTGGAAGGCATGAGAGGAGACGGAGAATTTTCTACAAAAGGGAGGATTTGAACTCAGATGGGAAAGAAATGGAAGAGAGAAGAGATTACTATTTTCTAGAGAACAGAGGGAAATTGACAAGATCTCAACAAAGAAGATCAGGAAGATTCAGAACAGAACGAAAGGACTAGATTGGTAGATCACCTTTAAAAAGACCTCTTTTCCACTGGAATGGGATGAAAGAACAAATAAATGTCTATTTGCAAACAGGATGTGAAGAGGTGTATATAGAAGCTGAGAACAGTTCCATCTAATAGTCTCTCTTATCTCTCTGAAGTAAAAAGCAATATCACCTGTGGAAAATGAGGTTAGGATGTACAATCAGGGCTTCTAAATGTGTGTTCCATTATGAGGATAGCTCTAACTAAACCAGTTTGGGCACAAGCCCCTGTGAGTCATTCGTAATTAGGCACTGCCTTGTGACATTATGTCAATCCATCTCACCTTCTGAATCACTAACACAGTTGCCACTCTGCTGCATAAAGATCTTAGATAGAGTTGGTGAGTCATTCCCATTGTGTGTTCTGGTAACAATCTGAACACTTTATATTGTATCCCTTCACAGCTTTACTGACTGTAAGCACTGGGAAGGGGAGCTATGTCTATATATCTATATGTCTATGTATCTATATTATATAGATGTCTATGTGTCTATGTATCTATGTCTATATATCTGTATTGCTGATATTGCCTCTGACTATAAATTCCTCTGAAATAAAATACCTGGTGAAAATTTGAATTGTACTTTAATACAATTGATTAATTATACCTCTATTAACAAAATCCATAAGCCTCTGACGAATGAATATGGATAGAGGGCCTCTCTCTCTCACTCTCTCACCCATCCTTGGCCCATTTTTCAAGCTCAAAACAGTTCTTGGCATTAAGTAAAGGGTCAATAAATGTGTTTCTGGAAGCTGAATGTATAGTCTTTGACTTTTTGTTTCAATCTTGCATTGTTTTACTTTTTAACTTTTCATATATTATGCTTCTTTACTTCTTAACAAAATCCTCAATTGGCTTAAAAAGAAAACTTTGAGAGAGGCAATTTTGTAAGAAAACCACATTAATAACGCATTCCATTGCTAGCCAAAAATGGTTTGAGAATTATAAACACAACTGAAATCTTTTAATAGCAAATATATAATAAGCATGAGAATATATGTCTGCTCTCAGATTCATTTTTTAAAATTTTATTTTGAGGTAGTCTTGCAGATATTTATGAGAGGAAATGTCAGTACTAATAGTAAAAAAGTTAATGCTTTTAGTATATACAGACTTCATGCTCACCAGTGAAAAGATCTGGTCAAAATTTTGAAATTTATTATTTTGGTACTTTTTTTCTGTTCTTTTTAAGGATCAAATTCTTTGTATGAATGATAATTTAAACAGCTATTTGGTATTTTAAATTAAGCTATAGAATAGTATTAAAATACACTCAGTTAATATCTACAGAGAAAAACCTGTGAAATGAGAAATATATGCCATTCTATTTCTAAACTAGAAACAAAGTTGAAATAATGAAAGCTACATCTGTTAGCCAGTTATGTTATGACCAATGTCAGTCTAAAACGGCGGCAGGTGGACAGGAAGAACACCCAAAATGGCTGCGGAAAGTTTCACATTTTCCGAGAACCACAAAAGACCCCCGTCCCCCTTCTCCCTCACCCTCACATCACCTTCCCCGAGCGTGATTTTCCCCACCTATAGTAAAGTCCCAGCTCAGCTTAAACTCTCACTTGGTCCTCTCATCCAATGACAATGAGACAGCTCAACCTATTAGGATATACAAGGCACTCCCTAGTTCTGCATGCGGCTGCTCCTGCTTTGAGAGGGCAGCCCACCCGCTCGCCCCTGAAGCCCTCCGGTATACATTCTGGCAGAGTATCTGTCTCTCGGTGTAAATCTTTGTGACTTCGGGCCATCCCTTTCAACATCCACAAAATAATTCTTGTTACTAGTTTCTCTTCTAACTGAAAATCTTTACAATGATCTGCAATGAGAAAAGTTTTCTGGCAAAATTAGTAGAAGAATGGGGACAATAATAATAAGAAAATGTAAATGTAACTTTTAGGGAAGGTCCAGAAATACTTCTCCAAGAACAGAAAAAGGTTCATTCCAAAAACAAAGCATCTTTCTTGTGGTAGTAAAAACAACACAGCCACCTGCTGGTAGAAACGGAAATTGCACATACAGAGAAAGGATTGAAATTTAAAACTTTTCTTGAGACTGTATATCACGTTTTTACGTCTAGTGCCTCAAATTTGCTTAATTGCTTAATAAGATATATTATTTATAGGATGAAAAAGATATTGTGTAATACCCATGAGTAAAAGTTGTTGGGTTTTATTGTTGTTTTTAATCTATGAAGTTAACCTTAGCATATTCTTGTGAAAGAGGAGAGAGCCTGGGCTTTGGGGCCACAGATACCCAGATTCGAGTTCTAACTCTGATGTTAGCTTTGTGGCCTTAACAACTTACTTTCCCTGGGCTTCAGTTGTCTCACAGGCGAAACAATTAATAGGAGTGTAGTGGAACTCACAGGATACATTGTGTAAAGGGCCTTATTTTAATCCTGTTGCTACCTACAGATACATTCTGTAGATCTACCTTCCCCATCCTCTTGACAACTTCTCAGATTTCATCGCTATATGGCCATTTTAGGTATTAGAAAGGTGTCATTTCTCTTATGCCCCTGTAGTGGATTGAATTGTGTCCCTCCGAAACTCACTGAAGCTTGAATTCTGTTCCCCAAGTTTTATGTATTAGAAAACTTGGCTCCCACTGTGACTTTTTAGAAGGTGGGAAATCCTATTATGGTAATTGAAAGGTAGAGCCTTAAAGAGGTGATTAGATTATAGGATCATGCCATAGTGAATGGATTAAAAATAGTGGTCAGAGGCGTGGTTCAGAGGGTTTTAAAGTGAGAGTGTATGAGGAGGCTAGCTCTCTGTCTGCTCTATCATCTTCTGCCATATGAGACTCCTGAGGTACTGTCATCACCAAGGCCTTTACCAGCTGTATTCCCTGGACTTTGGAGTTCTCAGCCTCAGAAACTGCAAGCAAATAAATTTCATTTTCGTATAAACCACCCAGTTTCAGGTATTTTGTTATAAGCAACAGAAACAGATTAATACGCCCCCAAATTAGAACTAACTTGTAGAAAAGGGTCTCGCTGAGGGAAGAGGGGGTAGATTCCTCGCTAGTCCCTTTCATCTTCTGTATTCTTCTGCATAGAAGGGATGGAAGAAATAAAGGAAGAGAGTCAAAAACCTTACACCACTGAGCTTACATAGTCTTCTTGTGGCTAACACTGGCTTACCTCCATTCCCTGCATTATGGCAGGTTTTAAAAGCTGGCTCGTTTATGGGGTGCAACTGTGGATCGATGTTGACCTCTGAACCGATCAATTCCCAGACTGGTTGGTGCTCCCTTGAGCTAACTTCTTACAGACCTGCCAGCCTTTTTTCCTGCCTCTGGTAGGACCTCACAGCAGGGAGCATTTTGGGGTAGAGTCGCATCAAGACTGCTCAAGCATAGCTATGCTTCATGGCATCTCACCACAAGGGATATTCTCACTCAGATGTTATGAATGCAGCTATTCCTCTAAGACTCCCTTTTTTGGATTATGGTGCCTAGACTTGAGCCAGGAATCCATCTCTGTGTTTGTTTACTTGCTCAACACATTAGGGCACTTACTCCATTCTGGGGAGACTGCAAGTCCATGAACTTCCAACTAGGGAGGAAATGCCAGCTTCCTTTCTTACAAATGTCTTCATTGCTAGGGCCTTCTCATTCAACTTGGGGGAACCCATCGATAGCTGTTTTTTAAACATTGTTTCTAATACCATTTTTTAAATTTCTCAGTTGAGAGAAATATGAAAAAATATATTCAGTCATCCTTGATTATTTCATTTGCCTTTTCTAATCTGATATTGAGTCTCCCTAGTGAATTTCTCATTTTTATACTTTTTAGCTCCAAAATTTCCTTTCGTTCTTTTCTATCATTTTTCTTTATTGATATTCTCTATTTAGTGAGTTACTTTGATAGTACTTTCATTTAATTCTTTACACTTGGTTTTCTTCACTTATTGGAAAATATTTGCAACAGCTGTGTTGAGGTCTTTGCATGCTAAGATTAATATCTGGCTCCCTTCCAGATTCCATTATTTTCCCTGAGTATGGATAATGATTTCCTACTTTTTTACATGCTTCATCATTTTTTATTAAAATCGAGACACTAGAGATAATATATTTTAACAAACTTTGAATTCTTATTCCTCCTGGGAAATTCAGATATCCGTGTTATATTTATTTCTAGCCTGCTGGTATTGCATATTTCAACCAGCATCTGAACCTCAGGCTAGCTGCAACATTGGTCACTGAGATTGCTAGTGTCTGGGGAAATGTCCACGGGCCTTAGGCTTTACTGTGGACTCTTCCAAATCAAGTCAGCCTTCTCTACAGCAAAACTACTGTTTTTCCAAGTTTGCCATATGTCTTTATTTGATTTCCAGAGTCCTCAAATATTTGTTTCTGATGATCTTGTCTAGGTTTGTTGCATTGCTGCATTTTACGAGAAGAGTTGACGAGCTCTTCCCTCTACCATTCCGAATGTTTTGTTCAGTATATCAGATTTTTACGGTGTATGTGGCAGTAATACCAAGATTAATTTATGTGTACACCATGTCTGGTAAATAGAATTCTAAAGATGCTTCCCCAAGATTCCTATCCCCTGGTCTATTCAATGAAATTCTTATCTAGATACTGTAGTAAAGGGACTTTGCAGATATAATTAAGGTTATGCACCTTAATATAGTTTATCCTGCATTGTCCAGGTTGGCTCAGCCTAATTACATGAGACCTTAAAAGCAGAGAATTTTATCCAACTAGAGTAATAAAGAGGCAACAAAAGAGGAAAGAGGAGAGATGAGTCAGAGTAGACATCAGAGATTCAGATCTTGAGGAGATGACGTCATTGCTGGTTTTGAAGATGGAGGAAGTGGGAGGAGAGGCATAAGCCCAGAAATGTCAGTCATTTCTAGGACTCAGGAACATCCCCCAGACATCAGGCAGCAAGGAAACTGAGACCTTAGTCCTACAGTGTCATGGAACTGAATTCACCCAACTACCTGAATGAGATTGGACGCAGATTCAGTCTTAGGGCCTCCAGAAATGAACACAGCCTTGAGTACAACTTTGTTTCAACTTATGAAAACAGGAACAGAGAATGTGCTGAACCAGAATGTGGCTGGACTTCTGACCTATACAAATATCAGTTTTAAATGGGTACTGTTTTATAACATTAAATTTGTAGTAATCTGTCATCAGCAGTAGAAAACTAATACTCTGGTACAGGACCAATAATGTGTTGTAGACAATGAGAGCCAGGTTTCTCACTTAGTGAAAGGATTTACAGAGAAGAAAAAGGAAGACTAGAATAAACTCTGTGGTATTGGATTGCAGTTGGAGTTATCCACATACATATACACACATGGATAAACACAGAAACAGATGTTGAAGTATGTGTGTTGACATGCAAATCTTGGCTTTTAAATGACGTTCTTTGATAAAAGCAACCAGGGTTCCTTGCAGAAAGGAAAGTACAAAAGAAGCCTGGAACATCTTGTGGTGCTAAGGATGTGTGCCAAGAATGATGCAGATATGTCAAAAGAAAAAAAAAAAGAAAGAGGTAAGGCTGATGTTACTCCCAATGTCCAAATATGAAACAATTTGCCAAAAAAATAATGGATAATAACCATTATAGGATAAAATAAATATCAGTGAGTTGAACCTAACAAATAATTCAATAACTTTAAATAAGCAGGGGAAATGGGACAGCTCTTGCCTAGACTAGAATCCCAATTAAAGCATAGTAAAGAAGTGATGGAAATAGAAAATCACTATTGGCAAAAACCACATTAAATGCATGCAAGAATCATCAATAGATGCTAAAATTAGTGGATGCAAGTTTTCTGAGAAACAGAATATTTGCATGGTCTCAAAGTATCTCTCCAATAAATATTTCTTTATAACAAAGGGGAAAATAAAGTCAGAGCAGTCATTGCTGGCAAACATGTATCTTAATCAAGTGATCAAAGCTCTATCATATACAAACATGTACTCACTGGCATGATGCAATGAGAAAAGCATGGCATCATTTTTTTACAGCATTTGCCAAAATATGTAACATCAACATGCTCATGAGAAAACATCTGACAAACCCAAATTGAGGGATATTCTACAAAATAAATGGCCAATACTTTTCAAAACTATCAAGATCTTGGCCAACCTCCAAGATCACCTCAGTGAACCCACCTCCTGGTATTCACTCCTTTGCAGTTTCCTCCCATGTTGCATCAGGTATGGTAGTCAGAATTCTAAAGATTTCTTCTATTCCCTGGTCTGTTCAACCAAATACAAATCTAGGTGCTGTTGTGAAGGGACTTTGCAGATGTAATTAAGATTACCAAGGTTGTCTGCTGTGGTTCTGTCTCGGTTGCTCTCCTGTGGAGTATACTAACATTTATAAAGCAAATGTATTTCATAGGGCCTAGTTTCCAAAGCCCTGTAGTTCCGGATAAAACGTAACCTTTTAAAATTACAATGTTAACCTTGCAAAAGACAGGAAACTTTCCCCAGGCTAAAGTCTCTGTTGTAGATATAGAACTGTAACACAGCAAAATTGCTGGCTCAAAGGGTAGATATCTTTAGTGCAGGTTAACCTTACTTGATTGTTATGTAAACATACTAAGGAAATTGCTGTAGGGAAAGAAAATGTTTGCTAAGAACAAGCCTTTGTTGGTGGATTGACTTAACCTTTTGGAAACTGCATTATGGAATGTCACTTTGTTATTTCATGATGTTACCAGCTTCTATTGTTAAACTATACTTAGCCATAACTCCACCTATGTTCTTTTTCTGTAACTTTCTGGCTTGGAGAATAAATACTGAGACAGAACCCCAGTTCAGGGTTAATTTTCTGAAGGAGGCATGACTGTCTCTTGAAGGTTCTGGGAAATTAACCCCTTCAGGGTGTCTCACTGTCCAGAAGAAATGGGCTTTGAGTAATCCTTTTTGCATCTCTTTCACCCTGTGTGAGGCAAAACAACACTCTTCCATTCTCCTTTGTATCATTCACCCTGGGGACAGTCAGCTGCCATGACATGAGGCCCTACAAAGAGGCCCACATGCTGAGAAATGGAGTTCTTCTTCTAACATCCATGTGTGCATTCTTTCTTATTAGCTCTTTCAGATAATTACAGCCCTTGTCAACATTGTTATTGCAACCTCTAGAGAGAACTTACTTATACCAGAACCACCCAACACAGCTGCTCCTGAATTCCTGACCCACAGAAACTGAGAGATAATAAATGCTCATTGTTTGAAGCCACTACAGTTTCAAGTTATTTGATATGCAGCAATATAGAAGGACATCATGAAAGAAAAAGACTGTTCCAGACTGAAAGAGATTAAGGAGCCATGATAAATAAACTTAATGTGGGAATCCTAGACTGGATCTAGACCAGACAAAGACCACTCAGGTTATGACTGGCAACATTAGCATAAAGTCTGTAGATTACTTAATAGTATTGTACCAATACTAATGTTTTGGTTTAGATCATTGTTCTATGAGCATGTAAAATGTTAACACTAGGGGAAACTGGGTAAAGCTTATAGGAAATTATGTGACCTGTTATTACAACTCTTTACAAATATAAAATTATTACAAAATAAAGTTTAAGAAAGTCAAACTAAAAACAAGTATAATACATTATACATTAAAAATAAGAAATACATTATCAATTCTTGAGGATAACTTTTATAAACTAATTCTAGCTAAAACACTAGAATATTTTAATTCATTTTACCCATTCAGTTTTTAAAAATGAATTCTTTATTTTTGATTACTCACATGTAATATATAAGTTAATGTTTATTGTACTTTGGTGCAAAAAAAAAGCAGAAACAGCCTAAATGTCTTGTAGTGAGGGGAAAAGAGTATTTATATCTCAAATTAATGTCCGATTTAATTTATTTAAAATCATTGTGCTAAGTATTTTGATAAGCCAAGATGAATTAAATACAACAGGTGTTCAAAAAGTTCATATTTCTATTATTTTTAATTTCATTTTCCATGAACTTTTTGAAGTACCCTTGTTGATACTTTTCAAAACACATTATTTTTGTAAGTATCAGATATTTTACTATAAACCATCTGTAACATGTATCCTACTCATATAAAGCTTATATATCAAAGTCATACACAAAAATTATTGTGTGAAAGAATTCTAGTATACATTTCACAATGAATGTGGTTTATATTGAATTAAGTATACCTGTTGAGATACCAGAAATCATCAGATTAATTAAACTACATTCACCAAGTTCAAATGTAAACCGATTTCTCTTTCCCATCCATAAAATGTGCTTATATTCATAAATAGAGATAGGCCAACTTTCAAAATCTATATAATTTAATAAGGTCAAACACTTAAAACAATGTAGTATAAACATTCTGATTTAATAAAAGGTATGTATCTATATTTTGTATAATTCTTTACAATAAGGAAAATCTTGAAAGAAAATAGATCTAAAATTTTATTTATATTTTCTTCAATTTAAATAGTAAAGTCAGTTGTATATAGTTCTTTCCACATACAAGAATTTTCCATTTATATTTTCTATAGTTAAGGAAATTCAAATGTGAAGTCTTAAGACATATGTCTAGTTATGTACAAAATCACAATACATCAACTGACAAGTTCAAGCTAACTCAAAAATCATTATAAATTATGAAAACACTACTATGAAAAATTTTGTTCTAGAAGTAGCATATCTAAGTGAATCTGAAAGTAAAAATAACGATTATCAATTACAGTAGTGTCTGTATTGTCCTATCATGAAAGGTATTCTAAATATGTATATTATAAATAAAATAGTCTGACACCCTTTAAGTGCTAAAATTATTTTTACTTCAACCATTTTCATTAAAGAGTTTGTAAAAAAAAAAAAGATACCATCTTATAAAACTGAGTATACTGAATGACATGTAGCCCTTGATAACTAAGAATCTATACGAATGACAATTAGTGACCTGTTTGTCAAACTGTTTCTATGTATGGGTGATTTTTTCTTCTAAGTGGCCCTAGGTTAATGTTTGTATAGTTATTCTGTTTCCTTTCTTTCTGTCATTTCCAATCTCTATTAGTGAGTTCCTTAGGATTTGTCATTATTTTACAGCTTTGAAATTCATCCATTCATTCCCTGCTTCCACATGTAGGACTCTTAGCCTTGGCTCCAACAGGAAGAAGCATTAGAATGTGTCTGGCTGTGCAGAAGATTCTCGATGGATGTATTTGTTTGTTCCCCTCCCTGTCTTGCCCTGACTAGTTGGTTATTATCGATTTCCTGCTTCCCAGATACCTGGAATTTTGGCTACCTATTAACCTTTGGTGCCTCTATGTTCCTGGCTTAAGTAGGCCAGGCTCTCTGATTGCTAGCACACTGCTCTCCTCTCCTCTACTATTCAAGTGTGCTTTTGCTTGCCTAACTCATATCTTATTCCTTCTCCTTGAATTTCAGTTTATAAATGCTACTAAGTGGCTGGCTGGTTAGCTCAGTTGGTTAGAGCATGGTGTTATAACACCAAGGTTAAGGGTTCAGATCCCTGTACCGGCCAAGTGTAAAAATATGTATATAAATATAAATGCTACTAGGTTCTTGAATCATCATTGGCCATAAATTACCACAAAACATAATCTCAAATTCTGCAAACTTCTAGTCCTTCTGATTCTGGTTTCCTACCGGGTCTTTTTTCTCAGCTGGTATTATCCTGATCACAGAGTATATAAAATATTGCTTGCAAAAAATTAACCTTGGGAAGAGCTGATAGGGGAAACCTGGTAACAATTCTTATTAAATTAGTAAATTAATGAAGATTATTACATCTTAGTATTAGTCAGCATTATGCAGAATCAAATAGGATATGTTATTAATATATGAGAGGGGATTTACTAGGGGAATTAGCTCATGTGATTGTGAAGAAAAGTCTCAATGACAGGCTGTCTGCACACCGAATGTCTGAAGGCCTCAAAGCCAAGAGTGTCCTTGGTGTAATTCCTGGAACCCAAAAACTGAAGAATCTTAAGCACTGATGTCCATGGACAGGAGAAAAAAGTATATCCCAGCTCCAACAGATAGAAAGAAAACGTCGCCTTTTTCCCCGTTTTTTGTTCCCTCTGGGCCCCCAGCGGATTGGATGGTTCCCTCCCATATCGAAGGCGGATCTTTCTCAGCCAGTCCACTCAGGCTTTCATGCGAATCTCTTCTGGACACACCCTAATGGACACACCTAAAAAGATAATTTTACCAGGTTTCTCAGCATTCCTTAATCTAATCAAGTTGACACCTAAAATTAACTAGCACAATCTTTGTTTTACAAAATCAACTAAATCAATTAAAATTTTAATTGATTTAAAATGGCAGAAGTTATTTTTGTTGATGTTGGCTAATCTATTTACTCCATAGTCTGAGCAAAGTTGGCATAAGTCTGCCCTGAATAAATGAAGTTATAATGATAACAGGTTTGTGAAATACTTTAACTTTTAAATAAATGGATCTGTTAAAGAGTCAGGTTTAATATTTTAATCAAACATCAATTATAGATGTCCACATATGCAAAGCATTATTTTAGGTGTTGTAAGTAATATACTAGGTGATCAGTTTTTAAAATAAGTTAAAGTACTGAGTACATAAATATTGATCAATAGTTCATTAGGAAATATTCATGTCTAATTGGCACTGAAGCTGGTACTTTCCTCTGGAATGTATGTAATTGAATAATACTATCACAGAATCATAACAATTAAGTGTTAAAAATCAGCAATATCAACAAATTAACTCCTGAAATTCCTACGTTTACACAATGCTGATATTTCTGTATTTGGTATATTCTGGGACACACAAAAAAAAACCCGTATTTTAATAGCTCAGTAACATTCTGTGATAAATAAAGGCCAAACTAATATACGTAAGTTTAAAAACAAATTACATTATGCTGGTTTTAAATCCTTGGGCTTTCAATAATAATTTGCAGCAATCAATGCATAAATTTGATTAGTTTAAAATTTGACACCATAAATTTCCTAAATAATCTCAAACTATTGGCAATGGAAATTAAAATCAAACAAGTTGTAAAAGAGACAGAAACGTCACTGTGTTTTAGAAGTGTAAACTTAACTCATTGTTGGATTTTTTTTCTTATTAGTTGGGGATTTTATATGTAAACAATGGGAAATAAGTGAGCACGTTTATGTTTTAAGGATTTTGGTGGGCTTCGAAGGCACAGTTCTTTCTTGCATTAAAACTAAACAAGTAAGAGTCCACACATATAAAAAAAATACATTTGATTATAAGACATCATTATTAAAAATATGATTGCCCAGATTGGGTAGATAATGCTGACGTGGCAATGTGCAATCTTAGAAATGGAGGTCAATTTTCCAGCCATAAAATAGACTCCTCTTTATTTCACCCTTCATTTCCTGCTTTGTTGAGATCCCATTCTTCTGAAACAGTTGTCATAACTGCATTCTGACTTTGAAATGACACATCGGTGCCTGATGGTGGTGGTTTATACAAAAAGACTGCAAGCCCATTGAAGAAAATGGTGATAATTTTACAAATAACACCTAAATATAAAAATAAAAATTAATCATGCATATAGGCCTCTAATTATTATAAAAATTAATTCTCATTGAGGAATTCTAATTGAGAAACTCACTACTTTAAAGAGAAGAACTATTTGAGCATTATAGTTTTATGTTTTAAATTCTTTAAACATTAGGGAGAAAGAAATAAAACATTTGTACATAACTTGATGAACTAGCATTCATTTTCTTTCTACACAATAAAAATGTATAATAATAATTATCATATTCTTGCTTATTATTGTGCACTCTTATAAAATAAGTGTTAGACGGGATTAAATAAATGCATGTTCCATTTCTAATTTTGTTAACACAATACCATATCTTTAAAAAATTACAAGCCACCTAAAGTCATTGATAAAGGAAAATAGTTTACATCATCCTTGAATCTGAATAATAAGTTGCAGAATTTTTATGTTCACAATAGAAAATAATTCTAAAAATAAAAAAAGCTTTGGGTTCTTAGGAGAAAACCTCTGTGGGAATGTATCACATTCAATACTTAACCAAATGGATTTTTTGTTATCAGCTAAAAATATGAAACAGTAAGACTCACTTCACAAGCTTTAATTTGTTTTCAGATAACTCTGATTTTGAACTCAGCAATAAGAAGAGAAACTAGTTCCAGCCACAGGATAAGCATTTAATAAGTGCCAGTCAAATAAATTAAATGTGGTCTCACAATTTAGTTTTTGCAGTATCTGGTTCTTTTTTGTTAATTATTAATATTTTATTTAAAAATATGTCTTTGAAAAACATGAATTCTCACTGATCTAAGCATTACTAGATTTATAGGATGATTAGTTACTTAGGTACAACTATTACAATGTTTTTCAGTTTGTTTATTTTTGAAAATTTAAAGGTGTATATATGTTGAGGGAAAAATTCTCACCCTCATCACTGTGGAGGAAAAGGAATAATTCATTATTCATATTTTTGGCCAAAAAGTATAGACAAAAACAAGTTTAAAACATAAACACATTGAATAAAAAAATGGTTTCTAACAACAGGTAAAAGTGATGAAAGACTAATTTTTTCTCTACTAGTCAATATTTATCTTCCCATATTTTTTGGATTTGTATATTCATTTCTTCAGTGGATATTCTATTGCTCTGTCATTATAAATTCAGGTAGCATACTCTGGTTTTAAATGCATGTAAAGCTAATAAGCCTATCTTGATACACATGTCAAAATAATAGCAATCACATGTTCATACATTTCATATATATGTGTGTGTGTGTATATGCATACACACATTTATATTCAGGATTTCTCTATTTTTAATATTTTAATTTGTTAGATTGTTTTCGGAATTTTAAATTTCAAGTATCATCTTACTAGTACAAACTAGATGCACTGTTCCACTTCCTTAATCTTCACTTTCACTTATTGTATAGACTATACAGACTACAAAAGGCAAAAAGGGCTATACACCATGGCTAACCTTCTAAACTGTAACTAAAGTTTCTTACAACATACCTTAGAGCCAAAGGATACTTCCCTCCTCAGCTCTATGTGTTTTCCAAAGTCCAGATACCCAGATGACAATCATTCCAGTGAGTTTTTCACAATTTTCTTTTAGCTTTTGGGTATACTTCCCAAAAATTTTTGAGAGAAGTTGAAAAATATATAATATGTGACACAGTGAAACCTAAAATTTTATTTTGTTCTATTTAAGACTAAGAATTGCAGACTCCATTCAAAGCCTATCATCCTGTGCTGTGATAATTGACCTCTACACGTCAAGACTATCGTGTGGTCCCAAAGCATGAACTGAACAATCCAAAACAATTATGACCTAAGTAACCAACAATAAAGTGTTTTGTTCCTGATGTCATTAGATCACTCTAAAGTTATCAAAAAGTCAACACTTACATATAACTACAAGCATATGAGCCATCTTGATGTTATCATAAATCAAGCAAGCTCCTTTAATTTCACATTCGGTAATATCCCAGAGAGTACATGTGCTGTCTATTGTGATACCAAATATAATTGGTCCAGGTATTGTACCTAGAAGAATAAGAGGCAAAGTACACAGTTTACAATTACAGATTTTTTATATACATGGCTATACAAGAGTATTTCAAAAAGTTAGAGGAAAAATGGAATTAAAAGACAATATGAATCCTTATATGAACTTTTTGAAGACCCCCTCATATATTTTATCTAAATAAAAATAGGTATTAATCTTTCCATATGCAAATTAATTGATTCATGTACAAGTCAAAGGGATGTAAAGGAGCAGAAATAAAACATTTTAAAATAATTATATGTAATTATTATGTTTCAAATTAATTCAAAAACATATTTTAATAGAATCCTCTAGCATTTAGTTAAGTAAATATTTTAATTCATTGCTTTTTTAATATGATTAATGAATGTGCCTTTGAAATTAGCTATTATACTTTTTAAAAATTGAAATAAATTATTCTTGATGTACAAATAAGTCTTCTGAACTACAGTGTATGTGTTACATGTATGTATGTGCATGTGTATATAAAATAATGTGTGCATGTGTATATATACACACTAACATGCATGTGTGTGTATGAGAGTGTGTGTGTGTATACAAACATATATGTATGTTCAGACTAATATACCTAGGAGTATTACCATCTTATACACACACACACACCCCCATGAGGCCATGAGACACTAAACTTCTACATATTTAAGGAGCTTCCAATTGTTACAAATCGAATACATGATTTGAGGTGGTATTTCTTAAACAAATATTTCAGCTACATAGAGTCTGTTATTTCATGACCTGTGTAGCATGATAAAGTCAAAAGAGCACTGAACTCAGAGTTAGAGATTACCTTCCTAGTCTCAATTACACCATTAATTGTATAACTATGGGCAAAACCCTGCACTTCTCAGCACCATATTTACTCATATGAAAAACGGGAAAGCTGGACTAGGTGATCTCTAATATATCAACTTTTCATTTTTATTTTAATAAATGACTTAATATTATGTCTATTATTTTTAATCTCCTTCTTACTATTCTTCATATATATATATATATAAAACCTTATAAAATTCTCTGGTATAAACTGTTTCTCCTATCGATTCTTAACTAGTCAATATCTATGTCACGGTTACCACTGAAACACTTTAATTCATTATTTTTCATTGGTAATGCAACACAATAGTGTTGTGAATGGACATAAAAGCAGGGAGATAAAGAATTGTTTGCTGATGATCATATTTAGTATTTAAAATGAATACAATACACCTTGTAAGGTTATATTTGCAAGAGAATTTGAAATAACTGAAACAAAAGGTAACCAATCAGGTAGGTAGAAAGTAAAGTCATTATATTCTCAGGTAATATATAAATAATACTACATCTCAACATTAAAAAACAGTTTTCTTCAACAACAATTATGTAGTCTTTCACTATATTTTTGTGTACATACCATAAATGAATAATAACACTAAAACCAAAATTGACAGTAGTTACTAATGAATTAAGAAAAATAGCATACCCAATAATCGAAGCAACAAGAACTGTATTCCCAATGCTAGAGACCGTTGTGTCTGATTAACACATCTGAAAATATTAAATATATATGAGACCAAAATAATAATATAGTATATTTACTCTTTAAGTTCATATTTATATCAGTTTAGCATTTCTATATTAAATTAAATGTGCACATAATGTAAATTATTTTAAGAGCTTATAAATTATTTACTCCTTCTAGAATTATAAAAGAAGAAAAATGTTACTTGGACTAAAATATTGCAATTAACACAAAAGAGTCTCTAGCCTCTATGAATTTTAAAAATGTAAAGGAGAAAGTACATTCATTAGCAAGCATTATTTTTCATAAAAACTCCCAACAAATTAGATATAGCAGGAATGTATATAATGTATATAACCTCGACATAAAAAGCCATATATGTAACAAATCCACAGTTAACATGATACTCAATGGTAAAAAGCTGAAAGCCTTTCCTCTAAGATCAGGAGCAAGACAAGGAGGTCTGCTCTTACCACTGCTATTCAACATAGTACTGGAATTCCTGGCTGGAACAATGTAGCAAGAAAAAGAAATAAAAAGCATCCACACTGGAAATGAAAAATAAAATTACCTCTGTTTGCGGATGACATAATCATATACATGTAGAAAACCCCAAAGACTCCACCAAAACTTTGTTAGAGCTAACAAACGCATTTAGCAAAGTTTCAGAATACTAAATCGAAATACAAAAATCAGTTGCATTTCTATATATTAACAATGAACTATCTAAAAATGAAATCAATTAAACAATTTATAATAGCATCAAAAGATAAAATAAAATACTTAGGAATAAACTTAACCAAAGAGGTTAAGTACTTGTACACTGAAAACTATAAAACATTAATGAAAAAAATTCAAGAAACAAATAAATGGAAAGGTGTCTCTTGCTCATGGAAAGGAAAAATTAATATTATTAAATTGATCATACTATGCAAAGCTATCTGCAAATTTAATGCAAAACCTATCAAAATTCCAATGACATTTTTCACAAAAATAGAAAAACAATTCTAAAATTCATATAGAATCACACACACAGACACAAAAACAGAATACTTAAAACAATCTTGAGGATGAAGAACAAAGACGGAAGCAACATACTACTTGATTTCAAATATGCTATAAATTTATAGTAATCAAAAAGTATGATACTGACATAAAAACAGATAGACCAAAGGAATAAAATAGAGAGCGCCAAAATAAATCCTTACATTTATAGGCAATTAATCTTTGACGAAGATGCCAAGATCACATAGTAGATAAAGAACAGTTTCTTCAACAAATAGTGTTGGAAAAACTGGGTATCTACATGCAAAAAAATGAAAAAGAATGTACCCTTACCTCACACCATATAAAAAAATCAATTCACAATGGATTAAAGACTTAAACGTAAGTCTTGACATTGTAAATCTATTAGGAAAAAAAAAAAGCATAGGGAAATAGCTCCTTGACATTGGTCTGGGAAATGATTTTTTGGATATAACACCAAAAGAACACACAACAAAATCAAAAAATAGAAAAATGGGATTTCATCAAACTAAAAGCTTCTAGGCAGCAAAAGAAACAATCAAGAGAGTGAAGATAAAACCTAGTGAATGGGAGAAAATATTTGCAAACCATATATCTGGGGTTTGCAAATAAGGGGTTAATATCCAAAATACGAGGAACTCAAACAGCTCAATAACAAGAAAACAAATAATCCAATTAAAAAATAGACAAAGGATCTGCACAGACATCTCTCCTAAGAAGACATATGAATGGCCAACAGGTAAATGAAAAAGTTCTCAACATCACTAAGCAATAGAATGGATATTATTCAAAAGACAAAAGATAACAAAAGGCAAGGACGTGGAGAAAAGGGAACCGTGCCTACACTGATAGTAGGCATGTAAATTGGTACAGCCATTATGGAAAGCAGTACAGAGGTTTCTCAAAATACTAAAAATAAAACTACCATAGGATTCAGCAATTCCACTATTAGGTATATATCTAAAGGAAATAAAATCTGTGTATTGAAAAGATATCTGCACTCCCATATTTATAAGATATGGAATCAACCTAAGTGTCCATTAATGGATGAATGGGTAAAGAAAATGTGGTATATATTATTACTCAGCCTTAAAAAATAATGGAAATCAGCAATTTGTGACAGCATGGACGAACCTGGATGATATTATGCTAACAGAAACAAGCCAGGCACAGAAAGACAAATACTGCATGATCTCACTCATATGTGGATTAAAAAATACTCAAATTCAGAAGTAGAGAGTAGAATGGTGGCTTCCAGAATCTGGGGAGTGGGTAAATGGTGTGATGTTGGCCAAAAGGTACAAAGTTCCAATTATGCAGTGTGAATAAGTTCTAGAGTTCTAATGTATAGCATGGTAACTATAGTTAATAATACTGTATTATATACTTGAAATTTGCTAAGACAGTACATCTTAAAGGTTCTTACCACACACACACAAATGGTAACAGTGTGAGGTGATGAATATGTACATTAGCTTGATTGTAGTAATTATTTCAAAACATTGAGGTATGTAAAAACATTACATTGTACACCCTAAATATATACTATTTTCATTTGTCAATTATACCTCAATAAATCTGGGGGGAAAATTATTACAAATAAAATAAAATCAGCATTTGTACAAAAAATACTTATTTTTAACTATCACTATTAACGTAAGTTGCAAGCACATAATACTTACTCTTACTAACTTTGAGACTGAAATTCTACCTGTGGAATAAGGGTACAAATTTGAGGGAATTTAAAACAGTTGCTGATTCAACAATAATTCTTTAAGTATGACTACCAAAGATGAATGATACATGATGTTTGCACACAAGAGAGTCATATGAGAGATAAAAGAGATCTACTCTTCTTTAAAAACAAATGAGTACAGTCTGGTCCTTTTGTATCTGTCGGTTGTACATTCACAGATACAATCAATCACGGATCAAAATTATTTGGTAAAAAATAAAAAATAACAATACAACAATAAAAATATAATACAAAAATATAATAACTATTTAAATAGCATTTACATTGTTTTAGGTATTACAAGTAATCTAGATATGATTTAAAGTATACAGGAGAATTTGTGTAGGTTATATGCAAATACTACATCACTTTACATAAGGGAGTTGAGAATCCATGGATCTTGGTAACCTTGGTGGGGGGGTCCTAGAAGTAATCCCATATGGATACTGAGGTATGAATGTAGTTGAAAGGTTATTTGTATAATTTTTCTAAAATGAATTTTTAAAAAGCGTTTTCTCTCTTCTCTAAATATAAATACCTTAGAGAGCACACCCCGGGTCCTTAGACAGAAGTCAAGGGCAGCCCTTCTGCCCAGAAGCAGGCAAGGAGGACGCCAAAAACCTCACTTCCATGCAGGTGGTCCACCACCACAACACAGCTGCCACAAAAGCGGCAGATACCACAGCAGTACCAATAGTTACCATGCAGACAGCCCACCAGACACTCAACTGCATTGACACAACAGGAGTCACCAACAGAGATTGGAAAAAGAAGAGGACATCTCTCTCCTCAAAGCCCACTCCAGAATAACAGAAAAAGCAACTGCTCTACCAAATGACCAGACATCAACTTAGAAATACTAGAAATAAGAAAACCCAAGAAAATTAGACACCACCAAAAGAATACAGTGATTCTCAAATACCAGACCCTATACTGCAGGAAACCCTTGAAATGACTGAAGAGGAATTTCGAGCAATAATATTAAGGAAACTCACTGAGATACAAGAAGACTCAGTTATACAACATAAGGAAATAGCAAAAAAATCCAGAACATGGAAGAGGAAATTTACAAAGAGATTAATACCTTAAAAAAGAATGTAGCAGAACTCAGGGAATTGAAAGATTTACTGAATGAAATAAAAAAACACAACAGAGAGCTTACACAGTAGGCTAAAACGAGCAGAAAAAAGGAATTGCTGATCTTGGAGAAAGTCCTTTCAAAATAAGCCATGCAGACAAAAAAAAGGAAAAAAGAACTTTAAAAAGTGAAGAAAATCTAAGAGAGCTAGCGGATAACTGTAGGCACACATTCAAATCATGGGTGTTCCAGAAGGAGAGGAGAAAGGAAAAGGCATGGAAAACTTATTCAATGAAATAATAATGGAAAACTTCCCGGGTATAGGAAGAGACACGGACCATCAGATTCAGGAGGCTCAAAGATTCCCCAAACAGATTCAATTCAAAAAGAACCTCTCCAAGACATGTTACAGTCAAACTGGCAAAGCTCAAAGACAAAAAGAGAATCTTAAAAGAAGCAAGAGAAAAGCATCAGGTCACTTATAAAGGAGCCCCCATCAGACTAACAGCAGACTTCTTAACAGAAACTCTAAAGGCCAGAAGAAAATGGGATGACATATTCGAAATACTAAAGAAAGAAACTATCAGCCAAGAATACTACATTGAGCAAGGCTATCCTTCAAAAATGAAGGGAAAATAGTGTAGTTTCCAGACAAACAAAAAAACTGTGGGAGTTCATCACCACACATGACCAGCCTTACAAGAAATCCTCAAGGAAGTCCTGCATCTGGGTTCTGAAAAACAATAATTACTACTACAAATACACAAGAAAGAACAAAACCCACTGGTAGAGCAAAAATGCAAACAAGAAAGAGAAAGAAATTAAATCTTATTGCCACAAGAAACCACAATGGTAATGTGGTCATTATACCTTACTTTATTTCTGATTTTAGTAATTTCGGTCTTCTCTCTTTTTTTCTTGGTCAGTCTAGATAAAGGTTTGCAAATTTGTTGATCTTTTTAAAGAATCAACTATTGGGTTTTTCTTCATTTTCTCTATTTTTTTTAATTCCCTATTTCATATATTTCTATTGTAATTTTTGTTATTTTCTACTTATATTTGCTTTTGGTTTAGATTGCTCTTCTTTTTGTATTTTCTTAAGGCAGAAGTTTACATTACTGATTTGAGGTTTTTCTTATTTTTAATATAAGTGTTTACAAGTATAAATTTTCCTCAAAGCACTGCATAAGCCCTGCATCCTATAAATTTTAATATGTTGCACTTTGATTTTTATCTCAAAGTACTCTCTAATTTCCCTGTGATATTTCTTTTTTATCCCTTGGTTATTGAGAAGAGTGTTGTTTAATTTCCACACACATGTGAATTTTCTAACCTTCCTTCTGTTATTGTGGTCAGAGAACATATTTTCTATGATCTTAGTCTTTTTAAATGTATTAAGACTTGTTTTGTGGTCAAAAATACAATACGTAAATAAATAGTATAATGCCCTTGAAAACAAAAAACTAACAAATAAATATAAATACCTCCAATTTCCATATTATGCTAATTAACTATTTAATGCTTTTAGACAGAATCCCTAAACTTTCCATTCATGAAACAATATGCGAAAAATGAGTGAGCAAATAATCAAGGAACAAAAGATTGAAAAAGGAAAAAGGTAGAGTTTGTCAGCAAAGATAAAGAAAGGAGGATGAGTCTATGTAAATGCTGGTAGGAAATATTTTTGTCAAGCAGGAAGAGCAATTGAAAGCACAAAACATTGGCAAACAGCCAGGTACAGCCAACTTCTTATAGATAAACACTGTTTACTAGAAGATTTCATATCACAGCACCTAATGTATAAGGTAGAATGTATGTTATTCTGATTCTGGCATATGTGGAATACATTTTATTTCCATGACACTCAAATACAATTGAACCAATCTCCCGCTCACAATGGAAGCTTCATGAAAGAAGCAGAGAAACTAACATCAAGTATGTGCCAAGTAGGCAATGGTAAGACACTTTCACATACACGGTCTCATCTAAACCTCATGCATCCGGGGTTCTGTGAGGTACTTACCAATGCTACGGAATCAATGATCTTGTAAGGGCTGAGTTGGTATTTGAGTTGAACGAGTGTTCAGTATAAACCCCAAATGAGCCCGAGTTTATTTTCTTTCCATTCAACATGTTGACTTAGGGATTGCTAATTTTGCAATGTAATACATACCTTAGGATGGATACAGTTATAGGAGTACCAGCCATAAAGGTAAAAATAACTGTAATAAAGAATATGCCAAGAAATATGGGCAATTTTGCACATTGAGTTTCACATTTTCCAGCTTTAGCTTCGAAACCAAAACTTTCTCCAGTAGATGTCATTTCTGTTTTCCTTTCAATACAGGAACAGTTGTAATATATCTAAAAATATTAGACATAAAAATACTGAAAGTGTTTATTTTGAAAATATATTTTTATATTTTAAGTTAAGTGATCTCTAGACATGCCAAACACTCTCATACTGTCTTGATCTACATACAACAAAAAAAAAAAAATGCTGAGAAAGACTAATTTACCCTTAAGAAATTAAGCAAGTGGAAACAAACAGTATTTATAAAGTAGAATCATCTATGTTTGACGTCCATGGCCATTACTTCAGCTATTACTTCAACCTATTATTTGCTCATTGTAAAACAATTTGATGAGAATATAACAGTTACATGATCTCACACATTCTGGACTACTTTCAGTAGACCATAATTGCTCAAATAATGTTTTCCTGCCATTAGTCAAAGTCTGCTTTTGTAGTTTGGGTCACTAGTATGAAAATATTACTTTGAACAAATGTGAATAGGTATTTATTACATTATTATAAATGTATTTTGCCTATCTGAAATATTCCATAGAAAAAAAAAAAACCTATAAATACATGAACTAATTGGACATTTAAAAAACCAGAACAAATAGAAAATTTCGAAGTCAAAATAACTTGCTTTTCCTAAACAATACCTCAAAGACAACTTGCTATATAAGGCGGCAATTATCTTAGCATTGGTGAAAAATATAAATACCAAATTAACCATACCAAAATAATCAATACCATTTCAAGTTGGCTCTAGGTATAACATTTTTTGTTTCCTTGTGCAGGATAGTATTTTTGTCTATGCATCTTTAGTTATGTGAGTAAAACCCTTCCTAATAATCTACCTTCTTATCATAATCTTCTATGTCTCAGGGGTTTTTCACTGGTATGGGGTTCCAAATCCTCAGACCTTCAGATTATAACGCTTCACTTTAACCAGCTGAGCTAGCTGGCCAGCCCATAATCTTCTTCTAATCAAAATTAGTCACTAATTGATCATACTTATATACAAGAAAATGCTACCTACTTATCTACCTCTTAAAGGAATAGTTACTTGCCAGGTGGTTCTGATTCTAGGATATGTATCATGTTCACTTGTGGAATTTGATTCCTTATAACTGATACAAATACCTAATTTTCTCAAAGTGTTTTTGAAACTTAAGCAATCCCTTATGTCTACAGGCTTGAAGGTAGATAATCCTCAGTTTGGGGGTTAAAATCTTCCTGATGTCTTTTATTAATTTTTCATAGGTACTTTATGTAATGGCATAATTAGTCTTAGTCCAAAGATTAAAACTTAACATATATCATCAAAGTCTATTAAGTCTGCTATGATTCACCACAGACACTTTTACGACAAATTTTTCAATGTTATTTTAAAATATATATGCTAGGTAGTAAGAAAAAACACTATTTCTCATATTTTGTTTTTTGTTTGTTTGTTTTGGCTGGCTGGTGCAGGAATCCGAACCCTTGACCTTGGTGATATAACACCACACACTAACCAACTTAGCTAACTGGCCAGCCCTCTCACATTTTGGTTTACCTCCAGCAGGAAGGTCAAAGCCTAGTCTGTTGAGATAAACTTTTATGTATTAATTACACATAAAATCATTAAATATATGCATATATATATATTCGTATATATGCATATATAGTTATGTGTATGTCTATATGAACATATAAAGTGTAAAACTTAACACACACATGCACACGCACATCTATGTTGGTTTTAGAAGAAATTTGAAGTAGTTTTATAGATTATTTCAATTAACTATTTCTAGTTATTTATGTAGAAGTCTTTTCTTGCAATCTTCAATTTAGCTTTATATAGAAAAAGGAATGCCATTTTACTATCTCATATTTCAAATATTCAAGATTGTCATATAATGCTTACATATCATTCATTTTGGCTTCTCATACCATAATATATATGGTATACTATTTCCAGTCCTTTTGAAGTTTTCACATTATCTGCTAATGCATAATATATTACGTATTACTTGGAATGAGAATATTATTTATTCACAAGGCTCCTAAACTTAGCCAAAATGAAATCTTTAGATTTTAGATATACTACAATAAAATTCTATTAAATTCTCTTAAATTATTAAACTGTATTAAAAAGAAATAACATCTGGGTAAACTGATAAGCATACTGATTCAGAATTAAAAGTAAATTTGTATTTGAGACTGAATTAATGATTTGAATATATTAAAATGTATCTAAAAATAAATAAATAAATAAAATAACAATATGTTGAACTTTCAGATGGGTAGGATAGTGAGAAGTTGGTTATTGGACAAAAATTACGATTAGGAAAAATAGGTTCTATTGGTGTACAGTCAATCTAGGCATCTATGATTAACAATAATTTACTTTATGTTATCAAATGGCTAGAAGAGCAGAGATCAAATGTCCACATCACAAAGAAATGATTAAGTTTCACAATGCAGAACATACTAATTACCCTAATTTAGTCATCATAAACGGTATACAAGAATTCAAATATAACTTTGTACACCGCAAATGCAAACAATCAATAGGTTTCAATAAAAAATGAATGTAGCCATGGTGCATCAAATAAAATAAACGACAGGTATTAAGTTTTTATTATATACACTGTACTTAGTGAGACTAAGAAAAGTTTTCCTGACTTCAAGGATCTTAAAGTATAGCTGAGGAAAAATAAAACAATGTTAAAAGGTAAATGATATTTTACTGCTGCAACAGAAGTGATGTTAGAAAGATGTATGTCAGTAACTGCCCAAATGACTCTTCAACAATAACCGCAAGTAGCACAAAGGCAGTCTATTCTAGCTGGAGAGGTCAGGGTCTGCTTAATGGAGGAGGTGGGACAGGAAAAAGAGAACAGGCATTGCATAACCCCAGTAGAGAAATCAAGGACATCCATAAATACACAAACACATTGCCTCCATGAGGGTGAAGTAGCAGACACAAGTTACCTTTGGTTTACTTTCTGAAACAGAGCTTAAACAACCTGCAAAGCAGGGAGAAAAATATTGAACTCCATCTTGTCCACACAGAGGATAATAATATGATCGTAAACAGTTGCAATTGGCATTACAAGGGGCTGTCAAGTTTCGCAGTTCTCCTGTCCTGTAAATAAGAAATGAAAGAAAGGGAAATTATCTATGTCATAACTTTTAATGAACAGTTCAGAAGAATTGTTATATCTTGCCATTCAGTCATCTATTTACTCACTAAACACATAACCACCAAAAGAATAAAACAAATAAAATTTCTGCCTTCACACATAGAGTTTAACATCTTTGGGGGGAGAGGCAGTAAAAACAATATTTATAATGTCTATCAGTGATAAGAACAATAAGGCATGGTCAGTGAAAAAAGAAGGGTTTCTCATTTGGTGCCAGATAATTCTTTCTTGTGGGGGGCTGGTTCTTTAGATTGCAGGATATTTAGCAGTATCCCTGGCCTCCACCTTCCAGGTGCCAGTAGCACTCTTCTTAATTACAGCAACGAAAATGTCACCAGACATTGTCAAATACCTCCAGGGTACGGGCAAAATTTTAAACCTGCAAGGATGAATAGAATCATGTTGTTGTTGAATATACTCATCAATGAAAAAACTCGGGCCCAATGTTGTTTCAGGATGCCTCTTAACAGGAAGAAATATTTTCCATAATATAAAAGGTTATCTAATCAAAGGTGCTTCCCCCTGGGCCGAGCCTGTGGCGCACTCGGGAGAGTGCGGCGCTGGGAGCGCAGCGACGCTCCCGTCGCGGGTTCAGATCCTGTATAGGAATGGCCGGTGCACTCACTGGCTGAGTGCCGGTCACGAAAAAGACTGAAAAAAAAAAAGGTGCTTCCCCAATCCTTCATTTATTCGTTCATTCAACCAATACATATTGGGCAAGTGCTAGTCCCTATGCTAGATAACAAGAATATGAAGCTGAATAAGGTAGTCTCTGTCCTCACAGATGGCAGTCTAGGAGTAGAAATTGAAAACAGATAACTATACACTAACATGCTGAGTGTGGTTACAGGTATCTGCAAAGTGCATTTTAGAAGCACCAAGGAAGAACACCTAACACAAGCTAAAGTTCAGAGAAGAGGGACTGAAGGAGCTACTGCCTCAGGTGAGTCTTAAAAGATGAGTAAGAGTTTGCTGGGCAAATGGGGAGGGGAAAGGACACTTAAGAAAAACTGGTACAAAGGGATAGAAATGAGAGACAGAACCCTATACGAAGAAATATGAATGATGTCTGAGGCCGAGAGTTACAGGAAATATAGTTAGAGAGAAGTCAGGGATCAGATTAATGAAGGCCTCATGGGTCTTGTTTAAAATAATGAGCTTTAACCTACTGGCAAAAGGTAATCACTAAAATATTGTTTTTAGACTGGAAAGTGATATTGTCAAAAGTTTGTCTTTTGGAGGAAGGGGAATAGTTACAATAACCCAGACAATAGGTGATGACAAAACAAATGAGAACTAAAATAGAACATATGACTACAGGAAACTGAGTAGAGAAAAAAGGTGGATGTAGAACTAGTAAGATTTCATGATTGATTGATTGAAGATGATGCTTCTAGTTAAGGATGGAAGGGTCAAGGGTGACTCCTAGTGTCTGACTTGGTGTTTAGGTGGAGAAGGAGAATGTTTTAAGGAAGAGAGGATGGGTATGGTTTTATACACACTGAGATTAAGATTCTCAAATTTAGTAAGAAATCTGGTCTGGAGCTAGATATCTTAATATCCATTTGCATATAGATGCAGCTGAAACCATAAGCGTTGATAAGATCAGTCACATGCAGAACAGAAAAGAATATAGAGGTCTTGGAGGCCACGTATTTAATGAATACATAGTGAACTCCAATTATGTGCTAGACCACTCAAAGTGGTAGAAACACACCTGAGAGAAAGAAGGACCTACAGTGAGGGCCAGAAGTAGAGCTGGAGGAAAAAGAGGGAGAGGGAGGAGGAGAGAGAGAGAGAGAGAAGGAAGAGATGGAGGGAAAACGGGAGGAAGGGAGGAAGCCTCAACCACCGTAAAGCTAACCTTCTTGCATGGGGGCGAGGGGTCAAACACATTACATGAGTGGTTCACCTAAGTATTAGAAGACAAGAATTGCTATGTTGGAAAATGATGATATTTAAGTAGTAGGTGGAAAACAAGAAGTTCATGAAGGAAATAGCTTAAAGAGAAAATAGAAAACAAACTGGAAATGAATCAGTGGGAAGTCTGAAGTAAAGGGTAATCAGAAGAGCAAATAAGTAATCTGCCATCTTCCTGGAGTCTCTGCTTATTCTAATTTATTCTACAGGCAGCTTCCAGGTTATCTTTGTCAAGCATAGATTCTATTCACAAGAGCAAGCTCTACAGTCTCTGCCCACAAAGAGCTTTCAACAGAGATGGAGAAAGTGACTAGAGAAAAACTATGCTCACAACTCTAGAAATAGCTTCTACACAATAGTTTTTAATTTTTAATTTTCCATTGTATAATTTTCATATTATTGATAAATAATTACTGAGAACATACAAAGGGTAAGACAGCATGATGTAAACTACAGTAGAAATGAAGAAATATATATTCCTTATCACCAAGGGTTGGTCACTTTAGCTTATATATTTTATAACAGTTTACTTCATGAGGTAAGGTAAAACTACTAGTCAGAAAGTAGCAAATGCTTGTGAAGTTTATTAAATTTTCTTGATATATACATATTATTTTTAAAATATTTAAAATAACTCACATTTTAATTTTTTTTAATTTTTGAAATATATACACATAGATATGTTTCTCATAAGTAGAATTTAAACACTAATTTCTTATTTAATTCCAAACTGTATTCTATAATTACACTTCTACAATAGGCAAAGATTTCTCTAAAACTATTTCAAAATCTTAACAGATCTACTTCTTTAAGATACTGTTTTATATAACAATTAAATTCTGGCTATAGGTCAGATACAAAAAAAAAAATACTGTGTGTACTTACCATGGTGTTTCACATTTTATGATGTTTTAAGTATAAAATAAAATACAAATCACCATTACCACCACTGATTACCAAAATAAGATCCAAACTTCCTGTAGATTGTCAAGACAGTAAAGGGACAGTAGATTTAACAATATCTAGTAGATGTCTAAAAATATATTTAGATAATATCCTTTCAATTGAATTTAGTGTTGTGCCCAAGTCAATATATAATAATAAATTTAAAATATTATTGAAAATATCTCCTTAAATAATCAATATTAGTGACCATAAACTTCTAGGATATACTGTTAAACAGGGCTTTAAAAGAACTAATTTATAAGACTAATTCATTAATTCATAGCTGCAAAAGCTCTTTTTAACTGACTTGTGATAAGGTAGCAAAGGAGAAAGATTCTTTGCACCACTCTGCTAGAAACCCTACATCCTCACAACTTTTCATTCTTTCTCCCACTCTCTAAAGAGGTATTTCTTGAGCTTCTTACTCTGTTCTTTCCACATACCTTTTCTTATACACATGTTCCTTGGATGAGGCTATTTTGACTAAGCTTTCCATGATTTGGACATTTTAATATGTAGGGTAAAAAAGTTAAAATTAGGAAATTGGGGCCACAGGGAAAAAATGATCTGACAGTATCATACCCACTTTATGATGTTAAATTCTATCTCTATCTCTATTTATATCTGTATATACACATATATGTAAATATGGATGAATGCGGGTGTATATGTATATTCTGTTTTCTCCCATCACTAAGAAATATGTATATACATTAAGCACTAATCTCCATGTCCCAGATCTTAATATATCTTGACGGCCAACCCCCACATGTACCTCAAACTACCACCATCACACTTGCCTTCTTTTCTGATTATGTTAAATACACCTCACCCAGTAGTAACTCTGTTTAAGGTAAAAAATGTCAGTGCACATGGGGACCTCATCAGCCATGGGCAGCCCCAATCTGACAGATGGCAGGAGCATGCAGGGACCTGACCAGCCACAGCAGCCCCTATCACTGCTACAAATACTGCTGCTGTGCAGGTAGTCTGCCGCAGTCACCACCACAGCCACTGCCAGAACAAGTGCTGCTTGCTGCCACAGAAGCAGCCACCACCACCATGCAGGCAGCCCACTGACCACTTGGCTGCATTGACACAAGGAGAGTCACCTGCAGAGCCCAGGGAAAGAAGCAAGTGAGCACAGACCCATGACTCATTGACCCAATACATGGAATTATGCTGCCACATGTGGTAGCACACTTGGGGGGGGGGGGCGCAGTATATGCACAGCTCACACAACTGCCTTGATCCAGGGAGAGACACTCATGGAAGCCCCTGGGAATGCAGAAACCCAAGATACCCAAATAGAGTAAGAAAGAAAATTCCCAATCAATACTAATACATCCCCCAACCAGGGGAAGCAAGGACCAAGGAGGAGCCTCTGCCTGTAGAAAAAAGGAAAGAGAAACACCACCCAGGGTCACCCATTCAAACTAAGGAGTTCCAGTATACCCCAGTGTACCCATCAATGTCATGAGTCACCAGTCAAGGTGTCAACAAGCCCGGCCAAGGTCACCCATCTTAACCAAAGAGTAACAGGACACTCAGGCACTTCTCCCAAGAACTCAAGAGTTTGCTCTAGTCCTCAATGAACCAACACAGTGTCACTAACCTCAGTAAGGAATCACTAAATACCCCAGTGCCTAGACCATGGAGGCAGTCATATGCATCTCCAACACTGAATACAGCCAAAGTACTCACATAGAGACTACACTACTGTGTCTACCAGAAACCAATACTAAAATACTTGCCTCAACAGTAAATATAAAATACATCTACAGGAGGAAGTCTCTTTCCTCAAACCCACTCCGGAGTAATAGAAGCAAATCCTCTACCAGATGGCCAGACTCAACACAGAGATACTAGAAATATGAAAAAAAAAAACAAGAAAATATGACACCACCAAAGGAATAAAATAATTCTCAAGTACCAGAAAACATAAAGCAGGAAACCGCTGAAATGACTGAAAAGGAATTACAATCAACTATCTTAAGGAAACTAAAAGAAGATTTTAAAAGATTCAGTTGAACAACACAACAAAATGAGAAAAAGTATCCAGGATATGAAGGAGGAAATTTACAAAAAGAATAATACTTTAAAAAAGAATGTAGCAGAACTCCTAGAACTGAAGAATTCCTTCAATTAAATAAAAATCACAACTGGGAGCTTAAGCAACAGATCAAAGAAAGTGAAAGAAAGAATTTCTGATCTTGAAGACAATTTTTTTTTTAAATATTTCAGGCAGAAATAAAAAAGAAAAAAGAATTTTAAAAAATTGAAGAGGATCTAAGAGAGCTAGTAGACAACCTTTAGCACACAAACATCCAAAATGATGGAACAGAGGGGAAAGGAAAACGCATTGAAAACCTATTAAACAAAATAACAGCAGAGAACTTCCCAGAAAGAGACACAGACCTTCAGATCCAGAAGGCTCAAACATCCCCAAACAGATTCAATCCAAAAAGGTCCTCTCCAAGACACATTATAGTCAAACTGGCAAAATTCCAAGACAGAGAGAATCTTAAAAACAGCAAGAGAAAAGCATCAAGCACCTATAAAGTAGTTCCCAACAGACTAACAGCTTACGGCTCTACATGCCAGAAGAGAATGGGATGATATATTCCAAATACTAAAAGAAAAACACTGCCAGCCAAGAATACTATACCCAGCAAGGCTCTCCTTCAGAATTAAGGGAGAAATAGTATATTTCCCAGACAAACGAAAACTGCAGGAGTTCACCACCACATGACAAGTCCTACTTGAAATCCTCAAGAGAGCCCTACTTCTAGAATGCAAAAAACCATAATCCCTACCATGAATACAAAAAAAAGAACAAAACCCACTAGTAGAACAAAAATGCAAATCAGAAAGAAAAATTATATCTTACCACTTCAAGAAAACAACAAACACTGAAGACAAAGAATAAAAGGGGAGGAACAGAAAAAAACATATTTAAAACATACAAATTAAATGCCAAGAGTAAGACAATACCTTTCAATAAAAACCCTAAATGCAAATGGATTAAATTCCTCACTCAAAAGACACAGACTGACTGACTGAATTAAAAAGCCTGACCCAACTATACATGTTGTCTTCAAAATACTCACCTCACCTGTCAAGACCTACACACACTAATAGTGAAAGGATAGAAAAAACACACCTCACAAATGGAAACCAAAAATGAGCAGGAGTAGCTATTCTTATATGAGATAAAATAGACTTTAAACTGAAAACTATAAAAAGAGACTAAGAAGGCCGTTACATAATGATAAAGGGATCTATCCAACAAGAGATAACAATCATAAATATTTATACACCCAACATTGCAACACAAAGATATATAAAGCAAACACTGTTATACCTAAATAATGAGATAGATCCAAATATGATAATAGCTGGGGACCTCCCTCAGCATTGGACAGTTCATCTAGGCAAAAAATCAAAAGAGAAACACAGAATTTAAAGTAAATTTTAGACCAATTGGACCTGGCAGATATCTACAGAACATTTCGTCCAATGATTACAGAATACACATTATCTCATCAGCATATAGAACATTCTCCAGGATATACCATGTTGGGTCACAAATTGAGTCCCAAAATTTTTTTTAAAAGAGATTATTTTATGTATCTTTCCATACCACAATGGACTAAACCTAGAAATCAATAACAAGCAAAACTCTAGAAACTATACAAATACATGGAAATTAAACAAATGCTCCTGAATGACTTATGGGTCCAAGAAGAAATTAAACAGGAAATCAAAATATTTCTTAAAACTAATAGAAATAAAGAAACATCTTTCTAAAACCTGTGGGATACCACAAAAGCAGTACTAAGAGGGAAGTTTATTGTAATAAACACTTACATCAAAATAACAGAAAAAATTTCAAAAAACACAACCTAATGCTATATCTATAGGAACAGCCCAATCTTGAAATTAGCAAATTGAAATAAGTAATTAAGATTAGAGCAGAAATAAATTAAACAGAGACCCAAAAAATGATACAAAATATCAATGAAACAAAAAGTTGTGCTTTTTTTGAGAAGATATACAAAATAGACAAACCATTAGCTAGGCTAACTAAAATAAGAGAGAGAAGACCCAAATAACAAAAATTGGAAATGAAAAAGGAGACATTACAACCATACCACAGAAACACAAAGAATCATTAGAAAGTATTATAAACAACTATACCCAACAAATTTGAAACCTGAAGGAAATGGATGAATTTTTGAACACATACAACATGCTGAGACTAAACTAAGAAGAAATAGAAAACCTATACAGACCAATAACAATTGGTTATACCAATAACAATAAGCAATGAGACTGAAGAAGTAATCAGCAGTATCCCAAAAAAGAAAAGTCCGGGACCATATGGCTTTACTGCTGTATTCTACCAAGTTTTTAAAGAGTAATTAATACCAATTGTCTTCAAACTATTCCAAAAAGTTGAAACAGAGCCCATTCTCCCAAACTCATTCTATGAAGCCAGCATCACCCTGATACCAAAACCAGACAAAGATACAACAAAAAAAGAGAAAATCACAGGCCAATATATCTGATGAACACAGATGGAAAAATCTTCGACAAAACATTAGCAAACAGAATACAGCATCATATAAAATAAATTACATATCATGATCAAGTGGGATTCATCCTAGGAATACAAGGATGATTCAACACAAGCAAGTCAATAATATGATATACCACATCAACAAAATCAAGGACAAAAACTATATGATTATTTCAATAGATGCAGAAAAAGCATTTGATAAAATTCAACATCACTTCATGATAAAAACTCTCAGCAAATTACATATATAAGTATCTCAACAAAATAAGAACCTAATAAGACAAATCTACCACCAATACCATCTTGAATGGGGAAAAGTTGAAAAGAAAAATACAAGCTTGTCCACTTTCACCACTCCTATTTAACAGTATTGGAAGTACTAGCCAGCGCAATTAAGCAAGAGAAAGAAATTAAGGGCATCCAGACTGGAAAAGACAAAGTCAAAATGTCCTTGTTTGCAGAGAACATGATCCTAAAGAGTCTACAAGAAAACTCTTAGAGCCAATAAACAATTTCAGTAAATTATAAGGATACAAAATCAACACACAAAAATCAGTACTATTTTTATTCTCCAATAACGAACTTCCAGAAAAAGAAATCAAGAAAGCAAGCCCACTTGCAATAGTCACACAAAAAAATAAAATAAAATGCCTAGGAATACATTTATCCAAGGAC
The DNA here is from genome assembly GCF_027409185.1 of Cynocephalus volans. NCBI lineage: Eukaryota > Metazoa > Chordata > Mammalia > Dermoptera > Cynocephalidae > Cynocephalus > Cynocephalus volans. The sequence goes on from NC_084461.1 coordinate 88,771,536, forward strand.
ATAAAAGATCTCTAGAACAAGAACTACAAATCACTGCTGAAAGAAATTAAAGAGGATGCAAAAAGATGGAAAGACATTCCATGCTCTTAGATTGGAAGATTAACATTTTAAAATGTCCATACTATCCAAAGTGTTCTACAGATTCAGTGCAATCTCTTTCAATATACCAATGACTCTCTTCACAGAAACAGAAAAAATAATACTAACATTCATACGCAACAACAAAAAGACCCTGAATAGTCAAAGAAATCCTGAGTAAAAAGAAATAAAGCCGGAGGTATAACATTACCTGACTTCAAGTTATACTGCAAATCTATAGTAACCAAAAGAGCATGGTACTGGCATACAAACAGACACTCAGACCAATGGTACAGAATAGAGAACCCAGAAATCAAACCACATACTTACAGTCAACTGATCTGTGACACAGGCATATGCTGGGAAAAAGACTACCTCTTCAATAAATGGTGCTGGGAAAACTGCACATCCATATGTAGAAGAATGAAACTAGATTTGTAGCTCCGTATACCAAAATCAACTAATGAATGGATTAAAGACTTAAATATATAACCTGAAACTATGAAACTCCTAAGAGCATAGGAGAAACACATCAGGAGGCAGGACTGAGCAAAGACTTTATGAATAATACCACTATAGGACAAGCAACAAAAGAAAAAATAAACAAATGGGATTATATAAAACTAAAAAGCTTCTGCACAGCAAAAGAAACAACAGAATGAAAAGACAACCTACAGAATGGGAGAAAATATTTGCAAACTATCCATCTATCAAGGGATTAATATCCAGAATACACAAAGAACTCAAACAACTTAACAGTAAAACAAACACGTAACCTGATTATAAAATGGGCAAAGGAGCTGTATATGCATTTCGCAAAGGAAGATATAAGGCTAACAGACACATGAAAAAATGGTCAGCATCACTCAGCATAAGAGAAATGCAAACCACAGTCACACTGAGATATCATCTCTCCCTAATTAGACTGGCCATTACCAAAAAGACAGAGAATAACAAATGTTGGCAATGATATGGAGAAAGGGGCACTCTCCTACACTGCTGTTGGGATTGTAAAGTAGTGCAGCCACTATGGAAAACAGTATGGAGATTCTTCAAACCACTACAGATAGAACTGCCATACAATCCAGCAATCCCACTGCCGGGTATATTCCCAAAGAAATGTAAATCATCATGTCAAAGGGATACCTGCACTCCCATGTTTATCGCAGCTCTACTTAAAATAGCCAAGAGTTGGAACCAACCTCCTAAATGTCCATTGGGGGACGACTGGATAAGGAAAATGTAGTATATATACACGATGGAATACCACACAGCCATAAAAAAGGAATGAAATTCTGCCATTCAGGGCAACATGGATGAACTTAGAGAAAATTACATTAAGTGAAATAAGCCAGGCAAGGAAGGATTAATATCACATGTCCTCACTCATAAGTGGAAGCTGGAAAAAAAAAGAAAAAGAAAAACCCAACCAAACAAATAAAGAAAGGAAGCTACAACAATCACAATTAGTCACTGAATTTTCAAAAGGAGAGAACCAAACTGAGGCCACCAGCAGAATGAAGTGGGGAGGAGGAGGATTAGCAAGAAATTGGTAAAGGGCCACAAAAAATGATTACAATGTGTAATGCTGAATATACTAATTATTTTGATTTGAGCACCACATATTGCACACAGGTATCGATATTCAATACTGTACCCCACAGATATATACAATCAATTATGTTTCAATAAAAAAAATTTTTTTTAAAGATAAAAAATACCAAATTGACTCACATTTACTTTGTTATTCAGGATGATAAATTGTGTTAAACTATCCAGAACTTTCTGTTTTTCTAAAAGGAACATACAGAGAAAGTGGTTTGTTGGCATAAGTTTGGGTGAAGTTATACGGATAAAAGTCAGGTCTGCACAACTTACTTCTACCTACATTTCAACATTTCCAGATATTTTTCTACTATTTCCAGACACGTAACCTAAGCCCCATTCAAACCGGTCGCTGAATCTCACCTTTGCTTTGTATAGCATTTAATACCCTGGGCATGGCATGTCCCTTCTGCCTTTTCCTCCTCTCAAGTCTTTACCACTCAAAACTCTTTGTATTTAAACTCCATTTTATTTAGAGGATATTTAAACGCCATTTTGCTATTATGCCATGAAGCCTTTCATGAATCTAATCAAATAAAAAATTGAAAAGCTCTCTTTCTTTTGAATTCCATAGTACTACTAATTCATTGTTCATTCACTGCTTTATTTTCCAATCTCTCTTTTAGAATAGGGATTTTGCTATAAAGGTCTGCCAGAGAAAGCATTTAACAAATGTTGAATAAATGCAATGGGGCTTAACTAAACACGGATTTAGAGTATTCAGTATCACACTAATATAAAAGAATGACAGACATGTGAACAGCAACTACAAATTATGATCATTGTTGTTGCTGCAAACTTCTCCAAAGTACATTGTATTTATGTCATCTGAATCCCATATTATACAAAATTATGGAGTCCCTGACCTGGACTACTACCTCCCTCATCAGCCTCAAACACATGTAGTGAAATAATTAAAGCAGCTCTGTGAGCTATAAACTAACTACACTGCTGGACCCCCTCCTACCTGATTCCCTATTCATGGCTTAGGATTTCAAAGCAAAGTGAACAAGGCAAAGAAAGAAAGAAACATAAGTGGTCAAGCCAGTTACAGGTAGAAATATAACTACAGGTCAGAACAACAAGAAGTAATTTATTTCTTTATAATGAACATGGACCTCTAAGAAGATATAACAATGATTATTAGTATTACCTATGACTAGCTTCATTTTAATTTCTCTTCTGGTCTACTTCAAACTACCTAAGAGAATTTAATCACAGGGAGTCATTTCCATTTTCAAAAATTTAAATTGGTAGGAACATATAATGTAAAATGCTCCCTAGTAAAGGAATCCCTTAAAGGCAAAGACTCTTTTGAATTAATCTTTGTATTCCTGCACCAAGCATAGCACCCAGTACATGATAGTGGCTCCTTAAATGCTCTCTGAATAAATATCCCCAACTTTTAAGAATACATCAGTTCTTTAAACTAAAAAACAAAACAAAACAAAAAACCAAAAAATTTTTAAATAGAAAAGGAAAGTCTTCTAATTAAGAAAAAAAGAGACAATTTCTCACCATTTTATTTAAGAAAGCATATACTTGGAAATGCATACATAGTTTATTACTCTGATAGTAATATCAAAAAGCATTGAAATATATTTACCCATTATATGATTCAGACACACCAGCAAATGGCTCATTTTCACACTTGGCATAAATAAATATAAAACTCAGCGCAAGAGCAACTCCAGATGTGAACAATGAAAACTTCATTGTATTTTTACAGGTCATTTTGAATTTCGAAACAAGGATACCACCTAAAACCTGACCAAGAGCAGCTCCAGGAATTAAAACAGCCCCTAATAAGAAAGAAGGCACAGACAGTGAGAAAACATATAAGTATGCTCAGTAACTCATACCAACAACTGGAAGGCACCAAAAACAAGCACCAATACAGTTTTAACATACAAATGTATTCACTTGATATAGAAATATATACATAAATGACTTAATAGTTCCATGAAGTAAGGAATTAGTAAAATTAATGTATTGAACACTAAGATTAACACACATTCTAGGCTGGCCGGTTAGTTCAGTTAGTTACAACACAGCCTTATAACACCTTATAACCTTAAGTAAGGTCACGGGTTTGGATCCCTGTGCCAGCCAGCCACCAAAAAATTGTTTTAAATTTTTTTTTTTTAAAGATTAACACAAATTCTTTTTTGCCTTACAGCCTTTGTCTCTCTCAAGTTCATACAATGGATTGACTAACGTCAGAAAATCAGAAACTTTTATCAAAATTAGCATAAAGTTTAAATTTTAAGGAATGGAATATCTAAAATTATATATTATCCTAATAAAAATGTAATGTGGTAAATTAAAAGTATTAGATTAAATTAGAACAAAGGAAATGTTTTACCTCCAAGGGTAGCTGCAAAGCTGGATGTCAATCCAAATTGATTTTCTATATATTTAGGTAAAAATGTAGCAAATCCAGTAGAAATTAAGGCTTCTGAAGATGTTGATACAGCTAAACACATAAACACAGTATTCCTCATCAAATTCTAAAGAAAAAATACAGTTAACCAAATGAATAACTATGATTATACTACAAAGAACAGCATTAGAATGTACATGATATAATAGTACAATTTTTAATAAACACAATATAATTACCTATAAAATTTTGGCATTTCCTCCAGCACAAAAATATAATTAAAGATAATTAATAGATTTACATATACAATGATGAGAAAATTTATAGGGTACCTGGAGTACTGACAGATAATTCATCAGTACAGTGATTATGCCTTTATCACATTCGAAGGACTGAGGAAAGGAGGTAAAAGTCCACCTAGAAAGGTTCCCTTCCCCAGTCTTACTAAAAATATGCTTACTGTAAGTCTACTTCCTATTTAATATTTTATTGTTTTTTAAAAATTATGTCTAGTAAATGAAAAATTTGAGACTGTGAGCACAAATGAGACTGTGACTACCAAACTCATAGTGTTGTTCCTTGATTAAAGGACTTAATAGTCTAAGATAACTTAGACAGGTGTAGGGTATAAAAATTTTAGGTAGGTATCTATATTGCTAGAGCTTTCAGAATCTTATTTATCTACAGAGGGGAACAGAGAGATCCATTATTTTAATATATTTAACTACAAAATGAAAACCAAATCATAGTTCTGAAATATTAAATGCAAAAAAAATTTCATAAAACCAAGTAACACATACACCCACTCACACAGGCATACATACACACGCATACATACACACACACACACACACACACAGAGGAGTCACAAAGGGGCAGGGTAAGAGATTTAGAAGTCAGAATTAGATAACCTAAGAATAACAGGAGAAACAAAAGAGGAAGTACCTGGATGAAAACATGCAATAATTTGTAATAATAATAATAATAATAATAGTAGTAGTAGAATATACTTAAGTCTTCAGATTGAAAAAGATAATGGATTCCCAGAAGGAGTAATGAAAAAAGCCAGATACTTAGACATAATCTACTAAATTTCCCAAAATCAAAAATAAATTTAAAAATTTACAAACTTAGAGATGGAATAAATAAATATAATCGCACCAAAATCGAAATTCTCAATTGCAACACATTTAAATAGAAAAGAGCAAACAATATCCACAGATTACTGAAATTAAAGGGGAATGCCCCAAAAGCATTTGTTCAGTGAGAAATATCATTCAGACATTCAAAGATACAAAAGTTGTATTCCATCCAAGGAAAAGTGGCAACAAAATGCTCATCCATAGCGATGTGAATCAGAATAGAGATCTCTAAGCAAGAGACCATAAGGATTAAAAAAGCAATGGTGGGCAATGACTCTTGTTAGTAATATAAATTAGCATTTATAAAATAAATTAAATGGAAATATATGAAATAGAACAAAACTACTGTAATAATTGTAGTTAGAATTAAAATTATGAACAATCTCAGCAAAATACAAGAATGTGCATATATGGGGAGGAGAAAGGGAGAGTTGAAAGATGTGCTGAGTGAAGATAAAACACTTTAAGATTTTCATTTGAGAAGGAAGCAAAAAATAATGAAAAGTAAATAATTATTCATTATAAACTCTCTTATGAATAAAGCTTTTATGATGTTAAATAGTTTTTCTTCTGAGTAAAACAGAATAGAACATAATACCTTTGTTTCTTTAACCTCAGCTTCAAATTAAGTTACCACTAACCGCCACATCTTTCATCAGGGAAAAGTATTGGTTTGGCATTATCAAATATATATTTACAGTTCAGTGATAACTGATCTGTATGGATCAGTTATCCATGGAATACTGGGCTATAGCGCTAACAAGGAACCTCTGAATACTGATATTGCCAATAAGATAACTTATGCTCTTTCAACCATTCTGCTCTGGAATAGTTTTTATTTACTCAAAGGATAATAAAACTAAATCTGAAGAGTTATTTATAAGAACTAGAATTGTAGTAAATAAGCAACAAAAAATGTACTATGAAAATATTTGTGTGTATACATATTACATGAGGGTACTTCAAAAAGTTCATGGAAAGTTTTGTATTACCTTTCCATTCTACTTTTCCACAAGTTTTTTGAAGTACCCTTGTATGTGTGTGTATATGTATCCATGTGTAGTTATTTACGTGTGTATGTAACACATACACACATCTACATATATGTACATGTGGAGTGTGAGTGTGTATGTGTATGAGAGATAGAGAGAGACAGAGAGAGAACAGTTTTACCTTGACAGCAGCTGGAAAATCTTTAATACTTTTTCCAAAATTCTCATCTGCATATTGTAAAGAATTATTCTTATTCTGATGAGTCTGAGAAGTTTTTCCAGCTTGAATTTTTGCTGTACCTAAAAAAACAGTAAATGTAGTTCCTGTATCACTTCACTCTTCATTTTAAAAAATGCTTACTTTTTAAGGCACACATTTCCACAAGTATATCAATTCCATAACATAAAAGGCCAGTTCCTCACTTTGTCACCAAAAGTGTACAAATATCTACATATGTAATCAGGCTGTCTGAAGAGCTAGCGTTCACTACCACTAGCTTAAAGAAGTTCCAACTAGTCTAAACATTAAAATGAGACAATTTTCCTCTAATCACATTTTACTGTCTCCAATTAAAATCTCTTAAAAATTTTTCTTCCTTCCTAATGAGTCTCTTTTTCATTCTTTATATATTAATATACATTTGTGGCTTTTTAACTTTGCTCTTTTTAATTCTAATATACTTAGCAGATGAAATAATATTTACCATCTATTAACATGTCCCTTTAATTTGCAATAATGGTATTGTAAATAAATCTGAGAAAACAGTCAACGTATGGAATTTTAAATTGGATAGCTCAGGTAGAAAGAAATGAATGATTCTACCTTCTTCTAGTCTGCCAACTTTTCTTTCACCCATTTCGAAAATTTAATCGTCTATCCTGTTTCAAATAACAATAAAACAACTAAATACCTTCAGTATAGAGAAAAATACTTTAACAGATAGATGTGTATTTATTTTATTGGTTATGAATATTCACGATACAAAGCTGATCGTCACCCTTCGCGCCTTTGATATGAGGGCCAGATTCACACTGGCAGCATACCCATTACCACAAATAGCATTTGTACCCCATGTCCCTCACCCAATTAGCCCCAACCTCCTTCCCCCTCCCCCTTTCCCACCCACTGCTATTGGTACCCTAAAGAATGCTCTCTCCCTCTGCAAGTCCAACACACCACTGTGGACTTTCTTTCCTTCCTTCTTTCTCTCTTAGCTCCCACTTATGAGTGAACACATGCGGTATTTATCCCTTTGTGCTTTCCTTCTTTCACTCAACATAAGTTTCTCCAGGTTCATCCATGTTGTTGCAAATGGGAGTATTTCATTCTTTTTTACGGTAGAGTAGTACTCCATGGTGTATATATACCACATTTTCCTTATCCAATCATCCATCGATGGACATTTAGGTTGGTTCCATGTCTTGACTGTTGTAAACAGAGCTGCAATGAACATGGGGATGCAGGTATCCCTTCCACATGATGCTTTCCATTCTTCTGGGTATACATCCAGAAGTGAGATTGCTAGATTATATGGAAGATCTATTTGTAGCTGTTTGAGAAACCTCTATACCGTTTTCCATAGTCGTACTAATTTACAGTCTCACCAACAGTGTAGGAGCATTCCCTTCTCTCCATACCCTCGCCAGCATTTGTTATTCACTGTCTTTTTGATTATAGCCAGTCTAACTGGGGTGAGGTGGTATCTCAATGTAGTTTTTATTTGCATTTCCCTGATGACTAGTGATGTTGAGCATTTTTTCATGTACCTGTTGCCCGCTTGTATGTTTTCCGTTGAAAAATGTCTATTCAGCTCCTTTGCCCATTTTTTAATTGGGTTATTTCTTTTTTTACTGTATAATTGCTTGAGTTCCTTGTATATTATTGATATTAATCCCTTGTTGGATGCACAGTTAGCAAAAATTTTCTCCCACTCTGTAGGTTGTCATTTCACTCTGATGATTGTTTCCTTTGCTGTGCAGAAGCTTTTTAGTTTGATACAGTCCCATTTGTTTGTTTTTTCTTTTACTGCTTGTGCTTTTGGGCTCATGTTCATAAAGTCTGTGCCCAGACCTAGTGCCTGAAGTGTTCCACCTATATTTTCCCTGAGTAATTTTACAGTTTCAGGTCTTATACTGAAATCTTTAATCCATTTTGAGTTGATTTTAGTGTATGATGAGAGGTGCATACCTACTTTCATTCTTCTGCATATGGATAACCAGTTTTCCAAGCACCGCTTGTTGAAGAGGCAGTCTTTTCCCCACTGTAGATTTTTGTTGCCTTTGTCCAATATCAGATGGCAGTAAGTGTGAAGGGTGATTTCTGGGTTCTGAATGCTGTTCCATGGGTCTGAATGTCTGTTTTTATGCCAGTACCATGCTGTTTTGGTTACAATACCTTTGTAGTATAATTTGAAGTCTGATAGTGTTATGCCTCTGGCTTTTTTTTTTTTTTTCCTCAGGATTGCTTTGGCTATTCGGAGTCTTTTGTTGTTCCACATGAAAGTTAAGATTGTTTTTTTTCCATTTCTGTGAAGAATGTCATTGGTATTTTGACGGGGATTGTATTGGATCTGTAAATTGCTTTGGGTAGTATAGACAGTTTCACAATGTTAATTCTTCTAATCCAAGAGCATGGAATATCTTTCCATCTTTTTGTGTCTTCTTTAATTTCTTTCAGAAGTGGTTTGTAGTTCCCATTGTAGAGATCTTTCACATCCTTGGTTAAATTGATCCCCAGGTATTTTATTTTTTTCATGACAATTGTAAATGGGCTTACTTTCTTTATTTCTCTTTCTGTTAGCTCATTATTTGAGTATATAAATGCAACTGATTTGGGGGCATTTATTTTGTATTTTGCAACATTATTGAAGTTATTAACCAGCTCTAGGAATTTTTTGACAGAGCCTTTAGGTTTTCCTATATATAATATCATGTCATCTGCAAATAGAGGAAGTTTGGCTTCTTCTTTTCCAATCTGGATTCCCTTTCTTTCTTTCTTTTGCCTGATTGCTCAGGCTAGTACTTCCAGTACTATGTTACATAGAAGTGGTCAGAGTGGGCATCCTTCTCTTGTTCCTGTTCTTAAGGGAAAGACCTTCAAATGTTCCCCATTCAGAATGATACTAGTGGAGGGCTTGTTCTAAATGGCTTTTATTGTGTTGAGATACTTTCCTTCTATACCTAATTTGTTGAGAGTCCTTATCATGAAAGGATGTTGATTTTTTTCAAATGCTTTTCCAGCATCTATTGAGATAATCATATGGTCTTTGTCCTTGAGTTTGTTGATGTAATGGATCACATTTATTGACTTTTGTATGTTGAAACATCCTTGCATCCCTGGTATGAATCCCACTTGATCGTGGTGTATGACTTTTTTAATGTGTTGCTGTATTCTGCTTGCTAATATTTTGCTGAGGAATTTTGCATCTGTGTTCATCAAGGAAATTGGCCTGTAATTTTTTTTGTTGTGTCTTTATCCAGTTTTGGTATTAGAGTTAATGTTGGTCTCATAGAATGAGTTTGGGAGAGTAGCTACTGTTTCAGTTTTTTGAATAGTTTGAAGAGAATTGGTATTAACTCGTCTTTAAAAGTTTTGATGGAATTTAGCTGTAAAGCCACCCGGACCCAGACTTTTCTTTGTTGGAAGATTGCTGGTTACTGCTTTAATCTCATTGCTTGTTATTGGTCTGTTCAGGTTTTCTCTCTCTTGTTGGTTCAGTCTGGGTAGTTTGTATGTGTCTAGAAATTTATCCGTATCTTCCAGATTTTCATATTTGTTGTCATACAGTTGTTTATAATAGTCTAATGATTTTTCATATTTCTGTGGTATCAGTTGTAATGTCTCCCTTTTCACTTCTGATTTTTGTTATTTGGGTCTTCTCTCTTCTTTTTTTTTTGTTTTGTTTTTGTTTTTTTTTGTTAATCTAGGTAATGGTTTTTCTATTTTATTCATCTTTTCGAAAAAATAACTTTTTGCTTCATTGATCTTTTCTGTTATTTTATCGGTCTCTATTTCATTTAGTTCTGCCCTGATCTTAATTATTTCTTTCCATCTACTACCTTTAGGTTTGGATTGCTGTTGCTTTTCAAGTTCTTTTAGGCATAGTGTTAGGCTGTCTATTTGAAGTCTTTCCATTCTTTTGATGTAGCCACTTATGGCAATAAATTTGCCTCTTAGTACTGCTTTTTCAGTGTCCAACAGGTTTTCATGTGATGTATCTTGATTTTCATTGGTTTCAAGAACTTTTTTGATTTCCTGTTTCATTTCTTCTTGAACCCATACACCATTCAGGAGTCTGTTGTTTAGTTCCCATGTATTTGTATAGTTTCCAGAGTTTTGCTTGTTATTTATTTCCAGTTTGAATCCATTGCAGTCTGAAAAGATAATTGGAATGATTTCATTTTTTTTTAATTTGCTGAGACTAGATTTGTGACTTAATATGTACTCTATCCTTAAGAATGTTCCATGAACTGATAAGAAGAAAGTATATTCTTTAGCTGCTGGGTGAAATGTTCTGTACATAAATGCCAGGTCCAGTTGATCTAAGGTGTAGATTAAATCCTGTGTTTCTTTGTTGATTTGTTGCCTGGAAGATCTTTCCTATACTGAGAGAGGGGTGTTCAGATCACCCACTACTAATGTATTAGAGCCTATTTCTTTTTTTAGGTCTAAGAATGTTTGCTTTACATATCTCGGTGCTCCAGTATTTGGTGCATATATATTTATGATTGTTATGTCTTCTAGATGGGTAGATCCTTTTATCATTATATAGTGGTCTTCTTTGACACTTTTTATGTATTTTGGTTTAAAGTCTATTTTGTCTGATATAATAGCTACTTTTGCTTGTTTTTGGTTTCCATTTGCATGGTATGTCATTTTCCATCCCTTCACTTTTAGTCTGTGTGTGTCTCTACAGGTGAGGTGGGTCTCTTGGAGACAGCATATATTTGGGTCTAGCTTTTTAATCCAGTCAGTCAGTCTGTGTCTTTTGAATGGGGAGTTTAATCCATTCACACTTAGGGCAGTTACTGACAAGTATTGCTTAATTCCTGTCATTTAATTGCTTTTTGTTTAGATGATTTAAATATCTTTTGATCATTACTTCCCCATTTATTTCGCTTCTTCAATGTTAGTTGGAGACTTAATGTGGCATGATATACCTTCTTTCTTCATTGGCATATTTGTTTTAATGGTGAGTTTTGCTCTTTCTTGTGTATTTGTGATAGAGGTCATAATTATTCAGATTCCAGATGCAGTACTACCTTGAGAAGTTTTTGCAGGGCTGGTCATGTGTAGGTAAACTCCCACAACTTTTGTTTGTTTGGGAAATACATTATTTCTCCCTCATTTCTGATGGAGAGATTTGCTGGGTAGAGAATTCTTGGCTGGCAATTTTTTTCTTTTAGTATTTTGAATATATCATTCCACTTTCCTCTGGCCTGTAGGGTTTCGGTTGAGAAGTCTGCTCCTTGATGTGGGCTCCCGTAAAGGTGACTTGATGCTTTTCTCTTGCTGCTTTTAGAATTCTCTCTGTTTTTAAGTTTTGCACATTTAAATATAATGTGTCTTGGAGAGGATCTTTTTGGATTGAATCCGTTTGAAGAGCTCTGAGCTTCCTGGATCTGAAGGTCTGTATCTCTCCCTATACTTTGGAAGTTTTCTGTTACTATTTCCTTGAATAGGTTTTCAATACCTTTTCTTTTCTCTTCCCCTTCTGGAATACCCACAAATTCGGATGTTAAAGCACTTGAAGTTGTCTGTTATCTCTCTATATTTTCCTTATTATTTTTGATTCTTTTTCACTTTTTTTTTTTTTTTTTTTTGGTCTGCCTGGGTTATTTCAAAAAGACCATCTTCGAGATCTGAGATTCTTTATTCTGCCTGCTCTACCCTACTGCTCAGACTCTCTGTTGTGTTTTATTATCTCACTGAGTGAATCTTTCATTTCAAGGAGTTCTGCTACACTCTTTCTTAAGGTATTAATCTCTTTGTAGATTTCCTCTTTCATAATCTGGATATTTTTTCTTGTTTCATTGTGTTCTCTAATTAAGTCTTCTTTTATTTCTTTGAGTCTGCTTAAGATCATTGCTCTGAATTCTTTTTCAGACATTTCAAGGATTCCCTATTCCATGGAATCTGAAATTTGAGCACTGCTGTATTCCTTTGGTGGTGTCATATCTTCTTGCTTATTTGTAGTTGTAGTATTTTTTCATTGATGTTTAGTCATTTGGTAGAGGGTTTGCTTCTTCTGTTACACTGAGGTTGGATATGAGAATCAAGATTTCTTCCTCTATTTGCAGGCTTTACTGGTGACTCTTCTTCTAACAGTGTAGTTGAGTGAGCCTCTAGTTGAGTGTTGAGAGTGGGCCTGGCTGCTACTGTGGTAGTGTATGGTCCTTGCTTGAGAGTAGGGGTGGTAGTGGCTAATACACCACCTTGGGTCCTATTCCAGAATCTGCGACCTTAGAATGAGCCACTCGACTCGCCTCTCAGTGTGGCATGCCACGGGGACCTGGCATCTCCTTCTAGGTCCAGGGGGAGAGGGGCAGACTGCACCACCACTCACGTCTCCTGGGCTGGGCTCACCTCTTGGCCCAGATATGTATTTTAATTACATGATTACACAGAAACAAGATCTCAGAGAGAGGAGTAGATTTTTTTTCCATTAACCTCATCTTTCTGGACAGACTGTCTAATATTAAAATATGGTAAAAACATGAGTATACAACAGTGTGACTTTGGTGATAATTGAAAAAAATAAGCACTTGTACTTTCAATGACAAATAATTAATGAAAATGATTTAAGGCGGATTGGACCTTGAAAATAGTGACTAACTGAATACAAATTAATAGCTTAAAAGGTTTTGTATCTTGCAAACATATAAAGCAAGATTCCAAATAAAACATAAGAAATAAATTTAGTAAGTAGTAAGGAGGTGAATATGCACACAATTTTACTGATTATTGGAAATAAATAAAACCCATAACTATTAAAATTTCTACACAGTATGTCCTAAAATGAAGATAGATAATCAAAAGTTTGCATAGGCAGGAACTGAAGTTCTGTAAAACAAATAGGATCAATCTGTGACTCTTACTAATCACACAGAAAACAACACCTGGCCTAGAATTAAAAATAAAACTCCCTATTTAAAAAATAAAATAAAATAAGTAAATAAATAAATAAACTTGTTTACCTGGTAAATGTTTTGGAAAGCAAGAAAAAGGTATTATCAAAGACCAAGCAAAGAACCAACATATAAGAAATCCAATCCACCAAGCCCCCAACCATCGTGGATCATCCTCAGTGACATCAGTGCTAGGCGAAAGGGAAACAAGAGGTAAAAGTCAACTCTACTTGATTAATTGAAACTTAGTTATAATACTCGTACGCTTTATAATTCAAGTGCATACAGTAGAATATTATAATACCCAAAATTTTAAAAGAGCCATTGTGATAAATCAGACAATAGATGGCAGGCATAAATGAGAGTTATAATAATAGTAGTTTTCAAAGTATTTCAAAATGAGGAAATGATATAAAAGTTTAAAATGTTAATAGTAAATATAAGTATGATGAATGTTTGAAAACATACATAGAACTTCTGAACACTATTTAACTTTGGTTAAGTTTTTCTCCTCTACTCTATTAAATTAAAATACATCTCCTAGCAAATCACTGAGCTATGATTTGCCCATACACTGCACTTCAATCATGGCATTTCTTTAAATGTAAAATTATTCTTAAAGTATTTATTAACAGTTTTTATAATGGTTCTCATATGCTTATATCAATAAACCCTTGCCAAAACACACCAATTACTCTTGTAATTCTTCAATGAAATTTAAACATCCTTTCTTAAAAACCTGACTTTCTACTTCAAGGGCTTCGTCATATCTTTTTACAGTTTCTAAAAGATTAACCTAGGACTAACAGCTCAGAAAACAAATCACATACCCATAACATTTTCTTATTCTTCGCTCATGGTCATTCAGAGGATTGTGCAGTTATGAGTTCCAGGGGTAAAATGAGGAAATGTGGTCACACCAAAGAATATCAACTTCTCTATTCAGGGAAAGGGGAAGGTGACTCAGTAGTTAAGAGGGGGATTTTGGAGTGAAAAAGATCTACTTCAACTCATGTCTTGGCCACATACCAACCTGTGTGTGTTGACTACCTTATACGAATATTGGAAGGATTAAATAGCACGTGAAAGAAGTTAACACACAAAACTTATGTCATCTAGAACATAGTTCAGACCAAGTATGACCTATTATTCTTCTTTATTATCACAGTTGTTAAAGCAGCATCATTGTGATCTCTGTGGCATTACCAGAGCAGCTACAGAACTTATTCTGGGAATCACATACTCTTGAAACTCTTCAGACTATCTACCTCCAACTAAATGTACTGAAAACATAACAAATTTTTTTATTGAATTCTTGTTTTTTGAACTATGCATTTATATATTTTTGAAATACCAAGAAATGTGTATTTTTTTAATTTCAAAACGTTTTCAAAAAAAAATTTTTCAAAAAAAATTTTCAAAACTTTTGAAATTAAAATTTTTTTTTTCAAAAAAATACCTATATGTTTTCAAAAATTTCACCGGGTGACTTTACTAAACATTCTTATTTATGAATAAATGCATTATTACATTAAAAGATGGTGTGGTATTGATTCATAAAGAAATGCAGCCAAAATAAGAAATTATAAAAAAATTGAATGTACATATTCAGTTTTGTTTCCTGAAAAATCCCTCTTGCTATATTAAGGAAATGTAAAATGTTCTGTCTATGATGTTAGCATTATTAAAATAAAATAAATTTAAATGAAAGAAAAATAGATATTGCCTTGCCTTTGTCCCATAGCAACATCGATGTATATGGTTAGCAGTTGTCCTCCCAACACATAGCCAATAGCAGGGCCTAAGACTGACATAGAATAGCCGATTCCTAGAACAACAAAGACATTAAAAATAGTCATATGCACAACTTTGCTTTGCATATCTAACAACAGTGAAGAAAGACAAATATTTTACTGTAGAAAAATCTAAATGGTAAGGCTTACATCCCAGCTAGCTGCAAAAAAACCAAAAACAATTACACATATTTTCACTAAAAAATACCATTTCAGTGGTATCATTTGGTCAATGGTCAAGTCAAGGAGCCTAAAATATATGACTTCAATGTAAAAGCTGTTTGACTGTAATAATAATTACAATAAACCCAATAATTATAAATCCATGAGAATTTACATTATGTTAACTGGTGGCAATATATAATCTACTATTATCCTTTACTGATAGTGATAATAATTACTGTTTACAATATCACAGAAGAAAACAAGGTAAAAATAAGGCTTTTCCACTCTGCATATACTTGGTAAGCATTCTTTTTTGTACTACACCGACTGATTTCAAAACCTGGATCTGCTGATAAGTCTGTTTCTTAAATGTGCGCCATTAGTTAAAACTTCCTCTTGGTGACTCTCCCCATCTTTACTTTCAGCAGAATTAAACTGAGCTTCTTTCTATCTGTCAGATACTTAAAATTTTGCTATATATAACTTCAAATTTTTGCAAAACAAAATTTATGCATATACCAGTGTCCTATTGTATTGCCACCTTCTAGACTTAATAACTTCTGAGATTCTTGTTCTCTTACACAAAAGAACAGGAAACTTTAGTTTATACACAAAACTAAGCACATATCAATGAAGAAAATGACATATACTAGATCAAGTCTCCAAAGTAAAGCTCACACAAGATAATCCAAAAACATATAAAAACTTCATCTGTCAACTACCTTAATTTATATTCTAACTATACTTTAAAATGTAAAAAATATATTAGTGGAACATTAAAGTATATAATTTTTAAATAGTTAAGTGTGCACTTATAAAGGATTCATGCACAAAAAAATTTTGTGATTAGCTCAGTTGGTTAGAGTGTGATGTTATAACACCAAGGTCAAGGGTTTGTATCCCCATACAGGCCAGCCACCACAGGAAAAAAAAAAAATTTGTGAATAAAAGTACATGACTAAAAACGCAGGAAATCAGTGATTCATAAATCATCTTTGGTGATGAACCTTTTTATTTTTATAATTCCTAATTGGGTTAGACTGATAATTCTGTAAGGCTACCTCATAAGTACTGTATAAGTATAAAACTGCTGTAGAATTTTCCATATTAGTAATGTGCCCAAATAGATTTATTAGTCGCTGTCAGGACTGTAATGAACACACTGACTTCCAGTGACTGTGACAATGGATCTCCAATGTTAGAGGAGTAGACCAACAAAGAGAAAACTCATGTGCAAATTAAGTATGCAATGATTAGATGTAGAGCCACGAATAGTCTTGCTATCTCTACCTTGTAAGAACAGGGAAGAATTTTAAGAGAAACTTATGCTACCAGAAATTAGGGGGGGGAAAGGGTTGATTTGAAAAGAGTTGATCTTTTAAAAAGGGGGGGGAAAGGGTTGATCTATAAAAAAGGTTGATTTAAAATGGAAAACTCCACAGAGTTTCTAGGCACTATACTGTGGTTTCTTTTCTGGACTCTAGTCAAGTCCATGTAGGACGTAATAAGTCACCATCTCCACACCCTGTGTAAGTTACCCTGGAATTCAAGCAATCTAGACAGAGTGCTGCTTGGATGGCTCTTCCCTTCCAGGAAAGTTGGCATGCCCAGAGCAAGAAATAGAGCAGGATGTCAAATCATTACATATTCCATTTACTGACTTGATATGGCAATAAATAATTAAAGAAAAAGAAGTAATATTGCATTTATCTAATGGAAATACTTATGACACTACAAGTAACTTTTTGATAAGTCTATGCCATGCTTTACTTATAAAGTAAACAAACAATAAGACAAAATGATACGGGGCAGTCATTTGAGTAACAGAGAGTAAACTTACCTATATAAAGAGAAGATTTGTGTGTAGGCACCGAGTCGTCAATAAAGGCTGTTCCCAGGGTATAAAGAGGAGTTCCCCCTGTCCCTATCAATAGTTGTCCCAAGATGAAGACATATAAGTAGTTAGAAAGTGAAGAAGTTGAAGATGTGCAACTGGTGCTATTCCTTGCTGTTAAGCAAGTGCCTATAGGGGAAAAAAAAATTTTAATTGTGAATTTGCAGAAATTAGCTAATAATTTAAATATCTATCTTACAAATTATACTTGGCAAACATAACCTTCTTCAATTATTTCTTCCAATCATTTCACTTTATTTATATTTAAGCTTTTTAAAACTACATATATTACTGGAAAAAATTATGAAATATTACCATGTCAAGATTTAGAAAATACAGAACAAAACTGAGAAACATCACTTTAAAAATCAAAATTAACAAATTTGTGGGTAAACTAATCTAAACACAATTGAAGAAAGTAATATCCGAAAAGGATATATTTCAGATTAGGAAAGAAAAAGCTAGTCATTATTTCTTTCCAAGTCATAAATATAATATGACCACCATACTAAATTTATCAATCAATATCTTACACACATGGTTACATTACAGAATATTTTGGCCAAAATAGTAATTTTCAATATTCACTACAATGTAGCAAATATTGAAGTTATATCTATTTATTTTTCTATAGCTAAAACTATTTTATTAAATTTCTTTTTTTAAAGCAATCTTTAAGTCTATAGCATATTATTTTGAATATAACCAAAGCAAAAATGGCTATCTAAGATTTCATCAAAATCTTTTTAAAAATCACTTTCAAAATAAAGACTGGATATTATGGTTAATCCGTATTTCCTAAACTCATGTGCTAATATTAATGAACTGAAATGCTTGTCAAAAATAATGCTCCCAGCCCTTTCCCTTTGAATTTCGTGTAATACTCAGGAATCTGCATTTTAACAATGGTCTTAGCCAATTCTATTTTAATTTCCTTGGTATCATATCAAGATTTATTATTTGGTGCTGAATGAGATAAGTAAGGCACCCAAAGCACCAATCCAAGATTCTTTATCTAATATTTTTAATATTAATTGAAATAAAGAAATTAAGTTCATCAATTTACCAGATGCAAATTTATGCATAAAATAAATGTAAGAAATTTTTAATTTCAAATTTAAAACATATACTCATTGTATGTACTCATGTGATAAGAGATTTATGAATATTTTGACAGATAATTTATACTTATAACTAGGCTGGGTCTGCTTTTTTTGCGTTACTTTTCTGGCCATGTCAGGCACTTGAAATGTAATTCCTTACTTCAATATTTATTTCCTGAGGAGATTAGACTAACAATCTCTTATTTAACACAATGAAATTGAATTTACTTACATATATTTCTTGGTTTACTATTTTTTCTCATTTCTTTTTTGCAATATGTAAATTACCTTTTGATAAAAGGTATGAGGGTCCTTCAAAAAGGTCATAGAAAAATACAATTAAAAGATAATACGATTCTTTCCACAAACTTTTGAAGCCTCCTCATATGTATGTTCTTTGTGATAAGCTGGTAGACATTTTGATTATATGAGAATTCCACAGGGATTTAGTGTGTTTTTCTTTTTCAGAGAAAGAAATCTATGAGGTTTCAACATACTTGTTTAAATAAATGTCAAATAGCACAGAAGAATATTAAGAGAAAAATAAAACTCTCTACCCCTGCCTGGCCTCACTTCATGCCCACCCCTCACATCACTCAGATGGAGGTAATCCCTGTTAACAGTTCCTTCTATAATTTTTCAGACATGTACTCACATGCTCACATGTTGTATATCTATTTAATTTTTTTACACAAGTAGAAAACTAAACTAAAACATACTATCCATATATTGAACAACTTACAGTTTTCAACTATTATGTCCCAGGCATCTTTGATATTGGCACTTAAAGTTGTATATGAATTTCTTTGTTGGCACTGTTATAATATTCCACAGCATAAATATGCTATAATTTATTTACCTAATCCATCAAATATATTTAATAATAAATGATGTAATACATATATTTTAATATTAATTGTTATACATATAGTTAGATAATTCTTTATTATTCCCATCACAAAGAATGTTGAGATGTATATTTTTTAAGTTCACCTTAGCACATTTGTGCAAGTCTATCTGTAGGACAGGTTACAAAGAGTGAACTGTTTTGTCAAAGTGTATATATATTTATATTTTGATGTTCCCAAATTGCCTTATCAAAAAATGATACAAATATGCAATCCCACCAACAATGCAGCAACACTTTACATAATAAAACTTAAATCACTATCAATCTCACTGGTGAAAAAAATATATACAATTTTTAAATCTTATTTCTTAATTCTATATGTATGTTATCCACTTGCATTTTTTCTGTGACCTTACTTTTCAAATTCACTTCATAGGTTCTGAGTTTGATATATGACTTATAAAAGTCTTCCCTACTCCATGATTACATATAAACTAACAATAGCTTTATTCTAGCATTTTTATTAGCTTATTTTTAATTCATATGTAATATCTTTTAGTCAGAGAAGACAGGGATCCAGCATTCTGTCTGATTAACCAATAAGCACATCTTCCCTAACTTTCCTATGAGTGGGTTTATTTCTGGATGCTCAGCCTTGTATCACTGATCTTTGCAATCCTCTCCAGCACAAATCTCTTGTGATTACTTCTCCTTTCTAAGGTTTGAAGGCATCATTGTCTTGGCCTGGCTGTCACCCATTTTACATGAAAAGCTGCATGAAAAGCTCTGTAACAATGAACAGATCTATTCATGAAATCTAATATAAACCAGGAATAATTCTCCTCATTCAAAGTGAATAACAACCAAAAAAGAAAAGCAAATGGCATGGCAGAAGAGTCTCCAGAAAAATATCACCATAATGTAGATTTTTAAATTACCATATTGCCATATTTAAAAAAAAAAAAGGAATGAAAACTATTGCCTCTTAAAATTAAGAGCTCAAAACAGGGATTTAATAATAAGCTCATGGAAGTGTGGTGAGATACGGGAAGAAAAAAAAATAGGCTGAAAGAACTTAGGAAAGAAAAAAACTATCAGAAATGAAAGTGACACTGGAATGGACAAGAGAATAGAGACTGAGAACTTCAAGGACAGAGAAAATAGACTTCAGAATTATGAACAAAATTAAATAAAGAAAAACAAAAATACCAAGATTTAAAAGATTAGACAGAAAATTATAAATATGGGATTCAGACAAAGGCAACCAAACATATGCACTACTAGAATAAAAAAAATATATATATATATACACATATACATATACTCAAAGATAAAATTAAGACAACTTTCCTGAAATAAATGAAGACTGATCTATAATTTAAATGGGCATAGAGCATCCCAGGAAAATTTGATGCAGGACTTTCAACACCAAGATATTCCCTTGAAAACTTCCTGGATTTTAAAGATCAAGAAAGATTTTTTTGAACAGCCAGGCAAAAAGATAAAGTCTCTTATGCAGAGAGAAATAAAAAACTGTAAGCTTGCATTAGACTTCTCTAAAGCAACATTAATCCCATAGAGGCAGTAAAGAAATGCCAAAAAGGAATCAGTGAAAGATAATGTGATCCACAAATTTTATGCTCAGCCAAACTGTCATTCAAATGCAATGACAAAGACAAATATTTAAACATTTTAAATCTCATAGAATGAAACTTCTCTGAAAAAAAAAACTAGGAGAGAGTACCTTTTAGCCTATGGCAAAATATAGTACTTCATTCAGAGATGCCATATGGACCTTAAGAAGCAAGTATAAAATAATTTATTAGATCGTGTTGTTATAACACAGTTTTATAAAATAGCTGGATTTACCTATCCTATGAATTCTGTGGTATTAATACTTGAGGAAACTATTTGAACTTAGGATTTGGGCAATTTCTGACGAAACACTTTCAACATTAATTAAAAGATATGTGATTTGACAGTACACCACAAGATGGAGCTCCTATGTTGTTTATGAATTTAGAAGCTCATTGCCAATAAAATTAAGGATTAGAACTTCACTCACTTAATGGACAAACCAGTGGCCACCTCTTCCAACTAATGTTTGCAGGGCCTGCTGCAAATGGGCAAGAAAATCTGCATATCATATGTCAAAATATTTAGAAATTTAACATCAAGCTCAGCCCAACCCTTAATCCCACTCAAAGGCTCACCTCCTGCTCCCCAGGCATTTGCCTTAAAGCCCTGGAGGCTAAAGGTACTGTTTTCCCCAGGGCCCATTCTGATACCAGGGAAAGGGCAAGGTGGGATTTTCCACTTCCCCAGCCACACTTTTTTTTTTTTACAGGATTTCCAGAAGGTGCTATGCTTCCTAGAGAGCTGGTGAGTGAAGAAGAGTTTTCTGGGGAACCCAATCTTCCTAATTACTGCATCAGATACTTTGAGGTGGCTAACTTCAAACAAAAGCAGCCTGTCTTTATCCCTTCTCGGAGAATGTCTATAATCTGTCTGCCCTTCTCTTAGCCACGGGGAATGTCTATAATTTGTCTGCCCTTCTCCTAGCCACTGCCCTGAGGAAAGAGAAAGAGCTGCTGCTTTTGTTTAAACCTGACCATCCCCAAATCAAATTAGCATCTTCTGGCCTGGAGAGTTTAGCTCATTCCTACCACCCTCTCCTATAATCTCTGTCCAATTTATCCTGTTACCAGTCTTTCAAAAACCTTTCTCATAAAACAGTATCTTTAAGCTTCAATGTTTGTGTTGTGCGAGTCCCTGTAAGCAGAGGATTCAGGGCCAGGCCCTTATTGCTGAGGCCTAAGAACAGCTGATGGCAGAAGATCTAAGAAAGCAGCAAGGAAAAGACTCTTTCTGAAGGTGACCAGCAACATTCTGAAGTCTAAATTTATATCCCTTGCCTGTAACAGGAGATGAGGCAGGTGGCAGCAGTGACCACCTGGGCTGCTTTGATTTGTAAAAATTGAGGGTGGGATGGGAAGAGGTTGCACAAAGAATCTCACACACAATTCAGCACTCTCCCTTTGTCGGAACTGAAAAGCCCAGAGCCTTTGCCTGCACAACCAATGCACCTGGCATGCCAGACTGGTCACTCACCTTTTATGGATACCTAATCAAGTCACGAAAGTGATTTTCAAAAGGAGTTACCACAGCATCTATAGAAGGTATTATAAGGGGGAAAAAAGCAGCATAATTTTACTAAAATTAAGATTAGGGAACTGACCACAAAAATATTTTCATGGAGCAGATGAAAAATATGAACACACATTTCACTATAAAATGAAGTAATTATTTGTATTAAGGAAGACAGCAAAGCAGTAGTAAAACAACAGAAAAGAACTGAAGAAAGAGGAAAAGAAACAAGCACTGGCAGAAAAAAATAAAAGGAAAAAAAAATTGAAACACCATAGAAGTAAAGACACAAATGAGCACAAGTGTGAAGGGAGAGAAAACACCCTAATGGGCCTATAAAAAAAGAAAGGAGAAAAGAGCAAAATGAATGATAAAGAAAACAAACAGAGGAAATGTTAAACATATAAGGTGGCCAGAGGAGATCATACTTATATATACACAAAATTGAAGTACCTGATAAAGAAAACAAAAATCATGGAACAAAGCACTCAAAGATATAATTTAAGAAAATACCATCAAAATTAAAATATATGTACGTAAATCTATATACTTCAATCTGCATAACTAACTAGGTGGCAGGAAAAATCATCACCATGATACAGCTTAGAGGACTTGAATCAAGCCTCACAGCACTTCTAATTGATTTTGGAATACATAGGTGGAGAAAGGCTATTGAGTACTTTGGACCTCCTCTCTTAGAAAGTAGTAAGTAGTATAAGCATGCATTTATGTGTAAAATGATAAAGAAAGTTAGCTGAACATTATCTATCACATATTCAAGTTACTTTTTTTCCCTCCATTACTGTCTAACATCTCACAAAGCTAATGCTCTATTAAACACACTCCTTAAAAATACTGGTTAGAAGTATAACAAAGGTGTCAAGGAAAACAAAAGTCTTAGGTAATTAAAAATATTTAAATATAGCCCTTGTATAAACAGACAAATACTAGAGGGTTAGTGCTATCAATTATCACTTAATGATTGCTATTGCTAAAATTTAGGATTTTGTCTTTCCCTTTCTCACTATCCTCTCTCCTTTGAGTGAACATCAACTGTCATGACTGCAACTATGGAGATGATTCAAAATCTTAAACTTCCAACTTCTCTCTGCTCCAGAGCTGTATTTCTAATTTCAAGTCTCTAAAACAAAAGTCATCATCTTTCTCACAAAACCATTTTCTCTACCTGATTTTTCAATATCTATTTATAAAATCTATTTTCTAGAAATCAAGCTTAAAACATCAAAATCATTCAATATTATATTCCTTGACTATAATAACCATACCATATTCTTTTCCTACTCTAGTCATACCCATTTGATCAAGGCCAGCTCAAATTCCACTACCTGTATAGAGTTGTCCCCTGAGTGTCCCAAGGGAAACTTTTCCATAATTTACTAATATCACTCTTCATTAAGTGGAGTTTTTGTGTATGACTTAGTAGGTTCTTTTCCAATGTGCCTTACTTATACCTTACCCTCATTTATCTTGACAATAACAGCAATATTATCTTGCAAGACCTTTCACTGGCATACATTATCTTATCTAACTCCTAGAAAAACCTTAGGTAAGAGGTATTTCCCTCATTTTACAGATGAATAAAAGTCAAGATTAGATTAACTGTCTCCAAATCTCCAGGATGTAAGAGACTAACCAACCTTTCATCTTAGATTCATCACATGGTTTACAATAACATAAAATACAATTAATCAGTTACTTAAATAACTTGGGATCGGAATTCAAAACATTTCTCTAAATGTCTCTGACTATCAAGATAAAATAGACAAAAACTTCTGATGTAAGACTGAACAATCTCCTTATCTTCTCTAAAACACAATCCCTTGGTCTAACTGGTCATTAAAAGAATAAGAAAAAATAAGAATTTAAGAAAAAGATAAGAAAACAGAATTCAGTATCATGAATTCAATGAGGATAAACACAAATGCAAAAAAAGATTTTTAAAATATTAGAAAATTCTATGTACAATCTTATATCGAGAAATTTGAAATATTTTAGGTGGAGAATTAATCAACATATGGTTTTCTACAGAATTCAATAAAAGCTCAATCAATAACAGTTAATTCTTGTATTATTTAAACCACTCCACTATATAGAAGAAAACAGAAAGTTTCCTAATTTTTTATGAAGTATTAGCACAACTTCATTTTAAAATGGTACTCATTTGACAACCACAAAGCCGCCAATGGAAGCGCCCAGGGCTCCCCAGCCAGAACGAGGGGGGTGCCACGGGCCTCAACCATGCCCCCTTCCTCCTCCTCCCACCTTATTGCCACCCTTTCCTCTCTCCCTCTCCCCCCAAACTGCTCCACAGCAACATTTTAGAATGTAAAAAAATAATATTAATTTTTAAAAAATAATTTAAAAAGGTAGTCATTTGAAAGCAAAAAATTTAAATCAAAATACTTTTTAGAAATCTAAAGTTAGAATATATGTATGGAAATATATAAATACCAGTTAAGGTTCCAGCAGGACACAGACAAAAGAGATAATTGAAGCAAACTTAACATACTCTTATGGATATGGATTTTTTTTTTTTTTATGGCATAGCTTCTTACAATGACAGAGTTGAAGGAAGAAAAAAGGGGTGCTATTACCACTAGACAGTTATCAAAACGCTGCAAGAGCTGTCGCTGTAGGGGACATTCTCTAAAAGCTGTGGTCTTATGTAGAGGGCCCACTGCCACTTCCCAACCACGCCTGGTGGGGAGGACACCAGGGAAATAGTACTCACAACCTCTTTCTCCCCAACATGCAAACTCCCATTGGTTAAACCCAACTACAATCCAGGAGAAAAAGTGTCAAGGTAGTATAGTCCATTGGGATTTTCTGCTAAAGCACAAAACAGACTGATGAATAGTAAGTGATGGATCTAGAGGGACAGAAAACATCCAGCACAGCCTCTCCCCCCTCCCCCCTTTTTTTTCCCTGTACCTCAGCATCCACTTTTATATCTGTCTGGATATAAATACATGTTTACATACATACATATATATCTCCAAACAAGAAGCCCACAAAAACTATCAGCAAAATATCATCATGAGATAAAGTCAATTCAGCTACTTTCCCACCTGAAACCAACACTGAAATGTTAGCCAGCACCCCTCCTCATAAAAGGTGACAGAGGAAAACAAACACGGCTTTCTTTTCTACTACCCAGTTTGTGTTCCCTTTATTCTCACCTATACCTCAATTGGCCTGGGTTTTTACACAGTCTCTTACAAGTTTTCAGCTGTTTTATCTCTATTGGGTTACTGCAATTTCCTTTTAACAAGTTCTATTAGGTATGAGGATGTCAAGGGGCACCCAAGTGAATCCCTCCGTCTGGAATATATCGTTCCCTGCAACTACAAAACAACTCAATTTCCCCTTGGGAACTAGGATCCACCAGTTTGCCAGTTTAGTGACCCTCTTCTCTTCCTTTTGAGTATTTAGTATGAACAGATCAAAATGATTAGGGAACAGTCTCAGCTTTGAATTTAAGGAAATTATGACTGTGTTCCTTGATAGACGTATTCATCCCTTGGGGACTAGGACTCAACAAGATCAAGGCAGGAAAAAAAATTCCATTAAGTGGACTATTAGGTACAGTAGCCAGAGGCACCAATCCATTGCCACTTTTTACTTCCCTACCCTGTGCATTCTGGTACCTTGGAGTGGTCTCTGCTTTAATGCATATTCCACATTCTGTAGGGAAGGAAACTTTATTCTACAAGTTATACCTCAACAGATACCCTCAATCCAGCAGCAGCTTCTGGGTGTTGGGTACTTGGCAAGACAAGTGAATTTCATGAGCAGAAGTCCATTACCATTCTTCCTTTGCTACAAATTAGTTTCTTGGTCAGAAGTGATATTGTATATGATATAATAACAATGAATAAGGCATAAGTCAAACAATGTTGGGTGTTGGTAGAAACACTGCAGGCAGTGAAAATAAATTCCTATCTAAAATATGTATCTAACCCAGGAAGACAACTTGCAACCAGGATGGATGGATGGATGGATGGATAGATAGATGATAGATAGATAGATAGATAGATAGATAGATAGATAGATAGATAGATAGATAGATAGATAGATAGATATTGGCTGCCCTGGGGAATGTTGGTTGCCCTTAAGAATGTTGTAATATGAGACGCCTGCTCATGTAGTTACTTATACCTGCCATATGTAATTGAATCTATCATTTCACTTAACAATGAATGCTAATTCACATGTTTTGTTACAAGAGATAACACATACTTCGTGAAGGGGAGTTTAGGTCACATGGTGTTCATAATCATAGGTTTATATTTAACCTACCAGCACCTAAGAGCAACCCAACAGCTGCTTTTCAAATGAAGTACAGTTGTAGGCAGAAGAAACAATGGTCTTACTACAAAAACGTAAGGGTCCTCACTGTGATTCCCTTATGAAGACTTGCCAGAGGCTTCCTATATCCTCACTGCCTGCTGTAAACACTGCCCATACCTGGTACAGAACTTTAGCTTGTTCTAGTTCACCCTCATATCTGGCAGCCTTACGCATTATCTAACAAATGGCTGGAGCAATGTACACAAATGAGGTAGAAGATGCCTTTAAAATCCCAAAAGGTACACCAAGCACTGTGACTCTTCCTTGGTGTGTTAGGTGCAGAGTAGATATTGTGACATGGCCCAGGCCACTGGGCCCCTGGAAATTCAACTGCTATGGTAGGTCCTTAAAATTTGGGGGGTTTATATCCTATCCTCCAGAATACATACATTTTACTAAGGCATCTAAAATATTTTTCAATTCTTCCAAAAAATTAGTTTAATACCACCAACGTAAAGCTCAGTATGATGTTCTATGGGATAATAAAATGATCCTGGTACCTTCAGATCAGAGTTTCACAACCTTGGCCATATCAACATTTGAAACCAGATAATTCTTTGTTGTGGGAGGCTCTCCTATGTATGGGAAGACATTTACTAGTGTCCCTGGCCTCAACCCACTAGATGCCAATAGCATCCTCCACCTCAGCCATAACAATCAAAATAGCCTCCAGACATGGAAAATTTGCACGAGTTGAGAAACACTGCTCCAGACTATATTATGACAGAGGTCAAGACAATTTATGCAGTACTGAGACAAGATAATGGTGTAATCTTATTCCTCTACAGAAAAGCAAGCCACTCTGATTGTCTTCGCAGTTGAAAAGTGAAAAAAAACATTTGCTAGATCAATAGCCACATATCAGGAGACTTGGGGCTGTGCCAATTTGCTCCAGAAAAGGTACAAATCTGGAACTATGGTTGTAATTAGTATCAAAACTTCATTATGCTTACAGTGATCTATAGTCATTCGATATTACTTTGTCCTGAATTTGCACAAATAGATGAAAAAAGTGAGAATGTGGTAGGAATCACTACTAAATCTTCCATATCTTTGATAATGTCACTAAGCTGTTTAATTCCCTTATGGATAAGTATTACTTCTGGCTTATTATCCTGTTCAGAGGCTTGTATTTAGCACTTCTAACAACAATAGCTCCCAGTCTACCAATTCTGCCAGGTAAAGTATCTATACCCTTTCCATATCCTAAGGCTAGGAATGTACAACCAATGTGGGGATTCTGCCATCTAGTATATCTTATATATTTTCTACATAGTAAGAGTAGAGCAATGACTACAGGATGGTTATCTGCATACCCACTGTGATAATAAGTAATCTTGGGCCAGTCTATCATTGGACCTCCATAAGTCCCCATCTTACAGTGAAAACCATGAAGGTATTCTAGAAATCCAGAGAGTGGCTTCAGTTCAAAGTCATTATTCAACTACCATTAGTAAGTTTGAATACTTCCCTTTCCCCTCAGCATTCCAATAAAACGCTTCAGTTCCCTCCTGGATGGCCTTAGGGGAAGAAATACATTATATACTCCTGGCCATGTTGTAAAGTCCTTCAAAGAGATCCGTCCTCCCCACTAATAATAAACTCTGGGTCCATGAGCCGGCTAAGGCCTGGGACTCCAATAATGGGTTGTGAAGCCCCACCATATAGACTAATATCAGGTTTTTTGCTCATGAGACTTAGAATTTTTCCATTTATATATGTCAACTCAGTCCCTGAAACTTGTTTGGGTAATTGGACCAACCTTGCCTCCAAAGGTTAACACAGCCACTTAGTTCCTATCTCCTCAGAATCCAAATGGGTGAATGAAGAATATCCAGTACAACATATATTCTATAGGCCTTTTGTGAATTTGTGAAAAATAAGTTACTATAAAAATATAAAATTAAATTAGATTTCACATCAAAAATCCTTGGGTCTTAATTCTACTTATTAAACATTTATAGAACAGCTAATATAAGTCAGGTATATTTTAGCCACTGAGAAAGATGAACAAATTATGACTCCTATACTCCCCAAAAAACTCAATTAGATGTAGTAATAATGGCAATTGATAATATAAAAATTAAAGCCTGATAACTACCAGATCTATATGTTCTAAGTATTATAGTAACAAAAATAAAAGAAAATTAGGCAAAAATGGAAAAAAAAATTGAAAAAGTCAAAATATAACAGATCAATATGAAAAGTAATGGAAGAAATCAAAGGCTAAACAATGTAATAAGTGAAATCTAAATGATATATTAGGACTAGAGAATATACTTCAGTTTGAAGTAACCAGAAATCTGTCATTAAAATTGTATAGTAGAAAATGACACATTTAGCAAAAACAAAAGAACCAATATTTTATACCATGTTTCAGACCACAGTATTACAGCATTTAAGTTATATCCATAAAACTGAAACTTAAAAGTGTTCAACCACAACATAATCTACCAAGTCCATAACAAAATCCAGACAATAGGTAAAATATTTTCATTACAGATTTATTAAATGTTTTTTATAAAACTGTAATTGAAAACATGACAGCTTGATAATAATATGGACATAACAGAAAATATCATTTACAAAAATGGTGTGTATATAGATAGTCTTTCCAATTTTTCGAGAAAGAAATATTCTCCATATTCTCCACATATTATCCCCACTAGCAACCCAGAAATGACAAAGGGTGCAAACAGAAAAAAAGTCCCTCTCCCCACCCACCCAAAAATCCTGATCATTCTAGCCAAAAGTTCAAGAAAGGGACAGCCTGGCAAGGCAGAAAAATTTAGATAATGATCACTCTACTGTAGTCAAGTACTACAGAAAAAAACTGTGTTCCTACCCATATCCACAGCAGCAATATATAAACAGAGGCTATAATAAGGTGCTCCAATCCTACCTCCAGGGTGGGGTCAGAGAAGACTGAGAAGGGATCTGGAACTTTCATCCCCATCAATGACCACCAGCCCTGGTGACAGTAGATTCTATATTGGTAGCCTGGACTTCATCCCCACACAGTAAGAAGGCACCCCTCTCCCTCTCTGCTACTGGAGTGGCAAAGGAGGTACCCTAATGAAGAGTTAAGACTTTCACCATAGTCTAGTGGGAACTAGGGCATACCTGTCTTCTGTGGTGTCAGTAGAGGCCACATGAAGAATAAGTCACTCCTACCCCTCTAAACAGGGTGATATCAGGGGAGTTCTAGTGGAGATCCAGAACTTGGAGCCTGTCTCCCTCTTAGGTGTCAGTCAAGGCCAAGAGGGGAACTTGGACTTCCACCCCACCTGGCAATAATAAGACAGCACCTACTCCCACCTCAAAGCCATCAGAGTAGTATCAGAGCAAGCAGCTAAAGAAGAATTTTAAATACGAACCAGAGTCTAATAATATAATACCTAGACTATGATAACTTATGTATATATAATGCAGTATTAGAACAAACACTCAAAAATCTATACAGAGAAATATGGGCCGACCCTGTGGCTCACTCGGGAGAGTGCAGCGCTGGGAGTGCAGCAGCGCTCCCACTGCGGGTACGGATCCTATATAGGGATGGCCAGTGTGCTCACTGGCTGAGCACGGTCACAAAAAAAGGACAAAAAAAATAAAATAAAATAAAAATAAATAAATGAATGAATGAATGAATGAATAAAATTTTTTTAAAAATTATACAGAGAAATATGTCCAAACACTATAGGTAAATGAAAAGAGAACTCAAAAAAATATTCAAGGAACCCACAGGAAGGCAGGAAGCAAATAGAGAAACAAAAAACAGAGAACAAACACAAGACAAAATACAAAACTGCAGACTTAAACTTTAACATATCAATACCTACATTGTATGTAAATGGTCTGAATATAACAATTAAAAGATAGATGTTAGCAGAGTGGATTAAAGAAACATAACAACTATGTGCTGTCTATAAGAAACTCACTTCAAATGTACTGATAGGGGTAGGCTGAAATTTTAAAAATGGAAAAAAAGACATATGACCTAAACATTAATCAAAATAGAGTAGGAGTAACTATATTGATATCAGAGTAAAATTGACTTCGGAGCAAAGAAATTTACCAGACACAGAGAGGAACATTAAATAATGAAAAAACACTCAATCTACCAAGAAGACATAGTAATCCTAAACGTGTTCAACAACAGAGCTGTAAAACATGAAGCACAAACTTATAGAATGAAAGGAGAAACAGACAAATCCACAATAGTTAAAGATTTCAACACCCTCTTTGAGCAATTGATAGGACAACTAGTCAGAAAATTAGACAGGACATAGAATAACTTAACAACCACATCTACCAACTGGATCTAATTGACATTTCTAAAATACTCCATCAACACTAGCAGAATATCCTTTCCTTTCAAATGCCCAAAGAACACCAAGAACCAAGATAGACTATATCTTGGGCCATATACCAATCCTAAACAAATTTAAAATAATTAAAACCTTACATAGTATGTTTTCTGACTACAATGGAATAAAACTAGACATCATTACAAAAAGATAACAGGAAAATCTCCAAATATTGGAAACTATACAACACACTTCCAAGTAATACATGGGTCAAAGAGAAAATCTCTAGGGAAATTAAAAATACATTGAATTAAATGCAAATGTGTCGGGCCTTAAAAACTAACTCCACCTTAAGTGACATTACAAGTGGATTAACGTGGCAGCCTAAGACAGCGCCAGGAGGAAGTAGGGTGGGAGTGTCTGCGGGAACCTTGCCTTAGCCCTTAATTGGCCACACTCGTGAACACTGCGTGATTGCAATAGATAGGCATTGAGACAGGACCCTTAAGCTGATTGGAGGATGTAAAAAACCTGCCTTCCCCATTTGCCTTTAAAAGCAAGTGCTTGTGTGATAATAAACGGAACTGCTCGACAGAACCCCCGCCACGTCTGAGTGTCCTTTAAACCGGGCTGGTTTGGGGCTGGCGGTGTGCTCACCTCTCTTCATGGCTCTCTTCCCCCGTCTCCTTCCAAAGGGGACAGGAGGGAAAGAGGAATCCTGGGCCATTTGCTCGCCCACCGAAAGGAACGAGGCTAGGGCTGTTCGGGTTGGCTGGCAGCGGACCCGACAAAAATGTAAACATCATATATCACAATTGGGAGATACAGCTAAAGCAGTGCTGAAAGGAAAATTTATAGCAGTGATGGAGTTTGGATGTGTTGTTCCCTCCAATGCTCATGTGGAAATTTGATCTCCAATGTGGCAGGGTTGGAAACTGATTGAGTCATGGGGGTGGATTCCTCATGAATGGATTAATGCTCTCCCTGGTGGAGGGAGGGTTAATGAGGGAGTTCTTGCTCTATTAGTTCCTGTGAAAGCTTGTTTCTTAAAAAGACCCTGGCACCTTCTCTCTCTCTCTCTCTCTCTCTCTCTTGCTTCCTCTTGCCATGTGATCTGCTTGTACCCGCCGGCTGCCTGCCACTTTCCACCATGAGTAGAAGCAGCCTGAGGCCCATGCCAGATGCAGCTGTCCCAGAATCGTAAGCCTAATAAACCTCTTTTCCTTATAATTACCCAGTCTCAGGTATTTCTGTTATAGCAACACAAAATGGACTAAAACAAGCAGTAAAATGCATACATTAGAAAAAAGAAAAATTCTCAAATCAGTAATCTAAGCTTCCATGTCAGCCACTTAGAGAAAAAAAAGAACAAAATAAACCCAAATCAAGAAGAAGGAAAATAAGAAAGATAAGAGCAGAAATCAATGAATTTGAAAACAAGCAAAACAATAAAGAAAAGCAATAAAACTAAAAGTTTGTTCTTTGAAAATGTGAATGAAATTGGCTACCTCTAGCATGGCTGACAAAAAGTATAAAAGGAGTAGACAAATATTATCGGTATCAGGAATCAAACAGAATTTCATAATAGACTCTGCAACAACAAAAGGATAATAAGGAAATACTAGAAACAGCTATTTACACATAAATTTGACAACTTAGAAATAATGGGCAGATTTCATGAAAAGCATGAACTACCTCTACTCACCCAAAATGAAACAGATTTGAATAGCCCTATAACTATTAGGGAAATTAAATTTTTAACTGAAAAACTCAACAAACAGAAATCTACAAGCTCAAATGGTTTTAACTGGAGAACTCTAACACACTTATAAAGAAGAACTAAAATCAATTCTAGATTTTTTTTTCCGGAAAATAGAGGAGGAGAAATACTTCCCAATTCATTTTATAAAGTTAGTAGTCACCTGAACCCCAAACCGAATAAATACTACATAGAAAAGAAAACAACATAGTAATACTCTATATGAACATAGATACAACGATCTCTTAACAGAATATTACCACATAGAATTCAGAAATATATCACAAGAATTACACACCATAGCCAATGAGGTTTAATCTAGGATAGAATCCTGAACTCAATATTCAAAAATCAAAAAAATGTAATCCACTATATTAATGATCTAAAGAAGAAAAATCACATGATTATATCAATTGATGCAAAAACAAACATCTGACAAAATTCAACAATCATTCATGGTTAAAAATTCTCAAGAAGGGCTGTCCTGTGGCTCACTTAGGAAAGCGTGGTGCTGACAATACCAAGTCAGAGGTTAAGATCCCCTTACCGGTCATCTTTCAAAAAAGAAAAAAATTCTCAGGAAAAGAAGAATGAAGTGGAACTTCAACTTGATAAAGAAAATTTATATAAACCTGTAACAATGGTGAAAGACTGAAAGTTTTTCCCCCTAGGATAAGAAACAAGGTCAGAATGTCCATTCCCACCAACCTTATTCAATGCAATAAGGTAATAGAAGATTAATGACACACAGAATATAAAAGAAAGCTGTCCTTGTTCGCAGAAGACATGACTGTCTACATAGAAAACACCAAGGAACCCACAAAATAACTTCAAGAACTAAGAAGTTCCGTAAAGTCACAAGATGCAAGAGAAAATACACAAAAATTAATTGTATTTCTATATATTAGCAATGAACATATGAAAAGTAAAATTTAAAATACAATACTATTTATGGCCACTAAAAAATACCACAAGAAATACTTAGGTGCAAATCTGACAAAACATGTACATAACTTATATGCTAAAACTACAAAACCCTGATGAAACGCATTTTAAAAGATCTGAATAAATGGACAAGGTTGCATAGAAAAAGGAACTCTCATACACTGTTGGTGGGACTGCAAAATGGTGCAGCCTTTATGGAAAATGGTATGGAGGTTTCTCAAACAATTACAGATAGATCTACCATATGACCCAGCTATTCCACTGCTGGGAATATACCCAGAGGAATGGAAATCATCATGTCAAAGGGATACCTGTACTCTCATGTTTATTGAAGCTCTATTTACAATAGCCAAGAGTTGGAACCAACCCAAATGTTCATCATCAGACGAGTGGGTAAGGAAACTTTGGTATATCTATATAATGGAATACTACTCTGCTATAAGAAAGAATGAAATAGAACCATTCACAACAACACAGATGGATTTAGAGAAAATTATATTAAGTGAAACAAGTCAGGCACAGAAAGAGAAATACCACATTTTCTCCCTTATTTGTGGGAGCTAAAAATAAATAAATAAATAAATAGACAAACAAATAAATGATGGGAGGGAAGAAGACATCAATCACAACAATTAATGAACTTATTAAGACAAGTGAACAGATATGATACAGATGGGAGGAGGGGAGGGAGGGAAGAGGAACAGGTAAAGGGACATGAAAATCAACTACAATGTATACTGAGAAGTTAAAATAAAAAATAATAAATAAATAAATAAATAAATTGACAGATATATGTGCTCATTGATTAAAAAGCTCAACATAGTAAAGATATCAATTTTCCCTCAATTAATAGGCAGATTTAATGCAATTCCTATCCAAATTCTATAAATATATTTTGTGGATATAGATAAGGCTATTTTAAAATTTGTGTGGAAATGAAAAGAAATTATAGTAAGAACAATTTTGAAAAATAAGAACAAAGTGGGAGGAATCAGTCTATCAGATTTCAAGACTCATTATATAGCTAATTAATTAAGGCTGTGATGATGGGAGAGAGACACATAGTTTGATGGAACAGAATAGAGATCCCAGAAATAGATCCAAAAGAATATGTCCAAATGATTTTTCCCAAACCTACAAAAGCAATTCAGTGGTGAAAAGATAGTCTTTTCAAAAACTGGTGCTGGAGCAACTGGACACCTATAAGCAAATGATAAACCTTTATCTAAACCTCACATTTTATACACAGATTAACTCAAAATGTATAATCGATTTAAATATAAAGTAGAAAACTTTTGAAAAAACAATAGGAGAAAATCTTTGGAATCTAAGGCTAGGCAAATGTTCTCAGCTTGACAACAAAAGCATAATCCATAAAAGAAAAAATTGATAAATTGGACTTCATCAAAATATAAACTTTTGCTCTAGGAAAGACCCTGTTAAAACGATAAAAAGACAAGGTACAGACTGAATGAAAATATCTGCAGACTACCTATGTGACAATGACCTAGTGCTTAAAACACATAAGTAATTCAAAACTCAACAGTAAAAAAAATCCAGTTAGGAAATGAAAGACGTGAACACATGAACAGACATTTCACTAAAGAGGATATACAGATGGCAAATGAGCACAAGCAAAGATGCTATCACCAGCCATTAGAAAAATGCACATTAAAACACAATGAGATTTCACTATATGTCTATCGAATGGCTAAAATAAAAAAATAATGACAACACCAAATGCTGACAAGGGTGTAGATAAACTAGATCACTCACACAATGGTAACAGAAGTATCAAATGGTACAGAAACTCTGTAAAACAGTTTGGCAATTTCTCAAAAACGTAAACATAGAACTATCATATAATTCAACAGTTTTACTCGTGGGCATCTATACCAGAGAAATGAAAACTAGGTTCACACAAAAATCCATTCATGAGTGTTCATAGCTTTATTTGTAATAACCAAAAATTGTGATCAACGCACTTTAATAGGTGAATGATTAAACAAACCATGGTAAATCCATACCATGGAACATTAATCAACCATAGAAAGGAACAAACAGCTGACAAACACAATAACCTAATGAATATTCAGAAAACAGTGAAAAAGGCCAATTCCAAAATGTTATGTGCTGTATAACTATTGAAATATACTTACATAGACATAAAAATACTTAAGAGGTAATTTATCATTAAAAAAAAACTTCTGAAATGTAAATATTCAACTCTATGAAAATGGTTAAAATGTAAAATGGAATATAAGAATAAAAATGTTGGGCCAGCCCTGTGGCTCACTCGGGAGTGTGCAGCGCTGCTAACACTGAGGCCGCGGGTTCAGATCCTATATAGGGATGGCCGGTGCACTCACCGGCTGAGCGTGGTGTGGATCACACCGTGCCGAGGGTTGCGATCCCCTTACTGGTCAAAAAAAATGTTCACAGGTTGCAAAATATCATACTAAGTCTATAAAAAATAAGCACAGCAAAAACAGTAAAACAATCCCAAAGTCGTTTTCCTTGAGAAAAGAATAACAATCGAGTTTTTTTCTCTTCTACTTCTCATTACAGTATTATCAAAATTGTCTGCAATGACCCATAGACCTGCCTAACTAGAAAAATGAAATGTATTAATAAAAAAAAGGAGGGTTGATTAAATAAATTATCTATAAAATGAAATAATATAAAAGCATAGAGATTCTGCAGCTCTGTCTTTATTAATATGAAATGATATCAATATGTATTCCAAGTAAAAAGAAGTAAATAACCATAGGTTCAAAATCCTATTTCCTTAAAACAAGAATTTTGAATGTGTATGTGTAAATGTGATAAAAGATGTGTGAATATGTGTGAATTTTAGTAAAAGTGTGTGGGTATGGGTGTGTGCTTGAATGTGTGTTAACAACTATATAATGTAATTATGTGTAACTGTTTGTGAATACATGTATGAATGTGTATATACATTAAAAAAGACATTAAACAATATTAACAGTGGGTGATTTGGGTTGTGTTACATAAAAAATCTTTATTTTCTTCCTTTTTCTATTTTTAGTGTTTTTTAAATTTTTCGTATTTCCTTGTTCTATTTTTTGTTTGTGTTTTTTAATTTTCTGAATGTCTTTCAAAGTACAGTTAATGTTTAAAATTTAAAAAAAATTAAAGATACTTAAGAGGTAACTTGGCCATTTAAAAGGCAATATTTTACTGTGTTATTCTAATACTCAATTCATTAAGCTACACCTAATACATTTATTTTCTTATAAGAAGAGTACAATCCTGTAAACATATCTAATTAAAACCCTTTCTAATGTATTACTTTGAAAGTGTTTGGCCAGACTTTGGGGATGTGTCAAGATCCAGTGGCACCTACAAATAAAAAATACTATATTGAAAGATTTTTACTTGTTTATATTATTTTGTAACTACCACTGTCAATAACTAAATAAATCAAGAAAGACAGTTATTTATCAGGAACATCATTATTACTCGTTGATACTATTTAATGAGCACTTACCACACAGAGGGCACTGCCATTATCACTGCATACGTATAATTTCTTATAAGGCAGCAGTTATTATTATCATGAACTACAGTTGAAAAGACTTATCCAGAATCACATATTTCTATCACAGTGTGAGAGCAAAAATTTAAACTCACTTCTGTCTGACCCTAATATCACTGCTATATTGCTGTTTACTTTCATTAAATGTCATGTGCAAATAGCACTAAAATAAAACAGAAAAAATACATTAAAACACACATTGGCCAATTTGTGCATTTTTAAGAACAATGACTAAGAAAATAGAATTTCTTCATTTCTTTCCCACCACAAACCACATTTTTTTTTATTATACATCCACGTAGGGTACAACGTTGATTTTCAGTAATCGTGTAGAATGTGTGGTGGTTAGATCAGTGTAGTTAGTTTATTCATCATTACGATACGCAATCATTCTTTGTGTCCGTTGACCAACAAACCACATTTTTACTAACCTTTCCAAGGAAGCTACAAAACATCGTGTAATCTTTACCTCCCATGTATTATATCTGGTTATACACAACTAGGTCTATGGCCCACTTGAATGCCCTATCAGAGCACGACATTTTATAGATGAAGATAAATAACATCATCAAAAAATAATCCTGACATTTTAGCACCACCTAACAAGTGTTGAAGTTAAATCAACATTTTAGCAAGTAATTAAGACAAAAACCAAAAGTAGAATATTACAGCATTTTGCTATTTCTGAATATGCTTTTCATTTTAGTTTCCTTTTTCACATTGTAAATTTTTCAGATCCCAAATCTTCCCCATAAAGATCATTTATGGCAAATAATTTTTGCCTCTGACAGTAAAATTCTTCCTAATTCAGTAGCCAAACAAAAAACTGAAAAATAAAAGACACAAAAAATGATTATGTATTGTAATGATGAATAAGCTAGCTATACTGATTTAACCATCATACATTCTACACGATTATTGAAAATCAACATTGTGCCCCACATGTATGTAAAATAAATAAATAAATAAGAAATAAAGAAAGAAATGAAAAGAAAAAAGAGAAAATGCCCTATTATTCTTTAGCCCAAGTTTATGGAAAATGGGGACAGAGAATCCTAAACTGCCTTTATCTACCATAACCTAATTTTACTGTGGAAGAACAAGTCAGCAGACTCCTGATACACCTCCACAGAAGAGATTCATTCATTCATCAATGTATTTGACAATTCAACAAACATTTCTTGAGCACCTGGTCTATACCATACACTATTCTAGATGCTGGCTACAATGAAGTTTCTAAACTCCACAAGGGCTTTTAAAAACACATGCTTAGACTTAAGACATCATGGAGCACATTTTCCCAAAGCATGTTCACTGAAACACTTTCCTGGAAGAGGAAAGGTAAAGGAGGGGTGCAAGCAGGATAAAGGGGACAATCATAACAACAGATTCCCTTGGTCACTAAGTTCAGAACTCTTCATATCATACCCTCAAAGATTCACAAGATACATCTGCTTTTACAGTGATGCAATAAAGACACCTGTTCAACTTTCACTTTTCCCCAAACTCATTCAACCATGGAACACATTTTTAACATACTCTCAATACCTCTCTAGAAACTGTACTCTGCAGATCATACTTTGGGAAATGCTGGGACATTTTTTTCTCTTCCCATGAATTTTTTAAATCACTACCTACGAGCAAACAATAGCTTGTGAGCAGAATTGAGAACTGACACATTTTTTACCTACTTTATTTTTCTCTGTAAGTTTCTTCTGTTTCAGAAGTTTGGTTATTTGATTTCAACAAAACTGACTATGTTAGAACACCTAGTATTTTGTGGCAGTTGTGAAACTCCTATTTTTAAGGAAGATGTAAAGCAATAATCCTGAAAAAGAAACCTTTCTCTCTATGGCCACAGTTGAAAGCTTTACAAAATAAGCAAACATTAAACTGGACATATATTTCCACAACTGGACTAAGATAACCTGGGTAATTTTTAAAACCTTGGTTCCTGAATCCTACTGAAGACTTACTGAATTAGGATCTCCAAGAGGCAGCATTAAATAAGAATAGCAACCATCCAGGATAATTCATATTATCTAGGAAATCTGGGGAAGACTGAAGCCTCTGATATCAAAACTCATGATAGTTCCATCTAGAGCATTGACTATCCCTAAAAGTTAGCATTAGTCTTTTTAATGTGTGCATGAAATTTATATTTGAATCATTTGTTTTACTACACCACTATATCTTCTAATCTAAGAAATAACCTCTACTCTTTATTCCTTTATTCATACAAGTTACAATATAATTGAAATATAAGAAAAATAAAGTGGTTTCCATAAAGTAATATCGAAGAAGGAAGAAGACTCTGAGGCCAAGCAAAATTAAGGCATCCTGTATTAAATCAGTGGTTGAAAACTCTAAGATTTTTTGCCCTAGGTCTTCTCCAATCTCAGCAAGAATTCCATATTTAAAAACAAAAGAAAAAAACTTTAATACAAGATAAAAGTTTAAAAAGTAGAAATTAATTTTGAATTTCCCATCTAATCATTTGTCTAGCCCAACTTTTTTTAATTCATTTTAATTGACACATAGTATTTGTACATGCTTATAGGGTATAATCTGATGTTTTGATACATGCGTATGTTGTACAATGATCGCGTCAGGGTAGTTAATGTAACCATTACCTCATGCATTTATCATTTCTTTATGGCAAAAACATTCAAACTTCTCCACTAGTATTATGTAATATACAAACTTAACCATAGTCACCCTACCATGAAATAGAACACTAGAACTTATTCCTCCTAATTGCAATTTTGTACCCTTTGGCCAACCTCTCCCTCTAGCCCAACTTTTGTAAGTAGTTATCATATATAACCAAAGTCCTTTAGTGCAGAATTCTCCCAGAAATACCAGTCTAAAACCTTAAAGATTTAGTGTGGCAGCTAATGGAAATTTTTATCATTGAATGTTACCTTCTTCTGAGGGAAAGGAGATGCAAAAGAGAAATACGAAAATAATACAACTTAGGAAAAATTATCCAATTATTGGTCAGTAAAGAAAAAGAGCTTTATTGGATTTAGTAATTACTTTTCTACCATTCCGCGGTATTTAATAATGAGCTCCCTCCCAAAGTCTCAAAGAAACAGAAAGATCAGTGTGTTTATCAACATTAAAAGATACTTAATGTATTTTAAATATTCAAAAGTTACATTAAAATATGTTGTATATTAATATTATTTTAAAATATGTCAAAAGTGAGCATCAAAGATGATTTACTTAAAAATGTTTTATGACAATATTCTTTCAGCTTAACATATATAAAAATAGCCCTCAAAAGTATTTGTTTCTCTTAATTTTAATACTTTCTTTTTTCATATCCAATAACATTACACAAAACTTCCATTTGATAAATTTTATCATTTTTTTTCAGTGCTAGATAATAACCTCTAACCCTTATTTTTCCATAAAAGCTTACCTCAAAAAAATCTTTCTCCCAAACCTAAAGTTTTTTTTTTTTTTTACAGAACAATAGAAAATTCAAGCTGTTTCTAAACACACCTTTCTATCTTTTGCTAACTCTTAACATCCTTTTGTGTTATTCTCACACCTGTAGAAATTATACATGCTTATCACATTTCATATTTTGTATTCTTCTACTTACCAGCTATATTATAATTACTTTAATCTCCTCTTGTAGAGTTTATTTGATCCAAAATGAGCCCTGACTTTGGTTTCCCTCAAGTACAAAAAACAACAGCAACAAGAAAAGCACACAAGGGTATGTAAATTTCTCCAATGTCCATTTCAAATTAAATTACATGTATGATCTCACTTAATAAAATTATTATTTAATGTTATATTTGATATGTTATGCTACCTTATGTTACTTAAAAAGATTGTACATTGCCTTGCTTCTAATTTATATACAAAAAGCTTTCAACTAATTTGTTTTCCTTTTGTCACTTAAACCCCCAGTTTTCTTCTATCCTCTTTTTGGAGTTAGACAAATAATTCAGATTTGGGAGTACAAGTCCCATATTTACAACAGTGAGCAGACAAGTTATGATGTTTTAAAGAATGTATAGACCATTACACCTGTCTACTTGATGTTGGTGAAGAAATGGTTTAAGTCATAAAAAGTATTGAAATTATTCAATATAGTTAATAACCTATTAGCAATAAGCATACAAATTTGAAAAACATTAAACTATAAAGACTAGGATTAGTTTTAGCTGTTGTTAACCATCTATGAAACCACTATAAAGTCACTTCACTTCTTGTTCTAAGATTCTACATTGTAAAAAAGAAGGTATTTATGATTTCTCATATTCCTTCCATTTCTAAATGTCTGGGTTCCTTCAGGTATGTAATGAAATCTCAGTCCTGAATTCCTTACCTGTTAAACTGCAAACACCCCCAACCCCATCCCACTCCCAAACACACCCCACAAAGACATTTCTGTTAAGGAAAACTTTCAGGGGGGAAAAAAGAATACAAAAAATTGAAAGAGCACTCAGGCATTTTAATACATTAACAGTGGAATAGTAACTGGTATATTCCTTCCCGAAAAGGTCAGCGTACCTATCAAAAATTAGAAAGAGGAAGCCCTTCAAATCCAGAATTTGCATTTCTAGGAATCAAACCTAACAAATGACTTGCACATTAACATAAGCATATGTTCCAGGATATATATTGCAACATTGGATATATAACATGCATTTCATACTTAACAAGTCCAAACCCGACTTTCCTTGATTTCTGCTCCCAATTCTGTTCTACCTAGTCTTCCATATTCTAGTAAATGGCCCCAGTTGGCCAAGCTAATATCAAGGAGTTATTCATTCCTCCCTCACAGTAAATCCAGTACAGAGCCCTATCTCTTCCTCTAAAATACACTGAGAATCAGTCATCCTCTCGTTCTCTACTACTACCACTCCAGTCCCAGCCACCTTTACCTTTCACCTGGACTACAGTAAAAATCTCACGAGTGATTTCCTCCCATTTACTCTTGTCTCTCAGAACCACAGGAGCCAAAATGATCATTTTAAAACACAAATAAGCTCATGCACTTCCCCGTGTAAAACTCTTCCATGACTTTGCCTTGAACTTCAAGAAATATCTAAATAAATGACTCACAAGTATCCACCTGCCTCCTCAAGTTCATCTCATGCCATATTTTCGTTTGCGTTGATCCTGCTGGCCAAAACTGACAATTCCTAAAGCCTGCGAACTCTTCCCTGCTGCAAGGCTCTCGATCATGTTTTTCGCCAGCCTGGAAAGCATCTTTCAAGGCTGGATCTTCATTATCCAGTCATTAACACAGTAGCCTGTCCTGGCATACACATTTGCCCTTTTATATACTATTACTTCAGCTATTTGTTCCCTTTATCCTCTCACCTCAGTCCTCAATTATCTTGTTTATTTGCTTATTAACTGTGCATTTCTTCTCAGTAGCACATAAAGTCCAGATGGCATGGAACTTTTTCTGATATCTCTGCACCATATATAGTCCATATCAATAAAAATCCATTGTATGAATGGCAGAATAACATAAAGGCAACCTGAGTTTTTGTTTTCATTTGCCATACATAGGCTATTATTTAACTTATGAGTCTTAATTTAGAGTAAAAATTTTACAGATCAGCCAATTCCTCTATATAATCTATTTCAATAATGTACTAAATCTATTCTATTAAAATAATAAAAAATATCAATTAGATCAACAAGAATTTGGTCAAAACCTGAATAGTACACAGTAATGTACTAAAAGTTTATAATCTGGCTTCAGCAATCTTCTTAACTTCATCTCTGGACACATGCACACACCTTAGTTTGTGGCTATTTCCCTTTGGGAAATATAAGTTGATCAGATGGACTGCAACTCCAGGTGTATATGATAAGATATGAAGCTGAGAAGATCGCTGAAGACAGATCAGGCTTTTTTACTGGAAGAGGTGTTTTAGTTTAGAGAGTCAGAAATTTCTGAGCAAGGTTTGTTTACTTTAAGAACAAGGAAGCCATCTGATCAACTGGAAGAATGAGGGCTTAGATGCAGCACAAAGATTAGCACCTAAATGCAATAAACACAACACCATTTTCACTATTATGGAATCAATACCATGTTTTCCTGTGTAACAGATTATAATTTAGATATCCTCCTTAATATTTAGATTTCAAAGATTTTAGACCTTTGTCAAGTTGGCCTTGTGCAATCTTGTCCAATCGCGGAAAATGTACTAGAATCCACATAAGTGCTCTTTCCATATCTTTCCACTGATAACATAGTGGAATCCACATAAGTGCTCTTTCCTTATCGTATTTATTCCAAACTCTGCCACATTTTAAAAACAACCTCTGTTCATCCATCTGCTTGCATATTCTATTTCTACTACTTACCTAATAAGTATACTCCAAAAACCATTTTGCATAATATATACTTTGTTACTGACAATATTTTCCTATGCGTTGTCATTCTTTAGTTGGGAAATCAGTCTGAGGAGAGATTAACACTTTACTACTAATTATTAATATTTACACACAAATATAAGTC
The DNA here is from genome assembly GCF_027409185.1 of Cynocephalus volans. NCBI lineage: Eukaryota > Metazoa > Chordata > Mammalia > Dermoptera > Cynocephalidae > Cynocephalus > Cynocephalus volans. The sequence goes on from NC_084461.1 coordinate 88,815,259, forward strand.
TTATTTTTTAAAAAAAATAATGCCTACACTGCAGCAGGCTCCAATTCTCCTTTCCCTCCTTACTCTAAGTCTTTTCTTCACTTATCTAACCCCTGAAAGCTTCTGAATTTGTAACCATCTGATTTTATTCCTACTTATATCAGTGTTTACTATTTAAAGTCCCAGGTCATAAAAATGTTAAAATCTACTTTCATTAGCACATCCCTCTGGATCTACCCTAATTGTTTTTCCATTAAAAATATTCCTTAAAAAAAATTTTAATAACAAAATTTCCTTTCTCAGCCTTTGAATAATGTTAGATGAGCCTTCATTTAACCAGACCAACACCAGGGCAACAGCGTAGGCTGCTCTGGAGTTCTGTGTGTCTAAACTTGAGCCAAAAGTAAAGCTAGTGTCAGTACTTAGAAGTATCACTGCTATAAATGTCACCTTTCTTTGTCTCAAATCAGGAACCAACATGCCCAGAGTGCAGAGCTGTGAGCACAGAACATAAAAGCACAAAGTGAAAAACTGCAGATCTCAAAACCCCAGTGAGGTCACAACACCTCCAAAGGAAAGCAGGTCATCTGTTTTTGAGGAGGATCTTGTGTCATACAGGGAAAGAGAATAGAGGATTAACACCTTGGAGAACCAATGAAGCAATGAATAATGTGAAGCCTGTCTTTGTAATCTGCCTTACACAATCCACATGATGAATAAAGCAGTGAACAGTGGAAGAGACTTAAACCTTTACCCTGTTGTATGAGTGAATTGTGATATAGAGTTAATGACCTAGTTTTATACTACTTCTTTAGATTAAAACAAACAAAAACACAAAAGAAACTTACCTTCAAAAGTGGATCCCAATTGATACTCTCCACTGAAAAATTGTGGCAATGAAAATACAAGTGCTCCCAGTCCTATCATAAAGGACGCAAATACAAGCCATCTCGGCTTATGTCCTCTTTCACCAAAGAATGATACAAATAAAGACAACAAACAGAATGAGATATCGTAGCTTGATGATATCAGGCCAGTCAGGGAACTCTTCATTTCATATCGTTTCTCAATAGTGGAAATGCTAATATTTACGAGGCCATTAACTATAATACCTAAAAGAGAGAAAAGGAAATTTACGTATATTCTTACAACTTTACCATATAGATTATGATTATTAACACAATGTACTAAGGTTTGGTCATTTCTTTTGATATTTTTTAATGTGTTAATTTTGAAAGTCTCAGAGTTTCAAAGTTAGACAACCCAGACATACTTCCCTGAAAATCAGTAGCTTCTTAAATTGTACACTTGTGAATTTTCAGGTGTTCAACAAAACTGATGCTTGCTACATACGAAATTGTAGTTTGCTGGCCTTCATTCATTTTTTCTTTAAATGATAATCAAAAGTTTTACTGGGAAAAGCCCAAGAAAACAATTGCTAGGAAGTTTCCAAGTATAGTGTACTCCCATGGACCCCACTGGGAAGAGTACAAAAGGTACAAGTGACCCTACAGGCTGTAATAGTTACACTCAATTGCTTCCCATGTTACTCAATCGTTAAACATTTTTAACTACAACAACAGATCACCTTGACTTAGTCTTAAGGAGAAAATTGAGCTCTCAAACCTCATTTTTTTCCCTAACACTCATAGATATTAAATTTATAACTTAAGAGGTTCTGGAGCAAAAACAAACATAAGCAAAGAGTCTTATTTCAACCACTAGCATTCTAAATCCTATGCAAAGTAAAAGAAAGAAAAAAAAAACTCATGCTTCAACTGCTTATTGTAACTAGAATGAAGGAATAGAAGGTAAACGAGGAAAGACTGAAAATCTAATTTTGACTGACTTACAAATGTCCTATAAAGAGACAGATTAAACTTACAAGAGTTTAAAAATTATTATAAATTGAAAATAAAAAGCCTGTGATCAAATTTTAAATAGTGACTCCTTTTACTTAAGAGATATTACAAATTGTTTGCATTCATTAATTAACAGAAAGAGTACATATACACAAGTTACAATCTCTACAATCTCTCTAAATTTTGCTTTGTCAAGACTGCAGCTGAAAACATACTTTAAGAAAATTGACATAAAAGTTCTAATATGATCTTATGATCTTTACTTTTTTGTCAGTTTAATAAGACTCTAAACCAATTTACAATTCCTGGGATTGCAAGATAAAGTATCCTGAAGTACCTAGGAATGACACTTTTATAGATAAAGTTGATAATATGAAAATCTCCCCATCCAAAAATCAACTTCCCACACACCTGCCACACTGATTAAAAATGAGTCATTAGAAATAATTGCCTTACTTAAAACTTTTCTTTGTAAAAGTAAATTTGTAAACTTCTCTGGAAGGATAGCACTCTAATCCTATGAATCCCAAAGTGAATTCTGTGCTATACAATAAAAAAAAAAAAAAAAAAAAAAAAAAAAACCGTGAAATACTGCATACTACATCTCTCTATTGAAAATGCATAAACATGTGAAGCACATCAGAAAATTAAATGCTAAGAGAAACCCTGTTTGTCTTTGAGAAATGTTGGGTTAAGTAAAACAAACTCATCTGACAAGTTTTGTTTTTTCTTCCCAATTGAACATCTATTAATATACCGTGGAAATGGTCTTCCTAAGGATCGTGTTGGCAAAACATGGCAATCATGTTTTCAGTCATTCAAACTTAACTGAAATATAAATTAATTTATTGGGTAACTTTCATCTGAGATTATGCTTCTTAAATTGGGGACCTCCGGGTAGATGCAGCTCTAAGCTAAATCTGACACATTTTTCTAAGAATGCCACTTATATTTGATAATAATTTTAAATAATATTTTTATTAAATATAAATGATATATTCTGGAATAATGTACAAATTTCAGAATAAATTCTAAGGTAAAACACAAGAAATTTTTTTTTACTTGTCTCCAACATTTTGAACTTCGCATTCCTTTGATGCTGAGGCAATCACTGATTTCGGACAACTAAGATCAAAATATTAATGGAAGAGGAATTTTGTTGGGAACAGGAAAGGTGGAAAGGGAATTAACTCTTTAGCACAAATCTACCTTTAGGAGAAGAGCCGCAGTTGACTTGCAATCAACAGTTACCTAGTGCTATTGACCTAAAAAGAAACTGAGACCAAATACATATAGCAAGGACTTATTGAGCCAATAAGATTATTGCAACCAGGGAGACACATAGATCTGGTAGCCCTGAAAAATGTGTTCCAAAAAGGGCCAGCAGAGCTTAACATTTTATAATCACAAGAAGGGGAAGGGTGAAAAGAGAAAGAAAGACAGCCCCGCCTAATTACTTCATCAGGCTTTCTATTGGTTGTATATAACATATAGATTTGGGATTGTTACTATGTTACATCCTATATGCAAGGATCTAGGGTAAGGGTTATAAGAATTCTAGGTTATCTTATGGCTTTCTGGCACCATTATGGTTGTGTATAAGTAAAATGGTCTTATAAAGTTTTCCAGGACTGGTGGACTTGACTGCTGACTTATCCCAGATCTCCCAAAGCACTAAAATTTAGATGACCTGCTTGGAGCAGATTCTTTGGTTATCAGCACCTACCAGGTGCAAAGCAAAGGGCGCTGGGTAACATGGAGAGAGGGAGCAGTAATAAGGATTTAGTTTTCTATTAACTTAAAGCACAGCAATTTCCAAACCCCCCAAAATATTTTTTGGGTTGCATTTCTTCAAATCAATCTTTGATTATTTAAAAATATTTTGAGACTGACTCAAGTGACTAAAAAAATCTACATACCAAATTCAACCTAACCTTCAGCATGTCCTTCAACGTACTCCACCTTATACCCACCCCTCTTCAATTTGTCACCTAATGTAACTTCCCATTTCTTTCCTCCCCTGCATTAAACAAAACACAGTAGCAGCTTATACTTTCTCTATGCTTTCTTTCAAGGGAACCATTCTCCCTCCACCATCTCTCTCTCTTCTAACCTGCTTAGATTGCAAACTCCTGAGGGTACAAACCTGGACTGAATCTGTAACTCCCAAGAGAACCTAATAGAGATCCTAGAACAAAACAGATACTGGATAACTCTTTTGTGACTGAATGCCTATAAAGACATCCTTCAACAACACCTGACGCCTTTGCTAATTGACTTATTGGGCTCCACTTGTGCCCACTAATTCTCAAACCACACTCACAAAACATGAATGCTTATCTCTACTCTATACTATAGATTTTAAATAGCCTTCTCCTTTGAGAAGACCCTTCCTTCATCTGCAAATGTACTAACCTTTCTGCTGCAGAAACAATGCAAAAAAAAAAAAAAAAAAATCCCTTTAATAAGGGACTCCGTAAAATGTATCCTTTTATAACATAGAACGGACTCCCTCTGGGTACACCGTTCCCAAAGGAAGGTTCTTGTCATCTTCCCTGGAGGAATAGAGCAGGCTAAACGGAGGTAGAACCCAAAATAGAAAAAGGTTGTAGAGCAAGTTTTAAGTGTTGCAAAAAAGGAGAAGCTAAAATGTGGAAGGCTAAGCCTGGTTGGTTGGCGTCGGTGAGAGCGTGTGCAAGTTCCAACCCCGGGCCCCCTTGCCAGGCTCGTCAACCGCCCGGGAATCGCCCGCACCTGCCCTCTCCTCCCGGCCAGCTCGCCGCGCCCCCCAGCTCCCCGCTCGCTCGAGGGGCGCTGGGCTTTACCTTGCGCGAGGGCCAAGAGGCAGTAGTGAAGCAGAAAGCCTCGGGGCGTGTTGCATCGCTGGAGACATCGGGGGTGGAAGTTCCTCCATCCGCAAGGACCCTCCTCCGACTCGGACAGAGACTGTGGCCCGGGCCGCCCTTGGGAGGCAGGGGGAGTTGCAGAAGGCAGAGGTGGTTCCCGTGACTTCTGGGGCTCCCGAGACTCCCGTGGCTGCGAATCCTCTTTATGGGTGTCAGAGGACAAGGCAGAGACTTCGACCTGAGAGGGCGATGCAGACAAGCGGCGCGGGGTGTCTGGGCTGGAGGGGACGAAAGCCGGGTTCTCAATGCCTTTGGCTCCCATCATGCTTAGGATGGGTTCTCCCTACTCCAGTGCCTCCGAGAGTAGCAAAAAGCCAGGTTCCGCTCTGGCTCCCCGCCCCGGGCAGGTGACAGCGCCCCCGTGAGGACCGACTTCCACCTCTCCGTCCTTCCTCCTCTAGCGCTCTCGCCGCCGCCGGCGCTGCAGCCAGGACCCTCCTCCCGCGCGCCGCTGCCTGGAGCGCCGGCGCCTGGCCCCGCAGGTGGGTGGTTGGCGCTCAGCTGCGCCACACCTGTCGCCGCTTGGGCAAACCGGAATGCGCGGCTGGGCTTGCGACCCGGCGGCAGCCAGGTGAGGGGGCGAGGGCTCGCAGCCTGCCACCCTAGGCAGAGTCCGCCTCTGCCGGGGCCCGGCCGCGCTCCCCTGGGCCTCCAGCCCGCCGCGCTCTTCAGGGACTGAGGACAAACAGAAATGTGAGAGTCTGTGGGCGAAAGCTCCCCCTGGGTGCTGACGTGAAAGCTGTAGACACAGTTGCATCAGATGATCGCTCAAGAAAATATCGGTCCTTTCCTCCTTACCAAATCAGACTAGATCTGGACTTCAAGAATCACGCAGCCGCAGGTATAACACTTTGCATTCCATGAACATCCCGGTAAGACTTTTACCTGTCATCTTCCCTAGAAACGAAATCCAGCTCTCTTCCCTCACCACCCCCGTTAACATCACAACGTAACCACGTTTTTGGTTTTATTTCCCCGAAACTGAAGGAATAGAAATTAAGAATCTTTAAAAGCATACAAATGACATTCTCCTTGCTGCATATTGCTGATCTAAGATCATCAAGGCTGATAATCATGTAAATAATTTGTACCTCTGAGATAAATAAGAAAAACACTTTGAAGAACTTAACACCATTGTGTGATAATAGTCACAATTTATTAATTCATTCTTTTGTTCATCATCAAAAAAAAAAAATGTTTCTTGGGTGCCAAACACTATTGTTCCAGGCTCTGGGGGTACATAAGTGAACAAAGCTGACAATTACCCTGCCCTTATGTTGCTTAACATCCTAATTGGCAACAGACAGTAAGTGATAATACACTGTATGTGACATAATATGATACATAAATACTGTAATATTTTGAAAAATTTTTATTTCAATTATATATGCTCTATTCACCATGTTGAGGAACTGAGATATGAAATATATACCTTACTTTGAACATACATTTTCTGTTCTCTTTTCCTACACGATCCAAAAAAAGGTCTAGACTTACCTAGAACATGAGCAAACCGTCGAAGTAGGAACAAACTTATTTTAAATGTCTGCTACCTGGCCCATTATTAATCCTTACAGAAGCAGTAGCTATTATTGTCTATATTTTACATACTGGGGAGACCACATCCCAGAAAGGATCAGAAACTCTCCCAGAGTCACATAGCCAATAAGTGGCCTGCCACCTGTTAAGAATTTGAACTCAGTTCTCTCAGCCAGATATCTTCCCTGCACTTTGCATTTTCTGTCTTTTAATTACTACAAGCCTATCTCTGTAAGCTAGAATTATTGCATAGCAATTCTGAGTGATCAAAACTCATATATTTCTGATACTTATGAGGATTAGAAGATTAATATCGCTCTGAATACCTCATATTTTGGATATATCCAAATTAAGTGTGGTATGCAATCAATCCTCCTAGGCCTTCTTTCGACAGAAATGCACTCAAAGTAGATACCTAAGGGCGTAAACAGATATGATCACCATTTTATCTGTGGAGTATGAAGTAATTTACCCAACCAGCAAATTTTGCTTTGATGAGATATGGTTATATACAATCATGAGTTAAGACTATTTTGTGGCTTTGAATTAACAATTTCAAACTATATTATTTAAATCAGAGTAGCAAATCATCATGCACATAAATTCATACTGTCTAAGGAGAAATCTCCATCCTTACAGTGTTAGAGAGTAGAATTTTGTTGAAAGATTAGCAGAAGTGCTATTGCTTCATCTTAAATACATCTTGCTCTTACTGAAAGTGTTACCAACACCACTTTCCTGTTCCCTTACATCCTTTATCCTGCAATGATGAAAAGAAGGGGGCTCAGGTTTGCAATAAAGTCCAAAAAAAAAAAAAAAAAAAAGTACATTTAGTCTCTGATAATTCTGTGGAAAACTGTTATTATTTAAATTAATTCCTTGGTCAATCTAAGGTAAATCTGTCTCTAATGAGCATAGTCAAAATACACTATGTTAAATTTCAGAAGGTAACTGATAAGTTGCTGTTCTTTTAGTGGATTTTTTATTTCCTGTATTTTTAAAGGGTGTAGAATGGGAGAAAGAACAGTATACAAATTTTATAGTAAAGCTTCAAAACTGTTCACAGGAGAATATGTCCCCACCTATGGCTATCGTTCTCTGGGATGTGCAGTAGATCCCCCCTATCAGGAATTGGTTGAACCAAGGTAATGTGGTTTAATGATAAGCTATCAAGATTATCCCACTACTACCCCTTGCTCTGATTTCATACTTAAAAGCAATCTTATTATTATATTTTGGCCTTCCATGTATATTTTTGCCTTTCATCTGCTGGATGAAAATGTACTGATATGCCTGTCTTGAGTACTTTATCATTTGCCCTTCATTGTGCTTTTAATACTTTATTAGTTCCCTTCCAGTTGCAAACTGAATGTAAATCCTTTAGCAGTATGACACTATGAGGCTCATAGAATATTAAAATTAGAGGGATCTTGACAGTGCCTGAATACAAACATGGTCTAATGCAGATATTTCTGAGGTTAATTAAAAATCCCAGTATTAAATATTTATTAATATGATAGGCTCTTGCATTAACTAAATAAAAACAATGAAATAATCTAAATGATGTTCCTAGTATTCATAATTTAACTTTTCCACTTTAAATGTTTTACAAAATGTATAAATAAAAATAATAAATTATATGTAAGAAAAAATTTAGTGCTGAACTAGATTATTTTTAATACTGTTTTGAATTGTAATTGTAATATAAAAACATTTATATGAGGGTACTTCAAAAGTTTATGGAAAAACAGAATTAAAAGATAATATGAATCTTTTCATATTAAACTGTTTGAAGACCCCTCATATTGAGAAGAGATGCAGTTGTGGTTTTTCTGTTAGTTATACTAATCACAAATCATTAAGAGATACATACATAAACATGACTAATCATAATTTTTTTAAAAGAAAACATGTAAACATTTAATACTAAAATCCCATAAGAAAGCTAACCCAGAAAACAGTGAAAAATATCCCACCAGTGTAAAATTTACTGTAAAGTATCAGTTTAAGCTTTTCACTGGTATTATTATACTTTACTCAAAACACCATTGAACCCTGTAAAAGCATACTATGATGCAAATATTGCAACAGAGTGAAGAAATCATAGTTGAATTTATATATATCAAGAAATGCTTTAAACTAGAAGAAATTATCCTATTGTAAATTAGTAATGAGAACATTATTTCTAAAACATATTTCTTTTCTACTCAAGATCTGATTTTGATTCCTGGAAAAGAGTCTTCAATATGCTATCATTTCATAGGAGATACGTAATTACAATGTCATAATAACAGTGAAATGCTATCTTTCCTGAATGGAGAAATAGCTACACTGCAACTCTTGAGAGTCCTGTCACACCCACAATTTAACCACAATCTGTTGCTTAGCAAAGTAAAGTAGTAGAATAATGAAGGTTATTAAAATATAGATTTGTTGAACTATAAAATACATAAAGATATCATTTGTTCCAGCAGCCTGCCTCCAAGAATGTTAATGTCAATTCCACCCAAAAGCTCAACGTACTCAGAAGCAAGAAAGAGGCCAATAACAAATAAGATGAAAAGGTAAGTGAGGAATTTTCATATATTCTTTTATTGTAACCTTTTCTCAATATACCTGAAGTTGGAAAAGTCTAGTGTGAGGTTAAGGGAGCTAGCAGGCTGCTATTAATAGCAAAATAATTTACTTATAAATACAAGTAAGAGCTTTAGTGGACAGAGTTCAAGGCAGAAGAATAGGTTTAAAAAAAATTCCTACTTTACACTTACTTGTAGAATGCTCCTAAAGGACAAGGACAAAAATTTCATACCTTACAAAATAGGTATGAGAACAGAGAGTTGCTTCAGTGAGCATCAGAGAAAATGTACAGAATTCACTGTCTATTCTTTGATTAAGGAGAAGATAAGAGGATCTCAATACTTCAGCTTCTAAAGCAGATGAAAATTTACTAGACCAAATGAGTATAGGAAGTCAAAGCTTCTGAAGCAGTGGTAAAACACAGACAAAATCTTTAAAAACATAAAAAATGAAGAATGAATATGATAATAAAATAATAAAAATTTTGAAAATAAAATAAATATATATATAATGGAATATAAAACCTGTCCTTAAATGTACAGCCAATGGAGGGACTTCCATTTTCAGCCAGGATGGAATAACAGGGATCAGATTAAACCTCCAACTAAAACATGGAAAAGAAAAAAATAAAAAGACAAAATATATGAAGGAAAAAAAAAGACACTGGATATCAGTTAATGAAGGACAGTGATCTCTAAGAGACAAGAAGATACTAGGTGAGTAGTTTAATTCCTTGAGGGAGTTTTCAAGTGATTGAGTTGGGAGGGTGGGGCAGGACAGGATCCACAGAAAACCTGGAAGACTCTGAGTTGAGGAGACAGCTGAAATCCTAAGGAGACCAGGATAGCTAGAATTTGCAGAGCAGAGTATTGGAGAGGAAAAGCTGCACAGAGGGGAGCTGCAGGGTGTCCCCTCTGAGTATAGATAGCACATGGATGTGAAGAAACTATTATAGTCCAGGGAAAGAATTACCTAAAGGGATTAGAGGGTAACCAGTACTCACACAGGACAAATGAAGGTAAAATAAAGAATTTTCAGACGTTAAAAAAAAAAAAAAAACCAGCCCCTGGCTCACTCAGGAGAGTATGGTGCTGATAACACCAAGGCCACAGGTTTGGATCCCATATAGGGATGGCCGGTTAGCTCACTGGGTGAGCGTGGTGCTGACAACACCAAAGTCAAGGGTTAAGATCCCCTTACCGGTCATCTTTTAAAAAAATTAAAATAAAATAAAAAATAAAACCCTGAAATATTTCATCACCTAGAGCACCTACACACAAGAAATGTCAAAAGAAGTACTTCAGGCAAAAAGAAAATGATACCAGGTAGAAATATTAATTTATATAAAGGAGTGAGCAACACCAGAAATGAGAAGATGAAGCTTAAGACCCATGGATAAATATATAAAATTTGTTTTCTTATTACTTAAATATCTTTAAAAGATAATTCACTGTTCAGACAAAAATAATAAAAGTATTGTGGGGTTTATAGGCTAAGTAAAGGTAAAATGTGTGAAAACATAGTGCAAAGGCCAGGAAAAGTAGTATGCTAGTAATGTCTTATACAGGAAGTAATATATTATACATGTCTTATATGTGAAGTGGTATAATATCAAAGATAGAATATGATAATGATTTATACTATAAACCCTAGAGAAATCTCTAAAGTAGCAACAACAAAACTAGAGCCAATAAAGGAGATAGAGTAGAATCATGAAAAATATCAATTAATCCAAAAGAAGGCAGTAAAGGAGGATAAACTGAACAAAAACAATGGATGGGCAAAAAGGAAAACGGTAGCAAGATAATGACTTAGACCTAATGATATTAATATTCACATTAAATGTAAATAGTGTAAACATTCTAATTAAATCTCTTTCAGTAAGAGATTGTAAGATTTTATATAAAAAACAAGAGTGCTACATATAAGAAACACATTTTAAATATAAAGGCTAATAGGCTAAAAGTAAAAGAATTGAAAGTGGTATGTCATGCTTACACTAAAAATGGCCTATCAGTTTGAGACTTTAGGTGAAATGGACAAATTCCTCATAAGACAAATTACAAAGATCTCTCACGAGGTAACAGATAACCGAAACAAGCCTTTTTCTATTGAAAAAAAAAAAAACTGAATTTGTGGTTAAAAATGTTCCCACAAAGAAAACCTCAGGCACAATAATGTTACTAGTGAATTTTATCAAGCATTTAAGGAAAAACGAATATGATTTCTACACAAATTCTTCTAGACAACCAAAGAGAACATAATACATTTCATCTCATTCTGTGGTGAGATGAATTCTCATTCAGAATTACTCATCATTTGTCTGAATTTTACCATTGTATCTGGTAGAAATTACCTTATATCCTTGCAGATATGATAAATAAATGTGGGGTAAATGACAGTACAGTTAGTATTATTAGGACAGTTGATAGACAATCCTGTTTGGATGACTATGGCAAAACAGTGATTGAATAACAAATTAATGTCAAGATATTGAACTTTATTTTTTTAATTGGAACATAATTGATTGTACATATCTGCAAGATACAGCATTGAATAAAGGTATTGAACTTTAATAAAAGCTGGGAACATGTCTTGGGATAAGCTATCAAACAATCCCATGAGTTTAAAGCAATAAATAACAGTCTCCTTCCGGCTCATAGAAGCTTCAATGTGAATTTTCCTCTTTAGGAGGCTCTCCTGGAAAATTCTCCTGCAAATGGTGAATTCAGGGATCAAAGTTCCTCCCATTTCCTGGTTCTCTCATCTCACAGTTCTTTTCTTGATGCAAATAAATTGGGGAGAGAGTAAAAATGTTTGCACTGGATGTTTCTGTCCAGCACTAAAATGGATCATATGCCCATATGCCACTGACCAGGACTTAGTCTTTTGCCTTACCTGGATGTGAGGGGGGTTGAGTATGTGTTGTCCTGAATACCCAAGAGGAAAATAAAACAATCTGCTGAATACATAGCATTGTATCTGACACAAATATTGTGAATTCTGCTATAGTTTGAATGTCCTCCCTAAAACTCATGTTAAACACTGTTTAGAGGGTGGGAAATCCAACTATGGTATTTAAAAGGTGGGATTTTGGGGGGGGGGTTTGGATCATGAGAACTCTGCCATCATGAATAAATTAATACATTCATGGATTGATTAATGGATACATAGCTATCACCAGAGTGGCACTAGGGGCTTTATAGGAGAGCAGGTGAGCATGGTAAGTGCTCTCAGCCCTCTCACCATGTGATGCTCTCTGCTGCATCAGGACTCTGCAGATAGTCCCCACCAAGAAAGGCACTCACCAGATGTGCCTCCTGGGCCTTGGACTTTCCAGCCTCCAAACTGTAAGAAATAAATTTTATTTATTTATAAATTACCCAGTTTCAGGTATTCTGTTATAAGGAGAAGGAAAATGAATCAAGATAAATACTTTGCATAACAGCATCAGTACTGAACAAGTTAAAATCATAATCCATATGTAACAAGCTGACATAGGTTTAAAAAAATTTTCCAAATAAAATTAAATCAAAACTTTAAGATAAAAAATATTTGATTAAACACCAGCAAGTTAAAATATGAGTCAAAAGTATATGAATTTAAAGGACATTAATTGAAGTATGGAATCCAGGTTAAGATTTTTCTCTCTGTGCATTTAGACTATCCAAAAATATTGTTTTCAATCCTAAATGTTGCACGAAGAGAACCACTAACTAATGAGAGCCAGCCCGAGGACAGCATAACTAAAATGGAAAGAATAACTGAAATTTATTACATGAATATTAGTTGGAACAACTACAAAATTTTATCATGAAGAAAAGATTTAGCAGTAACATGATAGCTATCAGAAAGTGAGTGAGAGCATCATTTAAAACGATCAGAATTATTCTTTATGGTTTCTGAGGACCTAGTAAGTAGAAGGAAAATGTGGGCTTAATATAAAAGAAATTATTTTAATAAATAATGAGAGCAGTGGTTCTCAAAATGTGATCCAAGAACCCCAGGGGCAGCTAAAACCTTTTAAAGGGGTCTGAAAGTTCATAACTATATTCAAAACAACACTAAGATGTTATTTGTCTTTTAGACTCTCATTTTCTTACTAGCTTACATTGGAGTTTTCCAGATGCTGCATGACCAGCTGTATCTCAAAAAAGAAAACACAAGAACCCTTTTTAAGCCAGGCATTAAAGAGATTTTTTAAAAGGTAAACCAGTCCATTTTTCTCACTAAAATTTATTTATTTATTTTTTTGACTGGTAAGGGGATTGCAACCCTCAGCAAGTTGTTGTCTGCACCACACTCAGACAGTAAGCACACCGGGCCATCATATAGGATCTGAACCTGCGGCCTCGATGCTACCAGTGGTGCATTCTCCTGAGTGAGCCACGGGGCTGGCCCTCTCACTATAATTTTTAAAATGTAATTGTTAAATTTTAAACATATTGATGTTAATATATAATAGGTTTTTAATGAATAAATAAATATTAAAATGACTCATTTTAATTTCTAATAAGATAAATATCAATGCGTATATCCAACATAAGTAAAAGCTCTTTAAGATCCTCAATAATTTCTGAGAGTATAAAGGAGTCCTGAGACCAAAAAGTTTAAGACCCACTGAAGTAAAGCTATACAAAATGGGATGGATTGCCTGAACTCTCTGTCACTGGAGGAGCTAGTTGGTCAGTTATTAGAGATCCTGTGCAAGGCATTCAAACCATAGAAATTTGGGTTGGACAACCACTGAAGCCCATTCCAAATCTGAAGTTCAATGATGCTAAAACTCTGTAATTACACATTAATTACATAAAATACAAGAACATAAACCTAGTTAAAATTTGTTTCATCAAATATCCATTTGGTTTCACTGCTATGATTATATATATTTGTTGTATTTCCACTAGACCACTTTTATTTCTTCCCCTGATCCTATTCCCTTAGCTATCAACCTTACATTTACCTCTAAGCCTTGACCAGGCAAACAAATGGCCTGTGTTCTATTCTAACTGAAACCACGCATGAGCTCACTGGCTAAGTTGTTTGTTGTTTTGACTACCTTCCTTTCTGAGCACTCCTTGACTGAATAGACTGTAGATCTCTCAGGCTTCTGAAGTACCGTTACCCTGACTCTTGTTTTCTGTGTATATACAAGACATTCAAGCATATATTAGCAAAGACAAAAAGATCAGTCCCAGGATGTGGGTGGGAAGTAAGAAAACAAGAACGAAGCAGATGAAGACAATACCTAGTGTTGTGGTCATTCATGATACGGGATGAGTCATAAAACCCTAAGACACATACAATTGTACACCAACAAATACCTTCCATATAATGGGCCTGAACACAAAAGGAATGCTGAATAGAAGCCAGGCAAGACTTGCTAAAGGAGTCAGTAAGTGTGGTATTTTGTAAGCATGAAAATATTGAAAGCATGTACATTAACTAGTTGCTATAATATTCAAACATGATTGTTGTGTCTATGTTTTGGATTCAATTATACATTGTTATATGATTTCCATGGTTTCAAAGCTTATACCTATATTTCCTTGCCCAAAAAAAAAAAATCAAGAGTAAAGGCAGAAATCTTAACATAAAATCACAGCAGTAATAATAAAAGATGAAATTAAAGCAGCAATAGTAAAAGTAGCCTGCTGGATACTTTGCATCATACAAGCCAGTAAAGGCTGATCTGGAAAATGGGTTTCCTATAGCCAATAGGTGCCAATACTTTGGAAAATTTTAATAGTCCCCAAACATTTCTGCATTTATTATCTGGATATTTAAAGAGAAAATAACCTATTTATTATTGTTGCTGCAACTTATATAGTAAATATAGAAATGTCTTTTTTTATTCTAGAAAAATAAAGACAGTATAACATTTTAGATGTTTTGAAGAAAATAGATTGAGCATAGAGAGAAATACAAAGCTGGCATTGTCATATAATTTGAACCTCACATAAAAATGTCATGATTTTTTTTAAATGGCTATTTTGATAGAAGGCAAAACATAAATATTTAATAAACAAAGTATTCTATTAATCTCAGATCTAATGACAAGAAGAGTAAAATATACCCCCAAATAGTAATTTTATTAATTTTCAATGCAAAATAAATAAAGTTAAAGGTAAAGAAGGAAAGAAAGGAAGAAGGGAGGGAGGGAAGGAGGGTATTTCATGTTTTGTATCTAGCTATTCAATAATACACACTTATCTAGCAATTGTACATTTATCAGTTTCAAAAAGTGGAACTAGGTCATTCTAGCAGTATATATTAAGAAATGAAAAATAGTCTAATATAAATAGTTCACCACAGAATTAGCTTACGTAGTTTACGCCACAGAAAATGAATAAAAGCACCCTCTCCTTAAGAAAATAACCTACTTGACTTTATATTACATAGAAACTGATTTTTTTTATTTCCTCTGGTAAAATTAAATATTGTACAGCCAATAAGATGGTTAGTAATAATCAAAGGATATGAATAAGGCAATCCATTAGAAAGGGTTCTGGTTGCAAAAATAGACCTACCAACAGCAACAAAAAATTTAAATGGGTTTAAAAATACATCTGAGTAGCTCCTTAAGTGAGGATTTCATTTAGGATGCAAAATGGTGAGTTGAGTATTAACAGGAGAGGAAAACAGCAAAACACATCAACTTTAAAAACATATTAGAGTGAGAGAAAGCAGATGAATAGTTGTCAAAGGACAAGGGTATGGGAAAAGGACAAGAGGAAATTTGGGGAGTGCTGTAAATGTACTATATTATAATTGTAGTGTTGATTATGTCACTATATGCTTTTGTCAAGTTTCATGAAAAAATATCCTTAAAAATTAATAAGCCTTGTATGTGTCCAGAAAGTTATCCATTTCCTCAACATTTTCAAATTTGTTGGTGTATAGTTGTTCATAATAGTCTCTAACAATTCTTTGTATTTCTGTATTATCTGTTGTAATGTCTCCTTCTTCATTTATGAATTTTTTCTACTTTGTTGAAATTTTTATTTTAGCTGAGTATATGCACAGCTATTAAAAATCAGCTATGGAAAATATGGTCCAGAAAAATCAGTATAAAACTTATGTAAGGGCTGGCCTGTGGCTCACTTGGGAGAGTGCAGTGCTGATAACACCAAGGCCACAGGTTCGGATCCTATATAGGGATGGCTGGTTAGCTCACTGGCTGAGCATAGTGTTGACAACACCAAGACAAGGGTTAAGATCCCCTTACTGGTCATCTTTTAAAAAAAAAAAATTTTATGTAAAAGACAATGATACATCATTCCCAGTAAAAATATATTTAATTTCCTAAAATGAAGCTGCTGACAGTGCATCTCTTATCTACCTTGCTGAAATTCTGATTTTATTTATTTGTTCTAAAAAATTTTATTTACTTTTGATTATACATATTTATGAGGTACAGGCTTGACTATCAGTATTTATATACAGTATGTGATAATAAAATCAATGTTATTATCATGTTCATCATTACCAATCATAATTACTCTTTGCATCCCTTACCCCATATACTCCCTATCTCCTATCCCGTTCCCCCTTTCCCACCTCTAGTAACTATAGGTCTGTTCTCTCTTTGTGAAAGTTCAACATTTTATTGTGGTCTTTTTCTTTCTTTCTTAGCTCCTACTTAGGAGTGAAGACATGTGGTATTTCTCTTTCTGTGTCTGGCTTTTTTCACTTAACATAATTTTCTCCAAGCTCATCCTTGGCTATTATCAAAAAGATTGAGAATAACAAAATGCTGGCAAGGATATGGAGAAAATGTAACTCTTCTACACTGTTGGTGGGAATGTAAACTAGTATAGCTATTATGGAAAACAGTGTGGAGGTTTCTCAAACCATTACAGGTAGAACTACCATATGATCCAGCAATCCCACTTCTGGGTATATACCAAGGGATGGGAATCATCATGTCAAAGGTATACCTGCACTCCCATGTTCATCACAGTTCTATTTACAGTAGCCAAGATAGGGAACCAAACTAAATATCCATCGACAGAGGACTAGATAAGGAAAATGTGGTATATACACAGAATGCAATACTACTCAGCCATAAAAAAGAATGAAATCCTGCCATTTGCAGCATTATTTCTGATTTATGTTATTGGGATCTTCTATCTTCCTTTTTTAGTCAGTATGGCCAATGGCTTGTCTATTTTGTTTATCTTGTTAAAAAACAACTTTTTTCTTTGTTGATCTTTTTTGTATGGTTCTTTTGGTCTCTATTTCATTTACTTCTGCTCTGAACCAAGAAATAGAAAATCTGAACAGGCCAGTAACAAGCAATGAGCAGTGAAACAGTAATCGTCAGTCTCCCAACAAAGAAAAGCCCAGTACCAGAGGGCTTCACTGCTGAATTCTAGCAAACCTTTAAAGAAGAATTAACATCGATCTTTTTCAAACTAGTCCAAAAAATTGAAACAAAGGCTGTTCTCCCACACTCATTCTATGAGGCCAGCATCACCCAGATAACAAAATCAGACAAAGATACAACAAAAAAAGAATGCTACAGGCCAATATTCTTGATGAACATAGAAGCAAAAATCTTTAACAAGATATTAGCAAACAGAATACAGCAGCACATCAAAAATGATTATATACCACGATCAAGTGGGATTCATCCCAGGGATGCAAGTATGGTTCAACATACACAAATAAAAAAATGTGCTACCACACATCCACAAAAGAAAGGGGAAAAAAAACATGTAATTATCTCAGTAGATGCAGAAAAAGCATTTGACAAAATTCAGCATCCCTTCATGATAAAGACTCTCAAAAACTTAGGGATAGAAGGAAAGTATCTCACACAGAAAAGCCATGTATGAAAATCCTACCACCAGCATCATCTTGAATGGGGAAAGCTGAGAGCTTTTCCTTTAAGAACAGGAACAGACAAGGGTGCCCACTCTCACCACTCTTCTTCAGCATCGTACTGGAAATATTAGCTAGAACAGTCAGGTAAGAGAAAGAAATAACGTGCATCCAGATTGGAAAAGACAAAGTCAAATTTTCCCTTTTCACAGATGACATGATCCTATACATGGAAAAATATATAACCTCTATCAAGAAACTCTTAAAGCTGATAAATGAATTCAGTAAAGTTGCAGGATACAAAATCAATACACAAAAATCAATAGCATTCTTATACACCAACAACTAACAAGTAGAAAAACAAAGCAAGCGAATTTATAATAGTCATCAAAAGATAAAATACCTAGGAATAAATTTAACCAGAGGTGAAAGATCTCTACAGTGAGAACTACAAAACCCTGCTAACAGAAATTAAAGAGGACACCAAAAAATGAAAAGACATTCCATGTTCATGTGTTAGAAGATTTAATACTGGGAAAATGTCCATACTACCCAAAGTGATCTACAGATTTAATGCAATTCCCATCAACATACCAATGACATTCTTCACATAAATAGAAAAAACAACCCTAAGTTTCATATAGAACAAAAAAGACCCCAAATAGCCAAAGCAATCCTAAATAAGAAAAATAAAGACAGAGACATTATACTACCTGACTTCAAACTATATTACAAAGCTATAATAACCAAAACAGCATGGTATTAGCATAAAAACAGACACTCGGACCAATGGAACAGAATAGACACCCAGAAATTAACCCATATATTTACAGCCAACTTTTTTTTGGTAAAGGCACCAAGAACATTCATTGGGTTAAGAACAGCCTCTTCAGTAAATGGTGCTGGGAAAACTGGATATGCATGTGTAGAACAATGAAACTAGACCCATACCTCATGCCATATGCCCAAATCAACTCAAAATGGATTAGACTTAAGTATAAGACCTGAAACTATAAAACTCCTAGAAGAAATTATAGGGAAAACACTTCAGGATGTAGGATTGGGCAAACACTTTATGAATAGATCTCAAAACCACACGCAACAAAAGAAAAAATAAACAAATGGGATTATATGAAACTAAAACCCTTCTGCACAGCAAAAGAAACAATCAACAGAATGAAAAGACAACCTACAGAATGGGAGAATATATATGCAAGCTAGCCGTCTGACAAGGGATTAATATCCAGAATATACAAGGAATGCAACTTGACAGTAAAAAAAATAAGTAACCAGATTAAAAATGGACAAAGGAGCCGAATAGGCTTTTCTCCAATGAAGACATACAAATGGCCAACAGGCACATAAAAAAAAGTGCTAAACATCGCTTAGCATCAGGGAAATGCAAACCAAAACCACACTGAAATATCATCTCACCTCAGTTACACTGTCTATTATCAATAATACAGAGAATAACAAATATTGGTGAGGATGTGGAGAAAGGAGATCTATTCTACACTGTTGGTGGTACTGTAAATTAGTACAGCCATTATGGAAAACAGTATGAAGATTTCTCAAACAACTACAGATAGAACTACCACACAAATCAGCAATCCTACTACTGCGTATATACCCAAAGGAATGGTAATCATCATGTCAAAATGATACCTGCACTCCCATGCCCATCACAGTTCTATTTACAATAGCCAAGATTTGAAACCATCCTAAATATTCATCAATGGATGACTGGATAAGGAAAATGTGGTATATATATATATATATATATATATATATACATGATGGAATAGTACTCAGCCATAAAAAAAGAATGAAATTCTGCCATTGGCAGCAACATGAATGATCCTGGAGAAAATTATGTTAAGAAAAATAAGACAGATACAGAAAGAGAAATACCTCATGTCCTCACTCATAAGCAGGGGCTAAAAAGGGAAAGAAGGGTGGAAGGGAGGAAGGGAGGAAGGGAGGGAGGAAGGGAGGAAGGAAGGAAGGAAGGAAGGAAGGAAGGAAGGAAGGAAGGAAGGAAGGAAGGAAGGAAGGAAGGAAGGAAGGAAGGGAGGGAGGGAGGGAGGGAGGGAGGGAGGGAGGGAGGAAGGGAGGAAGGGAGGAAGGGAGGAAGGGAGGAAGGAAGCAACCACAGTGATATATTGAACTTTCAGAAAGAGAGAATAGAGCTATGGTTACTAGAGGTGGGAAAGGGGGAGGGGAAGGGACATTAAGGAGAAATTGGGTAATGGACACAAAAAATAATTACATTTTGTAAAGATGGACATGCTAACAATTCTGATTTGATAATCACATATTGTACACAAATACTGATAGTCAATTCTGTTTCTCATAAATATGTATAATCAATTACATCTCAATAAAAAAATATAAAATTTGGTAGGCTTTGTGTATGAATTGTACCTCAATAAAACCGATTTTTTAAAAATATGTTTGAGAGCATTTAACAAAAAGACAAGCTCAGCAGCATATATTTTAAAAGATCTTAAAGCAATATTCTCAACACAACTATAATTATTGATGCTTTGCCATTTGCTGTCTTTGTGACCATGGCCAAGTTATTTCACTTCTCTTAATTTCCTCTTATATAAAATGAGAAAATAACAGCTATAGCATAGGACTGTGGTGCGACAACTGAGTTAATCCATTAACATGCTTGGCCGAGTATCTGGCACACAGGAAGGACTCCATTCAGTTATTCATACATTCTTTAAATACTGATTAGGCATCTACCACGTAGAAATTATTTTTCTAAGGATGTGTTATACATCAGAGGACAAAACAGTTAAGTCTTTGCCCTTGTGGAACTTACATTCTGGTTCAGGAGAAAAAATTAAACAATAGTAAAAGTATCTAAAGATAATATGTACTATGCAGGTAATCAAAATAGGTGAACATGGTAGAGAGACCAGATGGTTGTTTTGGTTGGGGTGGTAAAGGAAGGCCTCTCTAAGGAACTAACATTTAAACTGAGATCTGAATGGGGAAAAATTACAAAGAGCCATATGTGCACAAATCTGAGGGAATTTGTAAGCTGAGGTAAAGTGTATTTTTTCCCCTTAGCGTGATGGGAAAATTTGGAGGCTTTTAAACAGACAAATGACAATTTAATTCATGCTTTAAAATAACAGCTCCTGTGTGGCACTGGTTTTGGGAAGCCAAAGGTAGAACCTAGATTCAACTGTGAGTTACAGAGAAGAAAAAAGCAATCAAAATAGTAACAACTGAAATACAACATAAGTTTATTTTATTTTCAAGATGTCCAGAGGTAATGAATTCATAACAGTATAGTAGTCCAAAGAGTCAGAGATTTATCCTCCTCTTCTCTACCATAACATGTTTTCCACTTGGCAGGTGAATTCTTGGTCCAAAATGACTCCTGAAGCTACTGCTATTATATCTGAATTTCACCCAATAGAAAGGAGGAAGAGGACAAAGAAGGCCACTCCTTGGAATTTGCATACAACACCTTTGCTTACATCCTGTAACCGGTCAGTCACACTTGACTAAAGAAAGCCAGTAATGATAGTCTTTATTCCAAGCAGCCATGTGGCCCGATGATAATTTAGATTTCAGCTACTAAGAAAAAAAGAATGAATTACATTTGGAATATAGTAATAAGCAATAATAGCTTAGACTAGAGGATAAGGAGTTGCAGAGGTAGTGGTAGAAAGAAAGGAATGCTGTGTGGGCCTCTTTACTCTGTTGAAAATATGCTGTGACATGCAGATTTCTCCTTTGGATATGCATGGTGTTATAGTGTTCAGGGGACAGGACAGATTGGCCTTTCAGTAAATACTGGTTTTGAGAATGATATCATTCATCAGCAAAATTGCTTTTAGTGAGAAGAGTAAAGTCAGTTTCTTCCTTGCCATATCATGTACTGACATTAATGTATTTCTCTACTTCAGGATGCAGTTCTTATTGGTAACTCACCCAACAGCCACACGCTCTGCAGGTTCTTGCAACTACTGCCTCTATTATGCCCTAGGCTTCCTAGTGGTGAGGCCCTCTGCTGATGCTAGCTTCAGGGCACTTTACCTTCCCTTGATAGATTCGTGTCACCAAGGTACACAGGGCCATTCAAAAAGTCTGGGAAATACCCGAAGTTACATATAAAACTTTGTATTTATGTGAATTTTTTTCAAGAGAATAAGTCTGTACCTGTCATCAAATTTTTAAAGTGTTATATAATCCTTCTACCCCCCAAAAGTTGGGATTTACTGGCTTAGTCTTGAGATTTAACTAAATTTTACTGTATCTCACTCTGGCTTCTTGAGATTTCTCAAGAAGAAAGTACTTCAAAGCCCAATGCTTCTTGCTGAATTTTCTTATCCAAAACACCATTATCAGAAAAGAAGAGAAAAAACAAAGACATGAAACATTTCCTCCAGGTGAAAAAACTTTTTTGGATATTGCTCTTTTCTATCAGGTCCTTAAAGTTTGATAGTGTGCCTTTCCCAGGGGATTGTAAAACCAGGGGTACAGAATATGCAGATGACTTTGGCCCATGAACCAAAACTCTTAGAGAAGGATGCTCAGTATATATTTTTTTAATTACATGAATAAAGGTCATGGCTGAAGAGCCATAAATTCAGTTTTTAAAAAAATCAAAAAGATCTAACTAATATTCATTATGCACTTTTTAAAAATTGAATCTCCTTTATATTTCCTATTAAAATAATAAAATAGCTTCAGCTTAACAGTCACCTTGACTGGTAAAGTCTTCCCTCAAATCCTCATCTTAGTAAATCATCTCACCAAAGCCAGAAAACTGAGAAAAAGCTTTGATTCTTCATTTTCCCTTATATCTTATATGTGATGGTTAATTTTATGGGTTAACTTGACTGGGCCATGGGCTGCTCAGATATTAGAACACACAGTATTCTGGTGTGTCTGTGAGAGTATTTCTGAATGAGATTAACATTTGAATTAATAGGCTGAGTAAACAGATTGTCCTCCCAGGGGTGGGCCTATCCAATCACTTGAAGGCCCAAATAGAACAAAAAGACTGACCTCCCCTGAGCAAGAAAGAATTCTCCAGCAGATTGCCTTTGGACTCAAAATGAAACATCAGTTCTCCTAGGTCTCCAGCCTGCAGAAACACCCTGCAGTTTTTGGGCTTGCCGGCCTTCATAATGTGTGAGCCAGTTCCTTATAACAAATCTCTTTCTGTCTCTCTTTCCATATATGTATTTCCATATATATATGAATTTATTTATTTATTTATTTATTTATTTATTTATTTATTTATTTATTTATGCTCAAACTGTCCCCAACTTGCAATAATTTGACTTACAACTTTTTGACTTTATGATGGGTTTATCAAGGTATTAAATGCATTTTTGACTTAAGTTATTTTCTATTTATGATGGACTTATCAGGACATAACCCCATCATAAATTGAGGAGCAGCTGTACACACATGCATCCTATTGGTTCTCTTTCTTTGGAAAATACTAACTAATACACCGTGTTAATTCACCAACAGGGACTTTTTATTCTAGTTCCAAAATATGTCCTGTGTCCATCTACATTGTTCTGTCTTCAGTGCCATTAAACTCTTTCAGTCACCCATCTTCTGTCTAAACAAATCTAATAGCCTACTATGAGCTTTCCCTTTAAGTTCTACAATTTATTTTCAACGTAGTACTCAAAGTGATTCTTTTAAAACATGAAAAAAAGTTTAAGCACCAACATAAAAATTATAACAATGGGTTTTAATTCATTAAGTAACAGAAAATCTATGAATCTGTACCAGTATAAATAAATAAACAAACAATAATTAAAAAAGGGAAAGCCTTTCCTAACAGTAGAACACCAATTAATACCAGAGAAAGAACGATGGACTTAGAAGGTACTAAAACTAATGAGTGAAAGGTTGATGAGGAACAGCATATTATAGAGTCTCAAAATATCGCCCCACAAATTATATATAAATTACAAAGGAAAAAGTAATAACAATAGTGGAGTAACCTTGTGGAGATCATCTTAACCAAGTGATCAAAGTTAACCATATTAGGACAAGCTGACACTGGTGAGTCTTGATATGATGTGCTGAGAAGAATACAATGTCACTTATATAGTATTCTTTTCAAAAATGCGTAGCTTAAATCTAATCATAAGGAATTATCAAACTAAAATTGAGACATTCTACAAAATAACTGACTTGTACTCTTCAACCTTGTTAAGATTTAAAAAAAAAAAAAAAGGCAGAAAAACCGTTCAGATTTAAGACAAGTAAAAAACATAACAACTAAATTCAACTTCAGAATTCTGGCATGGATGCTGGCCCAGAAAAAAATAGATGTAAAATATATCATTGGGTAAAAATTTGAAAAATTTTGAATATATAAATAGAATTGTATTAATGTTAAATTCCCTGGTTTTGATAACTGCACTATGATTATATAAGAGAATATTCATGTTATTAGGAAATACATACTGAAGTTTTTAAGCAAAGAAGTGTGCTGTCTCATACTTACTCTTAATATATTGATAAAGAATATGAGACTGTAAATGTGGAAAAATATAAACAATTGGAAGGTTGTGGAAAGGTATATGGAATCTCCTTGTACTATTCTTGCAACCTTTCTGTAATTTTGCACAGACCAACATTGGATTAAAAAAGATTTGAAAAAACAAAACCTTTCATAAAACCCTCCAATGCTTTTCATCCTACTTAGAATAAAATAAAATTGTTACTCCCATTGCCTACAAGGTGCTATACATTTCATTCCTTGCCTCCCCCTCTGACCTTCACTTTATCCCTTGCTCAATATGCAGTCATGTGTTGCACAATAATGTTTCAGTCAACAACAGACCACATATATGACGGGGGTCCCATAAAATTATGCTCATAATACTATACTCATAATACTGTACTTTTTAGTGTACACTTTCTATGTTTAAATATGTTTAGATACACAAAAACTTGTGTTTCAACTGCCTACAGTATTCAGTACAGTAATATGCTGTACAGGTTTGTAGCCTAGGAACAACGGCCTGTACCACATAGCCTAGGTGGGTAGTAGGCTATAACATTAAGTTTGTGTAAGTACACTCTTACAATGTTTGCACAACAAAATTGCCTAACATATCCCTGTCATTAAGCAACACTTGACTATACTTTATCATAATGATCTCTTATCCCTTCCTTCAATATCACAAACTCTTCCCTGCCTTGTAGCTCTTGAACTTGTTTTTTGTTTGTTTTGGTGGCTGGCCAGTATGGGGATCCAAACCCTTTGACCTTGGTGTTACAATGCCATGCTCTAACTAACTGAGCCAACCAGCCAGCCGCCAGCCATCTGAACTTGCTATTATCTCTGCCTAGAATACTAATCTCCAGGATCTTGTAAAGCTGACTTTTTCTCAAATTCAATCTCAGCCTAAATGTTATCTCAGGGAGGCTTTCTCTGGCATGATTGAAATAGTCATACACACAAACACATTCTCTATCACCTTGTCCTATTTACTTTCCTTATATCTTTTACCACAATTCACAAATATTTTGTTTACCTGTTTATTACTACCTCTCTCCTAAACCAAAGTAGTTTTGTATTTCCAGTTCTAGCACAATAGGGCTCAGTAAACATTTGTTGACTGAAATGAATCAATGTTAAAGTGATCTGCAAAATAGTTATCTTTTAATAATCATCATGATAGCTACCATTTATTTTGATGGTAACACGCTAAGTTCGTTACATGCATTATTGTGTCCTAACTTTCCTACCACACCTTACCTGGTGTGGTAGGCAGCTTCTGAAATGGCTCCCAATGAACCCCACCTCCTGGAACCTGTACCCTCAAGTCATCTCCTCCCCTTGTGTGTGCTGCCTGGACCTAGTGACTTGCTTCTAACAATTAGATTATGTCAAAAGTAGTGGGATGACAAAAAATAGAAACTTTACTGAAGTGAAACTGAGTGGATATGACTTGACCACATTATCAAGGTTAACAACACTAGTAATACATATTGACATCATGTAGCCCAGAATATGATGGAATGGAAAGGGCAAATCACTTCTATATTATCCTTCCCATAATGCAAAATTTCAGTCTAATCATGAGAAAATATGAAGCAAACCCAAATTAAGGGGCATTTTACAAAGTAACTTCCAGTTGTCGAAAGTGTCAAGATCATGAAATATGAGGAAAAACTGAGGATTGATCACAGATCAAAGTAACTAAGGAGACATGACAACTAAATGCATTGTATTTGGGATTGTATCAGGGAACAGAGAAAAACATTAGTGAAAAAAAAGTGGTGAAATCTGAATAAAGTTGTAGTATAGTTTAAAAAAAAACTGATGAGATGGCAATTTTGAGACTAGGCTATAGAGGATTGTGACTTCCATCTTGCTTGTATTATCTCTCTGGCTTTTCTTGCTTGCTGCTCTGATGGAGTAACTTCCACGTGAGCTGTCCTATGGAGAGGCCTACATGGTAAGGAACTGCAGCCTGCAGGTGGCCTCTGGTCAACAGCCAGTGAGGAACTGAGGCCCTCAGTCCAACAACCCTTGAGAAACTGAATCCTCCTAACAATCATATGTGTGAACTTGGAAGCAGATTCTTCCCTACTCAAGACTCGAGATGACTGTAGCCACAGCTGACACATTGATTCCAGTCTTGTGAGACCCTGAGCCATGGAACCCAAGTAAACTGCACCCAGATTCCTGACCCACAGAAACTAAGATGATAAATGTTGTTTTAAACTACTAAGTTTTAGATTAATTTGTTATACAGTAGTAGATAACTAAGACGTGGTTCAGTACAATTATTATCCCTATTTTTTACAGTGAGAAAAGTGGCTTAAAGAAGTTAAGTAACTTCAAAAAGTGAACAGAACTGAGCACACCAGAGGTGAGAAAGGGAGTGGGGGCGGGGGGTTATCGAGAAGTTGGTAAAGGCCACAAAAATGATTGCATTGTGTAACGATGTATATATTAATTATTCTGATTTAAGCATCACATATGTTACCCAGGTATTGATATTCAACACTGTACCCCACAGATATGTACAATTATGCTTCAAGGATTTTCTTTAAGAAAAGAAAAAAAAAAAGAGGTAAAGCAATTTGCCCAAAGTCACATAATTAAGTGAACAAACTGGAATTTAAACCCTGGTCTCTCAGAGACAAAGTCTATAGTCTTAGTTACTGCATTATAATGTGCTCACAAAGCTCTGTACAATAGTAGTTATACTTTTACTAATGAATTTATTCTAAACCAGGATAAACTTCTACAAAGCATCTGAACCTATTGCAAAATAAGTTAAAGAAGAAACATACTCTTTAACATTTAACTAAGTCAAAGTAAAACCATGTTTTTTATGGGTGATTATTAAGCACAATCTAAATGGATAATGTTAAGTAATCTCATTTAAAATTTTGTCAGCTCTTGGAGTTACTTTTGGCAATTAACATTTAGTGGGCCCAGTAATGATAGACAAAATCAGATATAAGATTCTGTAATACGCTCCAGTGATTTGAGGGCGATCAGGGAAAAAAGTATAACAAGAGCTGTTTGTGAGCAACACTTTGACAAGTTTGCATGTGGGGGAAATTCCTCGCAGCATGATACCATCCAGAGGCCGAAGCAGTTGCTGGGGGAAGAGGTGAAGGCACTACCCAGAAGAGAAGGGAACTCAAAGGGGAGACAGGGATCATAGCAAGGGCTTCCATGATTAAACAGATGTTACTAAGCAGCCCAGCAAGGAGACTGGGTCAAAGAGCTGCAAAAGGCAGCAGCAGCTTGGGGTGTTTTATAGCTAGAGGCTTTATCTTATCTATGCCTAGCAGCTATCTGGCACAGTTTTCCATGGTATGCAAAGCAGGCAGGTCCTAAATGGCTAAAACTCTGTTTATCTGGGTTATGGTGAAAACCAGTGGAAGTGTAAAACTTTGAGTATGGCACCTATAGGCTTTTGAGCTCATGGGTTACAATGAAGAAATAACCTAGAGGTGATCTTTGGCTCATTTATATAACAGATTCACACTAAAATTCTACTATTGATTTGGTCAAATGCCAACAACTTGCCTTTAAAAACCTCTAGGCTAAAATAAAATCATATCTTTTAGTTCTTTGGTAGGTAACACTGAAGTGTCAAAGAAGTGTTTGTTTAGGCATATGAGAGGCTCAAAACTCTGAGAAAAAATATTGGCCCCTTGCAAGGCATTGCTATAGACTTTTCCCTGGACACTTCCATGAGGAGGTGTGGTTGCCTCTAGGCAAAATTTAAAAAAAAAAAAAAAAAGACTTAAATGAGATACATAGTCTTCACTCCAGACATTTACTAGAGAGCACTATTTAGAATTGCAAATCTGTTTGCTAAAAATGCAGATTGATGTACAGTCTGAGGGGAATGCTAGCCATAAAGTCTTCTAAATTTTTTAAGCCCTATTTTCAAGCTGAAACTGTTGAAATTAGAGAAACTTGGTTTCTTACAAAAATATCTTCACTAAGCTACAATTTGGTATCTGCGTTTTTTAGGATAAGCTGGTATGTCACATTGCAGTAACAAATTACCCTTCAAATTGTAGTGTTTTAACATAAGGAAAAGTTTATTTATAAGGTGCAACTCCCCTACATGTTCAATGAGAGTTTAGAGTGTTTGTTATAATACATATATTCCCTCAGTGGCCCAGGTTGACTGAGGATCTGCCATCTTATTGTTGTACCATCTGAACCATTACAGACATGGTAGCAGGAGAAGAGAATCTGAAAAGTGACCCATTCCCTGCTGCTCACATTTCATTGGCCAGAAGTAGTAACACCTAACTTCAAGAGGACTGGAAAATGTAGGTGGGGGGTGTGAATATAATATTTGATGAATATTATCTCTGTGACAGTACCATTCCCATAAGTTTTTAAGAACTGATATGATAGGGGTACCACTTTACTCCTGCTGTAAATGACCACAAACTAGTGAATTTAAACGACACAAATTTACGGATTTTACTGGACTAAAATCAAGCATTCCCTGGCTGCAGCCTCCTTCTGTCTTCTATCTTCAGAAGTAGAAATGGCCACTTTAGTCTTTTTCACATCACATC
The DNA here is from genome assembly GCF_027409185.1 of Cynocephalus volans. Taxonomy (NCBI): domain Eukaryota; kingdom Metazoa; phylum Chordata; class Mammalia; order Dermoptera; family Cynocephalidae; genus Cynocephalus; species Cynocephalus volans. The sequence continues at coordinate 88,844,024 of NC_084461.1, forward strand.
ACTTCGATACTGGCTCTCCTGCTATGCTTTCTCAAATTTAAGGACCATTGAGATTACATTCATCCTGGATAATCCAGCATAATCTCCCTATTTTGAAGGTTAGCTGATTGAAACCTCAATTTCATCTGCAACCTTAATTCTCCTTTGCCATGTAACATAACTTATTCATAGGTTCTGAGGATCAGGGCATGGACATGTTAGGCTGTTTTTCCACCTACCACAATATGGTTTGAAAGCCATCTGTAAAGCTTCTACATACCTGCTATTAAAGATAATGCTTATTATTTTATGCAATGACCTCTACATAAAATTCACATTTATAAAACTATAAGAACTGTTAAGCTTCCTTTTATCAGTTTATGAGAATCAAGTAACACAATATGTTTTCCTTTTTGTCTTAGAGACCAGGAAGAAAAATGAATTCAGTAACACATTGCCGTAGGCATTTCAGTATCAATTTCTCAAACAAGTAAATCCTGTTTTCCTAGGTTGTTCTATAATTTTTCTCCTTGAAAAAAAAAAAAAATGCTCCCTGCTACTTCCAATGCTTTTAGAAGCAAAAAGTATTATGAAGAACATTTGTAAAAAAATGAAAAAATGATGTTAGCATTGATAAATCAAAAAAAAGTATAGAATACCAGATGCAAAGTGAAAGGAAAAATAAAAATTGAATATTATTCTGCAAAATGAACTTTTTCTTATATTTAATTTACAACCATATAGAGAGCAAGGTATATTTGTACTTGGAAGAGAAAATATTTAGAAGAATAAAAGTGTCCATTCCTTCAAGGAGCATAACATTTATTCAGAGTGACAAAACCATATGCATAAAGGCATAACAAACAGGAAATAAGCAGAAAATTGTTATAAATAAATGCTATGAGTTGGATTAGTAAGGTAAGGAGAGAATGAGCAATTATAATATGGAAAAAAGTCTGATGGGATGAAAGTGAATTTCAGAAATTTTGAATTACGAAACAAAAGTTAGAGTTGTTTATAAGAAGGACTTATTCTTTTCATAAATTTTGTGATGAAAGATTCATTTTATAAGACTAACATACCCTTCATACCAAAACCAGATAAGGTCAGTGCACATTAAAGTTACAGACCAATCTCACTTAACACAGATGCAAAAATCCCAAATAAAATATGATTAAACCAAATTTTCAATATATTAAAAATTTTATGTTTAAATGGGCTTTATCACAGAATTATAAAAATGGCTTCATTTTTGGAAATATATCAATATGGTTCACATTAATAGATTAAAGGAGAATAATAGAATGTTTATCTTGATAGATATTATAAATTTGGATAATAATTGAACACACATTTATAGTAAAAAAAAAACATAACAAATTAGAAATAGAAAGAAAATTCCATAAACTGATGAAAGATTTCTACTCCAAGCCTGTAGCGAACATATTTGGGGGGAAAGCTGCATGACTTTTTGTAAAATTTCAGAAAGAGAATATGAATCCCCACCATCACTAATTCTATTAAAAACGTATTAGTAATGTAACAAAACAAGAAAAAGAAATAAAAGATAGAAAGATAAGAAGCAAAGAAATTAAACAGGCATTTGTAGGATTTCTGTTTGGTTCTTATGATATTTATCTTGTGAGTACATTTGTCTGGACAAAGACTTTATGGAGAAGTCCTCAAAAGTATAAGCAATAAAAGCAAAAATAGACAAATGGCATATCAAACTAAAAATCTGAAAAATCTTCTGCATAGCAGCAAAGGAAACAACGAAGTGAAGAGGCAACCTGCAGAACAGGAAAAAATATTTGCAAACTATGCATCTGACAAGGGATTAATATCTAGAATATACAGGGAACTCAATAGCAAATTATAACAATAATAATAATCCTATTAAAAAATGTTTGAGGTGATGAATATGTTGATTAACCTAATTTGATCATTACACATTGTATAAATGTATTGAAATATCACATAGTACCCCATAAATATATGCAATTATGATGTCAATTTTTAAAAAATTTAATTAAAAGCTTAAAAAATTAAAAGAAAAAAAAATTAGACTATGTGATTGTATACATAGAAAATCCAAGAGAATCTATAAGCATGGAAAACAACCCACCAATCCAAGTTCAATGACTCTACAGAAAAGCTAAACTAAATACAGCCACAACTAGGCATATCATATTGAAATTCCTGAAAACAAGAGATAAAGAGAAACCCATTTCTTCCAATCAGAAGAAAAAATTACCAAAGGGAATAATAAAAATGATCTGTAAACCTTGTTCAAAAATAATGTAAGCAAGAAAAAAAATGGAAAGGTATCTTTAAAGCACTAAAAAAATAAGTAAATAAAACTTGCTTCCTTGAATTCTAAATCCACTGAAAATAACCTTAGAAAAGAAAGGCAACGCTATGGCAATTCTAGAAAACAAATGTTGAGATCTTTCATCACCAACACACCTGCATTATAAGAAATGTTAGACTTTTTTTTATGCTAAAGGAAAATGAAACTGGACAGAAATTATATCTATGTGACAGAATGAAAAGCTTCTAAAATGGTAGATATGTGGGTAAACATAGAAGATATTTTTCATGATTAATTTTCTTAAGCGATTGACTGTTTAAGGCAGAAATAATAATGTATTGTGGAGTTAATGTAAAATGGGATGGTAAAAGGGTAAATGGAAAGATTATTGTAAGCTGAGATACATCAAGTTGTCCATTATTAATTCAAGCAAAGCTAGTAGGTTAGGAGTCATATTGTAATCTCTAGAGCCCCCACTGGGAAAAAAAAAAGACAGATGAGGAGCAAACAGAGAAAATAAAATGGAATAACACAAAACATCTGATTAATGCAAAAGATAGCAGAAAAAAGAGGATAAAAGACAAGGAACCTATAAGACAAGTAAGAACAAATAACAAGATGGCAATCATATCAAAAATTATATTAAATTTAAGTGGCAAACACTAATTAAAAGAGTGATTTACAAAGCCGACAAAAGAGAAAAACTTAACTGCCTGGTTAAAAAGACACATCTAAAATATGAAGACATAGTTACTTTTAAAAGTTTTGGGAAAATATACCATATGATACTAATCATAATAAAGCTGTGAACATTAACATTGAACAAAGTAGATGTCTAGACAAGAAGTATTACCAGGTGTAGGGGACTATTTCATAGCTGTAAAAGGGAGAATTCTTTTTTAAAAAATAATTTCAAATGAGTATAAATTAAACAACAGAACTTAGAAACACATAAAGCCAAAACTGACAGAAATACTGGAGAAATTTAAAAAATCCAGGATTATAGTTGAGGATTTTAACATTTATCACATTAATTTATGGAATGGTAAAGTTATTGAAGATTTGATCAACACTATCAATCAACTTAATTTATATCAAAAAAACACTACACCCAATGACTGTATAACACACATTCTTTCCCATTGCAATGCAACATTCACCAAGTTATACTCTATCTATGCCATAAAACATGACTAAACACATTGCAAAAGATTGAAATAGTAACAGAATATATTCTCTGACTATGATGATTATATTAGGAATCAATATCAAAGAATCTCAAAAGTTCCCAAAACATAATTCACAAGAGATATTTTTAAATATTTTGAATTGAGTGGTATCAAAACCAAAAAATGTCAATATTTGTAAATGCATATAAATCAGTGTTTAGAAGAAATATACTGCTTTAATTGTATATACTGGAAAAAAATTTAAACAATTATCTAAGCTTTTCATTTAAGAAGCTAGATAAAGAAGAGAAACTAACCCAAAGTAGGTGCAAAAAAGGAAATAATAACATAGGAAAATAAATCAATAAAATAGGAAAAAAATAATAGAGAAAAGCAATTAATCCCTAGCTAGATTAAGAAAAAAGTGAACCCCCCCCCCCCACAAATTACCAACAGCAAGAAGAGGACATTTCTACAAATACCACAGATATTAAAAGGATAAGTGAATATTACAAACAATTTTATAAATATTTTAAGCCTTAAATAAAGTAGACAAACTCATTGATCAATAATCAAAATTGTCAGTATAAGAAATAGAAAATTTTAATGTCCTTATATCTGTTAATGGGATTGTATTCATAATTTAAAACCTATACACACACACAAATCCAAGATGATTTCACTGATATGTTCTATCAAAAATTTAAGGGACAAGTAACATCAATCTAACAAAACACCTTCAGGAAATAAAGGAGTCAAAAACATCACGCAAGTCATTTGTTGAGGTCTCAATAAATCTTATAACAAAACAAACAAGGACATTACAAGAAAAATACCTAAATAATAATTCTTCTCATGAGTACAGATTCAAAAGTCCTTAAGGAAATATTAACAAATCTAATCCAGCAATATATTAAGAGTAATATAATGTGACTAACTGAGGTTTAGGCCAGGAATAGAAGATTGGTTTAGCATTAAAAAATTAATCAATAAAATTCACCACATGAACAGAAAAATGGAAAACGATCACATAAATAGCTGAACAGGCCCAGTAAGGCATGGGAAACATTCAACACCTTTCATAACAGTAATACTCAGCAAACTAGAAATAGAAAGAAATTTTCTCCATCTGGTAAAGGTCACCTCTGAAGTATTTTCTTATCTTGCTTGAGATAGAAAAGAATTTCTTAAATAATACTGATAAAGCAAGAACCATAAAAAGTTAGATTGATAGACTATGTTAAAATTGTAAAATTTTTTCATCAAAATACAGTAGTAGAAATGTGAAAAAACACCCAACAGAGAATATATTTGCAGCACATTTAACTCTCTAAGATTGAGTGCCCAAAATATGTAAGAAAAGAAATTTGACCCAATAGAAAAAAAGTACAAACAACTTAGATAATTCACATAAAAAAAGAAACATGGGGGCCAGCCCCGTGGCTCACTCGGGAGAGTATGGCGCTGATAGCGCCAACGCTGCGGGTTCGGTTCCTATGTAGGGATGGCCCGTGCGCTCACTGGCTGAGTGCCGTGCAGGTAACACTGTGCTGAGGGTTGCAATCACCTTACCAGTCAGAAAAAAAAAAAGAAAGAAAGAAAGAAACATGGGGAGCAAGATTTTTTTTAAAAGTTCTCAACTTTACAAATAATCAGGTCAGGGATACCATATTGCCCCTATCTTATTGGAAACAACATTCCTGATCCAAACAAAATGGAGCAATGAGATCACTTATGAGTTGCTCATGGGTGGTTAATTTGATAACTTAGTTTCGAAGAACAGTTTTAGCAATAGTTGTTAACACTGGAGAGACACATATCTTATTACATAGGAACTCCAGTACGAGTATGTATGTATGTATGTATGACCATGTTCTCTCCCTCTCTCAAATCTTTCACCCACGAGCTCCAAAACAGTTATAGAAGAGAATTCATAACAAAATTGTTTGTTACAGCAAGAACTTTAAAACAATTTAAATGTCCATCAACAAGAAATGCATAAATAAATTATGGTAAATTTACAAAGTGGAATACTATACAGCAATCAAAATTAATAAACGAGAGCTACGCACATAAAAATGAATGTATGTCAAAGGAATGTTGACTGACAAATTCCATAAAATACCTCTCATATCATTTAAATAATATTTAAGAATATGCAACATCTCATATATTACTTGAGGATATAAACATATGTGGCAAAAGTTTAAAGTAGTAAATAGACAATATACTCAACAAATTCCAAACAGTATCTCTGAGCTGAGAAGACAGGGTATCAATAAAATGTAATTTCTTAGGCTAAGTGATGAGTAAATAAATAGTTACTTATTTTATATATGGACATTAGTATTCTTTAAACATTTTTGTATGTTTTAAATCCTGAAAAATAAATCAGTTTGTTTAATATCCTGACTATACAGGAACACCCTAAGCTGTCAACTTGATTGAACTCTAGATGCCAGTATTAGTATTTCCTTATCTTTTTTTAATATGAGAACTATTATAATAAATTTCACTGACAACACTCATTGAGAACATGCACAATTACTAAGAACTTGCTATTAATTCAACATTTTTAAATATTTTGTATTTGATTAATCAAAATAGAACCCACATGAATTTGTCATGTTTCATAACTTGGAGAGCTAAATAAAAACTCAAATGAAAATGCTTAGGGCTGGCCAGTTAGCCCAGCTGGTTAGAGAGCAGTGCTGATAACACTAATACCCAGGGTTTGATCCCTATACCAGCCTGTCACCAGAAAAAAGAAAATTCTTACTGAATACAAGGATTTGTCAAATCTCAGAGAAAGCAAGTGCCTACCATCTTGGTTCCTTGGGTGTCTACCTGCCTCTGGGTTGAGAACCATTCATCTGCCTCATGTTCCACTAATCTGGATGGCTAACAAAGGAGTCTATATTTAATTGACAACTTATGCACAGCAAAAATATTTCTGGAAGAATGCCCCAAAATCACTACTGCTCAATATTTATTTAACACTTGTTCAAACAAATTATGTATTTTCAATCTAAAACAGCTTAAGACAGACCATGAGAGACTGTGGACCTGAAGACATTGTTTTCACATTGTATAGAACTTGGTTTTATTGAACCGTTCTCTAGAGTTATACTAATACATTTGGGGGATGAAATTTCTATACTTATTGTAAGACTGTTACTGAAATGGTTACTTCTTTCAATTGCATAGTTACTAGCTTGGTAACGTCAATCTGTGCATCAGTTTACTTATTTATATAAATGATGAAAGCAATAGTATCTATCTCACAGGTTTGTTAAGATTAATTGGGCTAATTCACATTAAGTGCTTAGAACAATTTTTAGCAGAGCAATCAATAAGTACTATTAAGATTATGTTCTTTATTAATGAAATGGGAATTTTTGTTTTCTCAAGTCAAAGTATCAGGAATAGTTGTGCATCTTAATAGCAAGTGTTTTTGTTTGTTTTAATTTGAACATGAATCATCTGATTAACTATGATTCCTTTGCATGAATTTCTATCTTGAAAGGATACGTGATGTCAAAGGCAAAATCTTGCATCATTTGCATTTCTGGCTTTTATTACTTATAATTGAAGTTTGGAATTTTGATAGTAAATTATTTCCTAGTAAGACAAAGTTATAAATTACACAAAAAGTTCTTCCTATTACTCTAGTTGTGGAGTGTGCATAAAGCAAATGTACTTCACAGGGCCTGGTTTTCCAAAGCCTTGCAGTTTCAAATATTGACCTTGCAAAGGACAGGAAATTTTCCCCAGGCTGTAGTCTCTGTTGTAAGATAAAGAATTGTAACACAGCAAGGTTGCTGACTCAAAGACAGACAGGTTACTGATTGATATGTAAAGGTATTGGGAAATTGCTGTAAGAAGAGAATGTTTTCTAAAATCAAGTTTTTGTTGCAAATTGCATTATGGAATGTCACCTTGCCTGTCTTACTGAATGTTACCAGCTTCTATTGTTAAACTTGTTAAACTATATTTAGCAAAAACCCCACCTATGTCCTCTTCCTGTAACTTCCTGGTCTGAAAAATAAATGTGGGAAGAGAACCTGAATTCTTGGCTAATTTCCCAAATGGAACGAATGCTTCTCTTTTGAAGGTTCCAGGAGATTAACCCCTTTTCGGGGCTTCTCACTGCTCAGAAGAGATGGGCTTTGAGTAATCTTTGGTGGCTCCATCACCCAGGGAAACAGCGGTGACAAATCCATGGGAGGCAAAGCAACACTAAGGACTACTCTTTTACATTTAAGGGCCTTTTTTTTTTTTTCCAACTTTTATTTTTAGCTACCTGAAATCTGTTCCATAACAATGTATACACACACACACATAGAAACACATAAACACACACACAAGAACACACCTCACTGAAGGCCACAGAGTATTTTTTCCTCATACCTTTTGCCAAATCATCTAGTTCTTTGATTCTTCTATGCATTTTCAAATCAAATGATGCTTTTCCTCCCCACTACACACTTTCTTTTAAGCAAATATTTTTACTTCTCCCCTTGAAATTTACATACCTTTTTAATGCCTCTCACATGACCTATTTGCTTCTCACCAACTTTTAGATAACAAAAATTGTGTAATTGTGGCAGATACAGCTGGTTGCTTACCCACTACTTATTCCCCTCTTGCCCCGTTTTGTTTTTTTAATACGTAACCACAATTTGTTCACAGTGATGTGCACTTAAAAAATACCTCTCCAGTCACTTTGTAACTAGGAATGTCCAGTGTTCTGGACAATGAGGTTAAGCAGGAAAGCAAAGTCACTGGGTGGGGCTTTTAACATGCAACTTTTTTCATGTTTGTCTTTGGTTCTTCACCTTTCTGTGTATCTTCATGCCTAGGATAAGGACATAAAGGCTGGAGTATCCATCTTCTGACTATGACAAGGAGAGCAAAATTCCAAAGATGTCAGAGCAGGAAGATGGAAGGAACCTGGGTCCTTCTTTCAGCCTCTGCATCAACCCAAACCTGTCTACTTGAGACTTTCTGCTTTGTGAGAAAAAATGAATCCTTAATTGGCACTTCTCCTGTTATAGCCACCATTCTCTGACCCTTTCATTTTATGGTCACATGCATTCTATCTTTGGAGAAATTGCACTTACAGAAAATGGGCTTTGCTTTCAGTGGACCAGATGTTTTCAGTTACTTCATAGAATAGCCTATATGTGTGTTTGTATTAGTCCATTTTTGTGATACTGTAACAATATCATCTGAGACTGGGTAATTTATAAAGAGCAGACATTTATTTGGCTTATGATTCTGGGACAGCTGCATCTTGCATGGGCCTTAGGCTGCTTCTACTGGGAGAAAACAGCAGGTGGCTGGTGGGTGCAAGCAGATCACACAGCAAGAGGAAGCAAGAGAGAGGGGGGTGGTGCCAGGGTCCTTCAAACAACCAGCTCTGGCAGAAACTAATAGAGAACTCACTCACTACCCCTCCTCCCCCAGGGAGAGTATTAATACATTCATGAGGGATCCGCCCCCATAACTCAAACAGCTCCCAACACTGGCATGTTGGGGATCAGATTTCCACATGAGTTTTGGGTGGACAACTTGCTTTAAGTTGTCTTAAAGCAAGTAGTCACTATTCCCAATTTCTGGTTTGAAACTGACACCCCAAGGACATCCAAATCCCTTACAAGATGAAAAAAAAAAAAAAAAAAAAAAAGGTTTTAGGAATTCTGTACTAGACTGCTGTCTTGTTTCTCTCACCTACTCTTTTCCAGTGAGGAATCTTACCTAACCTCCTAGATTCAGATTTCTAGGATTAAGTTGGTGGTTAATATAATAATATCTTCAACTGGCCATAAAATTCTGACTTCCATTTTGCTTCTGCTTAACTCCAGTTTTTGTTCTTAGTGTATAACATAATTTCTCTTATGGCTTGCATGATTTGGGCTACTGCATTGTGCCTCTTCTGTGAACAAAGATTGTGATGTGTGAAAACCATATTTGAGCACGTGTACTTTTTAATGTAAAGGATGGGAATCTAACCAGATTACTATTAGTGGGTGACATTAAAAGAAAAACATTATTGTCAAGGCCTGAGCTGAACTGGACAGAGCTGAGCTTCTAGGTATTGGAATAGTTAATTCAGACAAGACAAAATTAAAGTAACAGTCAAGATTTTAAGGAGTTACTGTGATACTACAAGCTAAATAGGAGAAGATGATGGCTCCCCAATGTTCCAAGAGTAAGGGGAGATCTGTATGAATTGAGGATTGACTCATTGCTGGGGGAGCCCCAAACAAAAGGCTCCTGTATGGCAGCAGAGACATTGGTCTTCGTGGCACTCCCAATGAGCCTAGGTAGAACTTTTATACCATGGAGCTGGGGAAGGACCATGGGACCATACTGGAAGGTACTGATAGGAGCAGAGTATGGAAAAATTTATGCTCAGGGGCATTGTCAAAAGTGGTAGTGATCTTGTCTACACAAATGCCTCACTCTCAGCTTGTAGCCCTGGTTGGCACTGGGTTAGCTGAGCCATTTCAGGTGGTCTTACAGCTATCAATGGCAAAATTAATCATGTGAAAATTGGAGGCAATTCTGGGCTTCACTTAAGCAGTATGAATTCTTAGTATTTCTTGAAGTTGAACATTTTACAGCCCCTAGAAATAGAATTGAGCTAGAGAAAATAATAAAATGAGTCATGTTCACATCCTTTAGTTTGTGTTTACAAAGTGAACCTGCTCCATAGGCCAGGGGTAAGGGTTGCAAAGATGCAGCCCTATAATCACCAACTTACCTGCCAGGCAATTCCACTAGAGCCAGAATCAAGATGATATTATTAAACTAATAACAGCCTATAGTATATTTTTTCTAATTGCCTCTGAAACACACACTTCTATGGAGAAATGTTTCCCTGTACAGAAAATCATTATTCACTGCTTGAGATTGCTAATTTATAAAGTCGAATCACATTCCCCTCATGGTAAAATAAGTACATCAACAAACTTTTAGCTAATCTCATAATCTCATCACTCTTCTAATTAAAAAAAAAAAAAATTCAGCATACTACATGATACATGTAAATGCTGAATCTAACAGTTTTCGCATGTATGTGTAAAGTAGGTAATCGTTCAAACTCAAAGGAGTGACATATTTCCAAAAGAAAAATCACCAGTCATAAGGAGAATGAGAGAAATGTCTCAGGTGCATGCCCACTCTAAGTGATGCAAACTAACTGCAAGTTGATCTGATGTAAATACCCATGTCCATTGTGGTATCTGGCTATAGTAGCCACAAATACCATTATTAGCTTTGGTTATATTTCTTTGATACTGACGGCCACAAAAGAATAGGACAGTATGATCACTCAGAGTGATTTCACTTGGTTTTGGAAGTCAACAAATTTTTACAAGAATACATAAAAATATTTAATTAGTGGCCAAATTCTTAGGCTGTATCAAAACAGTGTGTTTAACCCTTAGTCAATCTGAATAATAGGATTCTAACCATACTTAATTATTAAGGTAAACATTGTTTCTGAGAGGAAATGAATTTTAATTTCTCAACGAGGATTCCATAAATATACAAAGATGTCATCAAAAAGTTCATGGAAAGATTCATATTATCTTTTAATTCCATTTTTCCATGAACCCTATGAAGTGCCCTTGTATTTCTCCCTCTTTCTTCACTCCCATGGAAGAAAGCAATAATTCTTCCCGTAGTTGCTGCTCCGGGTGGGTTCCTCATGCTGTATAGTAGGAGAGACATACTTTTCATGTGTATGAGATACATTTATATATTTATGGGAGTGGGGAGGAAGGTAACTTTTTAGGTTGATATTGCTCTAACTGGGATCTTTATAGGTAGTAATGGGGATTATGAAGCTATTTACAGTATTTCAGAGAGACTAATAAAAGCAGCATATTTACCCCCAACAAAACTACTTCAGATTTTCTTTAATAAACACAGTCTGTTTTTGTTTTTGTTTTTTGGACAAAATTCTTTGAAAATAATATGCAATTTGAGGAGGAAGATAACAATTTAAATGGCCTAGTTGGTGAAATGTTTTCGGACTACAATCACTAAATTAAGTTCCTTGAATGTTCTAGGAGGGGGACTGTTGAAAGCCCTGCTCATATAAACAGTTACTAAGCGCAGTTTATCTTATCAAATATACTGCTAATCCATTAATTGCATGTATAGGCGGTCTTAAAATGCATTTTCATTACAATGTGGGAAATCTTTACATTATACATTATCTTCTAAGAGTGAAAATCTCTTTTAAATTCTAAAAAGCTGCTTCCTAAGCAAATGTATTTTTGAATTTACATCCTTATTTATTTAAAATGTGTTTCTATGTGTACATAGTTACAACCATGTTTAAAATAATAATAAACAGTTGCCAAACAACCATAACCAATAATCAAATAAATAAATATATATACCAAGGGCTAGAGAATTCTGTCAGATACACACCTGCAAACAAAGAGCAAGATGTAACCAATGTTTTTGTAGATGGAACAGTCTTTCTTGATGGCAAATAACCAACAATTTAGACGGCACAGATTTAAGGGCATAACCCTGGTGTCTCTTCTTTTACTCTACTCACCACCTCCCAATAAACAAAATGCCCTTTGGTTTATATAAGGGAGGAATGTATGGCCACGGGTGACTTCCATAGTCTCCTGCTTTTTTGCACAAGAAATAAACTCCTGACATTCTCTTTTTCTCTCTCTTTATCCCTGAGCTAAAATAAAGTAAACAAAAAGCTGTTTCCCTAAATAATACTGGCAATCTCTGAGCCTGGACTTGCTTAGACAAAACAGAATTACATATTAAAAGCTGTAATATGACAATAACCACTTTAGATAACTTATCACCATATCGTAAATAGATCACGTATAAAAAGGAAGAGAAATTAACATATCACAATATTTTATAAGAAATGAAAAACAGAAACTATCTCATATGGATTTTTTTACATTCACAAGTACCTGAGTTCGTATTACATGACCAATAAGCAGTAGTGTCATCTGCCAGCTCATGACACAAAAATTCAATTTGCATACACTTTTTTTGAGACAGTTTTACATAAATTGAGATAAGTGCACCCATTGCAATTTAGTAAAATACTACATTTATTTACTCTTAATACCATCCTAGATGTCTACTACTGAAAAAAGGTTTACATTTTTACTGATGTTAAGATGATCACACATGGTTAAAGAAATGCTATCTTGCTTTTTTGTTATCTCCAGATTTGACAAAGCTTTAGGTTCAACAAAGAGTAAACGATATGTATTTGTGTATTTTGAAAACAAACTCCCATGTAAACTTACTTTTTGGCAACAGTGAAGCAGTTTTAGAGTTGGAACATTTTAGAGATTTGGTGTGTGTGTGATTGTCTTGAAATCAGTTAGCAGGGATATTTTTCTCCAGTGAAATTTCTTATGAGAAGTCATTAATTGCTGCCAAATCTTTCCTACCACCTACCTAATCATTGTTCTCTCTTAAGTGTTATTCACAGCAACTTCAACAGATCAATGTCATTTGAGATTTTTTTCTTAGTCAAACAACATTATTGAAGTAAAAAAAGAAAAACAAAAAGTCATAGAGGAAATAGGAAAAAAAAAAAAACAAAGCCAAGCGATAAGTGCATTTTTGTTCTAAAGATTATAAATAAGATTAGGGCACGGTTATTGTTTAAGTTTCACATGGTAATTGGAAAGACTAACTTCCTGGATGGTACAAATAAAAAACTTTCATTAAAGAAGTGAGATTTGTTTAGTTGGAAGTTTCATAACATTCTTGAAATAAGTCTAATCAAGCAAAAAAAATACTAAAACAAACAACAACCAAACAGCAACATATATATGTATTTGTATATATGTATGTATGAATGATTATTTGTTTCCTAGGGCTATCTTAACAAAGTACCACAAATTGGGTCATTTAAAACAACACAAATTTACTTCCTCACAGTTTTGGAGGCTAGAAGTCTAAAATCAAGGTGTTGACAGAGCTATGGCTCCACCAAAGGCTACAGAAAAACAATTCCTTTCTTTTTCTAGCTGCTGGTGGTTGCCTACAACTCTTGGTGTTCCTTGGTTAATAGACACATCACTCCACTCTCTGCCTGCATCTTCCCATGGTTTTCTCTAAATTTTTCTCTTTTTATAAGGATGCTAGTGATTGCATTAGGGCCCACCCTAATCCAGTATGACCTCATCTTAACTTGATTAATTTTCTAAATTCTGTTTCTAAATAAGGTCACATTCACAGATACAAGGGGTTAGGACTTGAACATATCTTTCTGGTGACACATTTCAAGCCACAATTGAGCAGACTTTGCTGAAGTGGGCTTTAAAATGGGAGACTTGCAAGTTAGAGAGGCTGAAACAAGTTGGGAAATGGTTTAGAAAAAAAGTTCTTAAGATCATAGTTGTGAATTCTCTAAGACCCACAGAAGATTTTATACTTGTATCTAGCAAGCTATCATCTAAGAATCTCTATAGGAAGCAAACGCTTTGGTGCTAGTGGTGATGAAAATAGTCAATATCCATTCACTCATTCAACAAATATTTTTGTGTGAAAAAGTGGAAACAGAGTATCGAACAACATAAGACTTCCTTTCAAGGGCTCATAGTTTAGAAAAGATCCAGGCAGGTAAACAATTACCACACATTACATATCAGGATCAGACAGGCAATTTTAAAAGATTTCTTTCACAGCAGGAAGGAGAGTGAGTTGGAAGAAGAACAGGCCAAGAGGCCAGTTGGTATCCCAGGTGGTGTGATAGAACATAGAGAAGGCTGAAAAGATGAGGTCATGAGGAAAGGACTGGAAGGACAGAGAAGAGACACATTCAGGAGATCCTGTTGCTTGACGAATTCTCTCAAGTTCTAGCCACCAAACCTACAAAATTACCTTTAATTGCACACATCCTCTCTGTTTTGTACCCTCTGCTGCAATAAAGAAATCCTTTTTTTTTAAAACAGCTAATTTTTCTTTCTGTGCTTTGGAGTCCATTCTATCCTCTCTGCCTTCTCAGTAATCTAGCTCTGTTAGTTATATTCTTGCTCCTCAACAGCAAACTTTCTTCTTGCTCCCTCTCACTAGCCTTTAAACATGCTCAAACCACCCATTTCAAGATTGACGGTGACAACCCCCACATCTACCACCCTCTATATATCTACTGCTTATAGACCTACTTATAGCAGAAGTTGTTTACATTCAATATCTCCAATTGTTCATTGCTAACATATTTCTTAGTTTACTGCCATTTGGCTTCTGCTCCTACAATTCCTCTGAAAATTGCTTTCACCCCATTTCTAGCAAACTCTTTGTTGATAAATCTAACAGTCATTTAAATCATTTACTTATCCTGATCTCTCAGTGTTGGGCTTTAAAAACTAACGCCACCTTAAGTGACATTACAAGCAGCGCCGTTATGGGCCCACAAGGGCGTATTAATGTGGCAGCCTAAGACTGCACCGGGAGGAAGTAGGGTGGGGGTGTCTGTGGGAACCTTGACTTACCCCTTATTGGCCAAATACACGCTTCCATGCTCGAGGTTGCAATAGCTAGGCATTGAGACAGGATGCATGCTCTCTTGACCTTTAGGGTGATAAGATTATGTAAAAAACCTCCCTTCCCCATTTGCCTTTAAAAGCAAGTGCTTGTGTGATAATAAACAGAACTGCTCGACAGAACCCCCGCCGCATCTGAGTGTCCTTTAACCAGGCTGTTTTTGGGGCCGCCGGTGTGCTCACCTCTCTTCACGACTCTCTTCCCCATCTCCTTCCAAAGGGGACAGGAGGGAAAGAGGAATCCTGGGCCATTCGCTCTCCCACCGAAAGGAACGAGGCTAAGGGCTGTTCGGTCACCCGGTGGCGGACCCGACATCTCAGCAACATGTAAGTTTTGACTACTCCCAACATCTTCATAAACTCTTTCACCTTGGCTTTTAATTGTATGAATGTCAGTCCTTATTTTTTTCTTTCTTTTCCTTCTTAGATTTTCCTCTGAACTTTTCTTACACACATATGCTGTTTCTCAAAATTCATTAGTTTATACTAATCCCTTTTCTCTTCTTGGGCAAATATATCTTTTTGATGGATCAAATAATCATTTTTATACTCATGATCCACAATTATGACTCCAGTTGAGATTTCTCTTGAGCTTCAGATGTGTATTTTCAACCGCCAAATGCCACTTGCTTGCCTCATTGGTACCACAGACTTAGTATGTCCAAAAGTGAACACATGTCCTTTAAATCTCCTGTTTCTCCTATGATCCATACACTAATACATGATAACACAATATATCAAAACATACAAGCTAGCTACCAAAGTATCAAACTTAATTCCTCCCCCCCCCCTCCCTCCCTCTCAATCTCTCTCTCTTTTTCTCTCTCACCTCCCCTTTTCTCTTTGTCTCTTTCACCTCTCACCATCCACATTCTACCCTTAATTACACTGTTGCTACTGTAGTTCTGGCCACTACAACACTCACTCCTGAAAATTTCTTCTTCCTAAATGAATCCCCTTTTATTCATGACATATACCTCCCCCAAACTGCCCATGGGAGGACCTAAGAAAAGCTGACCCTATCTTCAGCTCTAGGGGCGACACCTGATTAAACCATATAATTATAGCAATCATATCCCCTTTGGCAATGATTAACTTAGGAACTCAAATTTAAATCGATTTGGTTATTATTACCTTTGCAACTATTATTGTTCCAGGGGTAGACAGCTAACCAAAATTTGTACAACCAGACTGAAGCAAAAAAGTATGTTGTTTCTTTTTTTCAAAGTTAGGGAGAAGGTTATTTCTCTCCCATAGTAAGTAAGCAATTCAGGATGTTGCCTCTGCTGCTGCAGCTGATGTTTTATTATTCTCTTAAACTTTTTTATAATTCTATTACATTCATCATATTTACATACATCTGTAATAGAATTTGAGCTCCTAAATTAATATTTGCATACATCTGTAATAGAATATAATACCTATAGATGATATTTGATTTCAATTTCATTCATTTTCGTAGTAATATGGTTTCCATTGCAAAAATATAACACAAAGTATTTATGTACTATCATACCAACTAACATGTCTATTGTTCTCCTTTTTTTTTTTTAATGCAAACCAAATGCTTCTATAAACTTTTTTGGAGATACATGAGAATTTTCTGATATATATTCCCCGAAATAAAATTTCTGAGTTACAAGATATATACTTCCAACTTAGAAGTTAAAACTGAATGGCTATCCAAAATATTTGTACAATTCTACACTTCCACTAACAGTCTACGTTTCTATTCTGCTGAAACCGCAACAAGAGATTTTCATCATGCTTTTTTAATTTTTGCAGTTCTAATGAGTATGAAATGGTATCTTTCTGGTATTTTTATATTTGTATGTTTTCATGATTGCCATTTAGGTTGAATGTCTTTTTACATTACTATTGGGCAATTGTGTTTCCTTCTCTATGAAATACTCGTTTTTTCCTTCCTATTAGAGATTTGTCTTTTGCCTAGTATATTTTAAAAGTTATAATATTTTGCATGCATTCATATATTTAGTATTATCCTAGACTCAGGAGAGGAGTAACCTGGTCTCTGGGTCCATGCTTTATAAGGCCCTACCCACTCTGACTCTACTCCAGCCTCACCCCTCTGCACTAAATAAGGAATCCATGAGGCCAGGAGGATGTGCCAGCACCTCTGGGAATTTAGAGTTTTCTGATCATGCAGCCCTAAGCCTGTTTCCTTAACCCACACTCACCTTTTCATCTTTCCAAATTCATCAGCTGGAGGTTATACCACATCACCAGTGTGCACACTCTTAAGCCCAAGGGGTGGCCAAGAGACAACTTTTTGCTGGGAGGTAGTGGCTGCATAATAGAGCCTTGGGTATGAGGACTGATGTGTTCATAACTATACACAGTGCTGGAAAAAACTAAGCCAACATTTTACTAAAAAGTGTAAAAAATTCACGATAAACAAAATCAATAACAAGGCAGTAGAAATCATTAAAAATATGTCACTAATTATGTTGAAAGCATATGGCTTAAATTTGCCTTTTACAATGCAGCTATAATCACATTGGAAGGAAAAAACATAATTAAAATAGACACAGAAAAGGTTAAAATTAAAATATGGGAAAAGTTATACATGGCAAATACAAAAAAAAGCTATTTATTATAATACATTGTAACACAAAAGATCATTTAAAGCAAAGAATATTATATGCAATATAAAATGTAAGGTCCTTCACTTTGTCTCCATTATTATTATTATTGCTGCTGCTGCTGCTGTTGTTGTTGTTGTAACTACTACTACTACTACTACTAGTACTACTAGTCTTTAATCAGCCCAAGTTTTCTTTTGTTCACAATTCTTTCTTGCTTCTTATACCATCCTCCTGGAATCATTTACTTCTTCCTGAAGTACGTCTTCAGAAGTTAAGTGAGAATCATTTTGTCATAAAATTGCTTGGACACTTTTTGTTTGTCTGAAAAAATCTTTTTTCACCCCCATACCTGAAAGATATTTTTTACTTATTATGCAATTCCAGGTTAACAGTTATTTTTTAACTACAAGTTTGAAGATACCATTCCACTGTTTTTTTTGGCTTTCGCTGTTGCTACTTAGAAGTCTACTGTAAGTAAAGTTTTCATTTGTTTGTATCTAATCTGTCTTTCTACCTCTGATAATTTTCTAAAAAATTATTTTTTATTTTCAGGATATAGACATGGATTTGAATTTGAGAATTCATGTCTCTCATGACTAAATGAAAATTATCAGTCATTAACTGTTTAAATATTTTCTCCCATTCTTTTTGTTCTTTAATTCTGAGACTAAAATTACTCCTACGTTTATCCTTTTATTTCTGTCTTACACATTTTTCCACCCTCTTTAATGTTTGTATTTTTTTACTCTTTCCCCAGATTCTTGGGCAATTTTTTCAGATTGGGCAATTTTTTCTTTCATCAACTGTGCCTAGTCAATTTTTAACCCATCCACTGGATTTTTAATTTCAATTATACCAATTTTTGTTTCTAATTTAATTTGCTATTACTTACTTTCAAATGTTCCTAGATATTTTGATACTTTTATTCTTTACTCATTTCTTTAGTTATCTTTTTACTGCCTTAAAACTTTAAATATAATTATTTTATTTTCTATGTAATAGGTCCAATATTTAAGGACCTTGGTTTGTTGGAAGGAGGTGTATAATTCTGCTAGTTGATTCTGCTGACTCTCACTTATGGTGGCTTATTTCACATGTGTTTTGTAATTTTTTTACTATGCATGAATGTTTATTTGATTCAAATCTCTGAGGATTCTGAGAAGCCTGGGTTGAAGTCCCATGAGGATATGGTTTGCTTATAAGTGGCAGCTTGGCTTGCTATCTGAAAACACTTTTAATTAATGGGTTGTTTTAGAATTTCCTGGACGTACAAGTAGTGCAAAATCCAACCACAATCCCACATGATGGAAGAGCTACAAAGACCACTTTTCAAGAAGATACTTCATTCCTTTTTCGGCAAAAAGGCAAGTTACTGTGCCCTCTGCCTTTGCCAGTAGATAGGTTTTTTAAATGCTAACCATCCTTTCACTGATGTTATTGCTCCACAGTGGTTCTGGATTTACATAAATAGAGGAATCTCACTTCTATCTACCAATCTAGTGCTAGTTCAAAGCCTTGTGATCTGTTCCTTTACATGACTGTAAGTCCACTTATACATTTAACAGAACAATTGTTGTATTTAACTCAAAATATCTGGGCACTCTTTAACATTTTTAAGATTATCTGGACTAGAAGCTTCCTTCGAAGCCACCTTTCCTCTCACTACTTTAAATAATTCCTTTTGCCTTTGCTATAAGGTGCCTTCTCTTCCTATCCACTGCTCTAGAAGATTTTATTCCCTCCCATGATTTCCAGTATATACAGTTGGTTTCTAATTTATAGGCCATTAGCAGATTTCCCTAATGAAATTAGATATAGATATATAAATGCCTACTTGATATACTTCCACTTGAATTTCTCACTTCAAACACAATGGATTTGAAAACTGAATTCATTATTTCCCTATATGGCACTTCTACAGTTATAGCAGTTCACATCAGAAACCAGGAATTTACCTTTGGTTTCTTTATTCCTCTCCTAAATATTTCTAAAATCTGTTCATATTTCTATATTTCCTCTATTAACACACTGATCCAAGTCACCATTGGCTCTTGTCCAAACCACTCAGAATTTGTAAATCCTATCATAATGATGTATGTAATGGCCAGAGTTATTCTTTTAAATAAATGTGAGATTGTCCTCACTCCTCTACTTAAAATTCTTTAGCGACTTCCCATTTGGTTTAGAATAAAGTGCTGAAATCTTAATGTTGCTCAGCTAGCTTTCCAGTCTCTGGTTCCCATGTACTTTTACACATAACTCTTTTTCTTGATCACAGTTCTATCTTGACACACTGTTTTTTATTTTTTTCCCATTTTTTTCTCAAATGTGTCAGGTTATTTTTCACCTGGCTCTGAACACTCATCCCAAAGTCCTTTCCTGGCTAACCACTACTGGTATACGTGTGTGTGTGTTTGTGTGTGTGTGGGAGGGAGTTTGTGTATGCACATGTGAGTGTGCTTTGTGTCTTCAAGTCAAGTTGTTCATGCATCCTCCTCTTTCCTTATACATCCCTTTTCTTTCTCAAGTGTATCCTTTAATAGATCTTCTGCTGAGGGTCTGTGAGTGATAAACTCTGTCTCACATTTTCTTTATATTGCCCTTACTTACCCTTGAATAATAATTTATCTAGGAATAAAATTCTTGAATGACATTCTTTTTCTCAGCATTTGGAAGAAATTATTTAATTTTCCTCAGGCATCTATTGCTGCTAGTAAGATGTCAGTCTAACTTTCCCTTTGCAAGAGATTTGTCTTTGCTCCCTGTTTTTGTTATTCTGCAGTCTTGTTAAGATTTTTCTAGGTGGGGATTTTATTTTAATTTTTTCCAGGCTGAGACATAATATATTTGCTGAATATAATATTTTATGTGTGATCAACAGGGGGAAATTATAAACCATCACTTCTTTGCATATTGCCTCTCCTTTTTTTTTTTTTTTTTTTTCTTTTTTCCTTTTTTAACCTCTATTAACATGTACTGGACCTTCCTATACTATCCTCCTAACTTCTCTTTCACATTTTTTATTTCTATCTCTCTGTGGTGAATTCTAGGAAACAGTCTTCACTCAATCTCCTACTTTATAAGTTCTCTCTTCAATTGTATCGTATTTGCTTTTTAAACCATATATTTAGGGTTTCAGTGAAATGATTCCTTTTTATGTCAAAGATGGTTTGGTTCTTTTAATTTTATCTTAATTAAATTCTTAATTGTAATTTTATGTAAAATGTCATTTGGTTCTAATATTTTTCTGTAGTTTGTGTTTTGGTTCCTCTGTTTATATATAATCCTCTAAACTCGATGTATTTTACACTTTCTCAGATTGTTCTAGTTTCTCCAGTTCTTGGGATCAAATCCTGCTGTTCATTGTAAACATTCTCACTCATAACAAATTATTTCTTTCTGGGTTTTTTTTAATTTTGAATTTTAAACTCATTTTCAGTGGTGGTTTGACTATAGTAGCAGTTGACCCTTGAACAAGGGGGTTGGGACCCTGACTCCCCTTATGGATGAAAATCTGTGTGTAATTTTCGACTCCCCAATAACTTAAGTACTAACAGCCTACTGTTGACTGACAGCCTTACCAATAACATAAACAACTAACACATATTTGTATGTTACATATATTGTATACTCTATTCTTACAATAAAATAAGCTAGAGAAAAGAAAATGTTTGCTAACATCTCATTATGAATGGTACCATGTATGGTCTATAAGTGTTTTTGTGTGTAAGTTTTGATAAATTTTAACTTTTAATAATAGAGTTATGTGTATTTTATGGTAGTAAATGATAAAAGTATCTATGTATACTTTATGCATTCATGACATCACTTTTTAATTTTTTTTTAATATTTCTAGGTTATGTGGTTCATCTGTTGGTTTTTTCAAATTGTAAACCTCCAAACAATTTTCCAGTATATTTATTGGACTCATGTAGTTCAAACCTGTGTTGTTCAAGGGTCAACTATAATTACATGTGAGTCTAGTTATGAAAACATCTTTTGAATGAATGTGCATTTGCTTCTACCAGAAACTTAGTTTCAGTAAACTTTCAGCTGAAAAGACTGTCACGAATATGCAGAATTCAGAGGCTATTGTTCTCTTGAGACATTCTGGAGGAATATACTTTAGAATGAGCTTCACACATATAAAATGTCTGTGGAGACATTGACAATGTAAATATTAAGGGAAGATTAAATATGCATTTCTCTGAATTAAGTAATAGTTAAAATGGAGAGATTATTTAATATGTAATTGCACTGATAATGGAGAGATAACACAGAATTTTTTGAATGGGGGTGGTAGTGGTAGAAAATGTACAAAAAGTAAAATAAACTTGACAACTGTTTTATGTTTATTAACAGAGTAAAAGGATTTTACTTCAAATCAGAAGTTGTAGAAAAGAAGGAAATGAGAAAAAAGAGATTACTAGCTAATTTGAGTATTGTTTATAATATAGATCCAATAACAATAGCCAAAAAAAATTATGCAAAACTTGTGGGTAATTTCCTGAGGAATATGCTAGAGAGCAAGCTTCAGACAATCAAAATGTTTGTGGAGGAGCTGACCACAAAAACTAAGGGAGAGCATTAAATATACATTTATCTAAGTTAAGTGGTGGTTAAAAGGAAGTTTCAACTTCCTTGTTGTAATATGTTATGGCTCTGAAACATTGGCTATAATATACACCATAAAAATAGTGAGTGAAAAGGGACAACATAGTAAAAGTAAAATAAGCTTTCTAATTGCCTCATAATTATTCACAGAAAGTAACAGGATATTATCTCAAATTAGATGTTTGGAAAAAGGAGAGATTGAGAAAGAAAAAATTGCCAGCTAATGTTGGAAGACAATTCCTATGGGTCTTCCATGTTTATATACGTCTGAATTACCTTTCAAGGAATTTTGTATAGCAAACAGCCTTGAAAAATATAGTTTCTCTCTCTGGAGCAAAGAGCATAAATGCTTACATTGTATCACAAAATTTAGGGGTTTTATAAGCACAATGTTCTCTTCTAACATAAACTATGGCATGTGCAGGGAGATTAACAGAGCAAAAACCAATGCTATGCTTTATTTAAGAGGCATATTTCAATCAAAAAGTTTAAGAAAGATTAAAAATAAACAACAGGCATAAGTATACTAAGAAAATGCAAATGAAAAGAAAAGAGTTACAATCTTAATATTTCATCAGGTAAAATTTAAACAAAGGGCATTTAAAATAGAACTACAATCTAGAATGAAAGTACAAGAGTTATTAACATTTATGCAACCCAAAACATAGTAACTGCTTCAATGAAGCAAAAACTACAGGAGATTCAACAAGAAATAAACAAACACTAAAACTACAAGACTTTATCATACCTCTTTGGGGCTGCATTTCCCCAGAAGCAGAACCTGGGATAAGGATTTGAGTGCCAGTGGTTTATTTGGGAAGATGCACCAGAGAAAGAATGGGAAGTAAAATAGGGAATGAAAAGAACCCGACAGATGGTGTACTAATGAACAGATTATTACTGAAGGTACATGGGGCCTGATCCTTTTGGGAACCTCCAGGAGATCATCTGGAACATGCTTCAGTGTTATCTCACCTGAAGGGCAAGAAATAGTTTGTGTTTATTCTTCAGTTTCCATAAGACTAAAGTATACTTATGAAGTCACTAATTCCCTGATATTTCCAGCATTCCCTTACTCACAGCCTGAAAGGATCCTCTTAGGTGATATAGATTCAAAGTCACAGGAGCTTGAGACAGGATATTTTGGCATGTAGTAGAACAATGAACATTGAGAAAACATAGGTGATGCACAGATACATGTGGTAAAGTTTACCCCTTGCACAGCTCGGATTCCCTCGTGCTCCATGTTAAGTTCATTCAAGTTAAGTTTCATCACTACATTTATCATCTGGAATCCATACATGGGAAGATAAACAATCAATTAGGGGTTTGGCCATCAAGAAGAAGAAATTGAGTAAAAGCCTTTTGCATAAGCTCAGGGGAAGGGTTGGACAGTAAATTACAATTAATTTTGGTCAATTTCAGCTAGTAGCACAATAGCAGCTACCTTTCCCCCACTCCCAACTCAGGTCAGGCAGCTATACATGTGTTCCTGGAACAGCTGTGCATGTGTTCCTGGAACAACTTGCACACAGCTACCAGAACAAGAGTGGCTAATGTGTGTGTTTGTGTCTTAGTTTTTAACAAAAAAAAAGTTTAAAAAGTAAAACAGAATGAATAATTGTAAAAATAGGAAAAAAGCTTTCAGGTAAGGATGTAGAGAAAAAAATATTGTTGTACAGATGCACAATGTATTTATGTTTTAAGCTGTTATTACAAAAGAGTCAAAAAATTAAAAAAAATTTTAAAGTTCTTAAAGTAAAAAAGTTACAGTAAGCCAATGTTAATTTATTATTATCAAAGAAAGAAAAATTTTTTAATAAATTTAGTGTAACAAATGTACAGTGTTTATAAAGTCTATAGTAGTGTACAGTAATGTTCTAGGCCTTCACATGCACTCACCACTCACAGACTCACCCAGAGCAACTTCTTGCCTTGCATTTAGATAAAAATAAGTACACACGTTCTATTTTTTTTTTATCTAGACATTTCAGGTTGGACAATAGGTGACCAGATAAGAAGTTGGAGTGCTAATGAAAATATGTATACATTTAATGGTTATAGGTAAAAGATATCTGCTGTGTCAATAGTAAAAAGTAGCTTAATAAATTTATCACCAGCATTTTCAAAAGCAAATATTTAGACCTTCTGAAAGTATTCTAGATTGAAGTTTTAAACCCAGTATTGTGCTATGATAAAGTGGGATTTATCCCAGGAATGCAAGGATGGCTCAACATACACAAATCAATGTCATACATCACATCAATAGAACATAGGACAAAAACCATATGATCTTTTCAATAGATGCAGAAAAAGCATTTGATAAAATTCAATGTCCCTTCCCAATAAAAATACTCAAAAAATTAGTTATAGAAGGAATGTATCTCAATACAATAAAGGCTATATATGACAAACCTACAGCTAATATCAAACTGAATGGACAAAAGTTAAAGGCTTTTCCTGTAAGATCTGGAATAAGAGAAAGATGTCCACTTTTTCCCCTCATTCAACATAGTACTCGAAGTTTTAGCCAGAGCAATAAGGAAAGAGAAAGCAATAAAGGGCATCCATATTGGAAGGGAGGAAGTCAAACTATTCCTATTTGCAGATAACATGATCATATAGAGAGAGAGAAAGAGAGAAAAATCTAAGCATTCCACCAAACAAATTGCTAGAACTAATAAATGAATTCAGTAAAGGGGCAAGATACAAAATTAATATACAAAAATCAATAGTTTCTATATGCCAATAACAAAATATCTGAAAAAGAATTTAAAAAGTAATTCCATTTATAATAGCCACCAAAGAAATGAAATAACCTAGAACTAAATTTAGCCATGGAGGTGAAAGATCTCTACAATAAAACTATAACACATTGGTGAAAGAAATCGAAGATACCGATAAATGGAAAGACATCCATGTTCATATGTTGGAAGAATTAATATGATCAAAATGTTCATACTACTTAAAGCAGTTTACAGAGTCAATGTAATCTGTGTCAAAATTCCAATGACTTCCTTCAGAGAAATAGAAGAAACAATCCTAAACTTTCTATGGAACCAAAAAAGACCCCCAGAGCCAAAGCAAACTTGAATCAAATAAACAAAGCTGGAGGCATCACACTACCTCACTTCAAAATATACTATAAAAATATAGTAACTAAAACAGCATGGTACTAGCATAAAAACAAATAGACCATGGAACAGAATAAAGAGCTCAGAAATAAATCCACTCATTTATAACCAACTGTTTTTCAACAAAGGTGCCAAGAACATATACTGGGGAAAGTACAGCCTCTTTAATAAATGATGCTGACAAAACTGGATATCCACATGCAGAAGATTGAAACTGGACCCCTATCTCTCTCCATACACAAAAATCAACTCAGAATGGATTCAAGACTTAAATTTAAGACCCCAAAGTATGAACAAAGGGGGAAAAAACATGGGAAACACTACATAAAATTGGATTTGGTAGTGCTGTTTTGAACAAGACTACAAAAGTACAGACTACAAAAGCAAAAATAGACAAATGGGACTATATCAAACTAAAAACCTTCTGCAAAGCAAAGGAAACAATCAACAAAATTAAGAGATAACCTACAGAATGGGAGAAAGTATTTGTAAACTGTGCATCTGACAAGGGGCTAATATCCAGAACATATTAAAACTGAAACAACTCAACAGAAAAAAAAATGAGTTAAAATATGAGCAAAGGATCTAAACAGACATTTCTCAAAAGAAGACATACAGTTGTCCAACAAGCACATGAAAAAACGACCAGCATCACTAATCATCAGGGAAATGATATCATCTCACTTTGGTTAGAATGGCTATTATCAAGAAGACAGAAAATAATAAATGCTGGAAAGGATGAGGAGAAAATGGAACTTTCATACATTGTTGGTGGGAATGTTAAATTAAAACAGCCATTATGAAAAACAGTATGGAGGCTCCTCTAAAAACTAAAAATAGAGCTACCTTATGACCCAGCAATTCCATTACTGTGTGTATAAACAAAGGAAATGAAATAAATATATCATATAGCTGCCTGCACTCCCATGTTCATTGCATCACTGTTCACAATAGCCAAGAGATGGAATCAACCTAAATGTTCATCAGTAGATGAATGGATAAAAAATAATATTGAACATATAGCCAATAGAATACTATAGAGACCATCAAAGTAAACCAAGCACAGAAAGACAAATACTCCATGATCTCATTCATAAGTGGAATTAGAAGAAGAAAAATGGAGGAGGGGGGGGGGAGGGGGAAGAGAAGGAGGGAGAGTAGAAAAAAGAGGAGAAGGAGGAAAAGAAGGAAGAAGAGGAGGAAGAGGAGGAGGGGGAGAGGAAGGAGAGAAGGAGGAGAAGGAAAAGGAGAAGAAGAAGTTGTTCTCATAAAAGTGGAGAGTAGAATAATGGTTACTAGAGGCTGGGAAGGGAAGGGAGTGGGGGAGGGGAAGAGGTAGATTAATGGATACAAAGTTACAGATAGGAAGAATAAGTTCTGGTGTTCTAGGCTGTCTAGAGCTGATAATATTATATTGTATATTTCTAAATAGCTGAAAAGATCGTGACCATAATCACCAGAAAGAAAAAATAAATGTTTAGGTGATGGATGTTCTATCTACCCTATGTGAATCATTGTAATGTTGGCATGTGCTGAAACAACACACTGGATCCCGCAAATATGTACAATTAAAAATAATTTTAAATTTTAAAATATATCAGAAATGTTTCACAGTAAGGCACTTTATTATGAAAATACAGATCACCATAAATACATTTCTGCTACTTATGCAAACATCAAGTGTGATTTTCCTCTTCTGAAAGCTGGACACAGCAACAAATCTTATGTAATCTTTAAAGGAGACTCCTGTTTTACTCTCTGATCCTCAGATGTCCACAATCCTGCTGGCTTAAACAGGGAAGAGTAAATCAGTCAAGTAGCGTTTCACATAAAGACCATTCACAGATTTTCATAAATGCATGCTGAAGTTAGGGAGTAAAAATGTATAGCAAGATATGAATAAATACTCCCTATTTCTCATTTCCTTCTGCCAGCCATGACCATGAGTAAAGCAATGTCTACTCTTCCACACAAGGTCATTGATTAATGTGAATAACATAGAAATTTTTTCAGTTATCACTTCTCCCAAGAGAAGAAACATTATAGAAAACTTTCTGTTTTACAACCATCAAATTTTTATCCAATATTTGGAAAATATAATTTAGACGAATGCACAATGATGTATGAAAAATCATAATAAAAATTTTCTATGGAAACACATTTTAGCTTTAAAATTTTCCATAAAATGGTTGACACATTTTCTACATTTAAATGTGAATATTTCTTCACATGAAGTAATTATGATTAATCATAAAATGAAAAGTAAAGGCACAAAAAATGGATATCAATTCATGTTATCAGTTAGTCTTTATCAATAAAATTCAAGTGAAGGTAAAAATGTAGAAGTATATAATTATTGAATTTTATGTCTAATAAAATTAAAGGGGCATGAAAATACATATTGCAAACTGGTCAACTGACCAGAAAAATTCTCTAGCAAAACCTCTGTGTGTCAAATTGTAGATAAATAAAATGTTAACTTATTAAAGGCTTAAAATAGTCTTCATCTGGAAAATAAATGACTTCCGTTTAAACTTTCATTATATGAATTAGAATAGCACATCTAATTTTATTTAGAAAAATCATTGAGAAGTAACATCCACAGCCCAAATGAAAAGTAACAAGAAGAGATTTTTAAAAAGTAACTATGTGAGATCATAGATATGTTCATCTGCTTCATTATAACAACCATTTTACTTCCTATATATAAATCCCATAACTTCATGTTATAAACCTCAAATAAACACAATAACATTTATTTTAAAAAGGGAAAAGAAGAAGATGAGAAAGAGACAGCAGGATGGGCATACGCATAAAAAAGGCCACATGAGGACATAGCAAGAACAACCTTGTGCTAGCCAAGGTAAGAGGCTTCAAAAGAAACCAAACTTGCCCACACGTTGATCTTGGACTTCTTGCCTCTAGAACTATGAGAAAATAAAGTTCTGTTATTTAAGCCAAAAGAGAAAAAGAAAAGTAACAAGAAAAAACTGTAGGAAACCTAGTTAATCCTCTGTAGCCAAAGGTCAATGAATAGCAGGGTATCACTGCCGTCAGAACTAACCTATGTATATTTTCCCATTTCCACTTCAACCTTCTCTTAATTTTCTACTGAAAATATTAAATGTGTACCTTATAATGTGTTTTAAAATTTACAACAGATATACTATATTATTATATTTGTACTCAAAATATAATTAAATGTACAGTATTATGTGAAGCACATTTAATTGTCAAATGTAATTATATTATTTTCAATTTTATTAATATTAATATTCCATGGCTAGATCGACAATGTGTAATTCTTTTTTTTTTTTTTTTTTTCGTCTTTTTGTGACCGGTAAGGGTATCGCAACCCTTGGCGTGGTGTCGCCCTCGCTGCGCTCAGCCAGTGAGCGCACCGGCCATTCCTATATAGGATCCGAACCCGCGGCGCGGCGGGAGCACCGCTGCGCTCCCAAGCGCCGCACTCTCCCGAGTGCGCCACAGGGCTGGCCTGACAATGTGTAATTCTTACAAAATAATGATCCAGTCATGTCAGCTCTTTCCTTTTTTACTTTTAGATTCTTCACAGGTGTAAGCAGGATTTCAGAGTTTTCCTTTGTGACGGAATTGTATTTAAAAAGTGCAATAGCAGTGAAGAAGATAGTCAATAATTTGCAAAGAAAACCTGAAAAAAAAGGCAACAATCAGATGTCAATATATTTAGAACAAAAAAGTTTGTTGATAAACTCTCATTTTTACCAAAGAAAAGGTATGTTTAATTCATCTCTAAAGATATAAACTCCCCAATTTTAGAATATAATTAATATCACAAACTTTTATCAGGTTACTTAAAGGAGATTTTAAAATGTTTTAAAAACCTTTCATATTTCTTAGACATATAGCCCCCTAAAATACAAAGTGTATTATTACTTCATAGAATGTGTTAATTCTAAAATGTAAAAAATAAATTTTTACTTTAAAAACTTAACTACCAATTGAAACTGTCACCTGTTTGTTACTTCATGCAGTTTTACTCTTTTTAAAATATTTGATCATTTTCCAAATACAAATAGAAATATTATAAAAATTATGTAGTTTTTTTTTTCATTTTCATGTTTTAAGTTTCAGAAAGTTAATACATTGCAAGCATTACATAAAAGAACTTAAACTTTGAATACAAACCACCATGTTAAAGTCAAAAATTTTTTAGAGTAACCAGATCAATGATCTGACATAATGATTTCAAAAAGGAAAATAAAAAACGTTAATGAGTCTATGCCATTTATAATGACACAATGAAATTTCATACATTTTGAGGGAAGAATACGATTTTTTTTTAATGATAATTATTTCTGATATAGTTGTAGCGTGATAATGAGATTGTGAAAGAATAAATAACTGTGAATCATTTTCTTGGTCACATAGTTTATAAGGAAAAGTTGAGTAATTATGAAAAAAGAAACCAGTGGTGCTTCCAAGAAGAAGAAAATAGTTGCAGCAGGCAAGTTATCTCAGAACAATAGGAAGAGCCAGACAACACATTAAAGTCTTCTGCTTAAAGACTTGATAGAGCTGATGCAAAAAATAAGAAAGAGAGATTTAATATTCAAGGGAGGAGAGAACATAGTGGAGGTGATCTAATTCCTGCAATGACTTTTTCTGTGAGGTCATTTTCTATACTGGATGGAGGCAAGAAGTTTGGTAAATCAAACTAAAACATTTTTAGCCTGAAAAAGCCTCTATATTCTCATTCCTGAGCCTTTACACATAAACTGTGCCCTAACTTAGCACATAAGTACATGAGCAAACTGAAAACCTAATTTAGAAGTGTGCTTCTGATACGATAGCTGAATGTCAGCCAATTATAGGCAATCAACTGTTCTGTACCTCACTTCCTTTTTCTGTACTGTCACTTCCTTTTCTCTGTCTATAAATCTAACCAACCATGCATTTTTGGCCACAGTCCCCAGATTCTATTCTGACTCTAGGGGTTGCCCAATTTGCAAATCATTTTTTTTAAATCTTTTCTTGCTCAAATTAAAGATATACTCAATTCAAGTATTGGAAAACTTTTAAACATTTTGAAATAACATGGATATATGAATTTACCTTTTCCAACTGTTAATTTTATATCTAAATATGTTATATATGTATTTTTTTAATGGAAATGATTGTGCATAACTGTGGGGTACAGCACTGAATATCAATACCTGTGTGCAATATGTGATGTATAGTCAACATTGCACAGTATAATCATTTTTTTGTGGCCCTTTACCAATTTCTTGTTATCCTTCTCCCTCTCCTCCTCTCCTTTACCCATGTCAGGTAGCCTCAGTTCTGTTCTCTCCTTTTGAATGTTCAACATATTATAGTGATTGTTGTGTCCTTTTTAAAAATGTATTTGTTTTTGTTTTTGTTTTGTTTTAGCTCCCATTTATGAATGAGGACAAATACTATTTCTCTTCATGTTTCTGGCTTATTTCACTTAACATAATTTTCTCTGAGTTCATCATGTTGCTGCAAATGCCAGAATTTCATCCCTTTTTATGACAAAGTAATAATCCATTGTGCATATATACCATATTTTCCTTATCCAGTCTGCATGGATGAACATTTAGGTTGGTTCCAACTCTTGGCTATTGTAAACAGAGCTGTGGTAAACAAGGAAGTGCAGGTATACATTCAACATGATAGTTTCCATCCTTTGGGGTATATACCCAGCAGTGGGGATGCTAGATCTTATGGCTGTTCTATCTGTAGTTGTTTGAGGAAACTCCATAGTATTTTCCATAATGGCTTCACTAATTTACAGTCCTACCAAGAGTGTAGGAGGGTACCCCTTTCTCTGCATCCTTGTCAGCATATGTTATTCTCTGTCTTTTTGATAACAGACTAACTGGGGTGAAATGATAACTCAGTGTGATTTGGATTTGCATTTCCTTGATGCTTAGTGTCATTGACCATTTTTTTCATCTGTTGGTTGGCCATTTGTATATCTTCCTTTGAAAAATGCCTATTCATCTCCTTTGCCCATTTTTTAATCAGGTTACTTGTTTTCTTACTGTTGTTTGACTTCCTTGTATGTTCCAGATATGAGGACCTTCATATTAATAGTTTGCAAATATTTTCTCCCAATCTGTAGGGTTTTTTCACTCTGTTAATTATTTCTTTTGCTGTGCAGAAGCATTTTAGTTTCATGTAATCCCATTTGTTTATTTTTTTCTTTTGTTGCATGTGCTATAAGGGTATTATTTGTAAAGTCTTTGCCCAGTCCTATTTCCTGAAGTGTTTTCCCTATATTTTCTATAGGAAGCTTTATAGTTTCAGGTCTT